>NW_026991722.1:95054085-95463112 GCF_029215605.1 Mirounga angustirostris
TAACTGTGCCTCTTGGAAAGCTCAAGTTCTCTGAACAGAGGAGCAAGGCCATCCAATTATGCATTCAACCACTTTTTATAGAATGTCCACCAAGTGCTAGGTACACATATAAGCAATGGGTACAGTGGTGAACTAGCTGACCAAGCCCTCTTAGAGCAAACGTTCTAGTGGAGGGCATAGATAGCCCCAAAGATATTTTGTAAATAGACAATGCAATTTCAGATAGTGATAAACAGGTTAAAGGAGCATAGAAAGGGTGTTTGAGGGGCTCTTTTAGATGGGTAATTTGGAAAGTCTTATCTGAGGAGGAAGTTTTTGAACAGAGACCTAAATGAACTGGAAGAACAAGCCACAGGAAGGTATAGATATAAAGGAATCTAGGCACAGAAAATATAAAATACACACTGGGTGCGGATTAACTTGGCGTATTCATGAAAAATTAAGGAGATCATTACAGCTGGAGCAAGGAGAGAGCTGAGGGGCTGAGTTCATTAAAGTGGGTGAAGGTTAGTGTTTCAAGACCTTGTAGGCCGAAGTAAGCGGTTTGGATCTTATACTTGAGGTGTGAGGGAGTGGGATTCAGCATATATTTTGGAGGACTATCCAGGCTGACTTTTTCCTGGATTGATTGCAAGATGTAAAGAGAAAAACAAAGAGTCAAGGATGACTCCTAAATTTTTGCTCTTTGCAAGTGGGTGAATGTTGGTGTTGTTAATTGAGAAGATGGGGAACCATATCTGTGAGCCTTCAAACAGGGAAAAAGAAACTGCTCTAGGTCTTTTAAGCAGGAAGAGATTTAATATAGGGAATTGAGTGCTTACAAAAATGTTGAAAGAGCTGAGGAAACACAAGTTAGGGGAAGTGCCAGTGACATTCAGTTCTGCCATCACTGCTGGTCCAGTGAATATAGAAGTTGTTGCTTCCACCCAGAGATTAATAAAGTACAGGATATTGGTGGTGATGTGGTCACAGCTGGCCCATAGTACTGAGAGGAGTTATCACAGTGGACCACCCAGAGGCTACTGCAAAGACTCACATCTGCCAAAGCTTTCATATCGAATGTTGACACATGGGGAAGCAGAATATATTCTATTTCTCTTCGACCTTCAAAATTTCACACTAGGGCTCTTTATTAGCAGAACACGGATGCAACCTGAAACTGAAAGGTAGATGAGCCTGGTAGATAAAGTTCCCATACTTTCAGCTTTTTGGCTTGCCAAGAAGAAGTACATGAAAGAGGGGGAGAAATAGAACTTTGCAAGCTAAAGAGGAGATAAGGAAACGTTTTTGGATTGTTTTGTCATGAGTTTGGCCTGTGTATGCAAACACATTCAAGTTGGCGGTGTCAAGTAGGCGTTTGGCTCCACAAGTCTGGAATTCAGGGGAAAGGTTGAGGATGGGGATGAAAATTGGGGTGCCATCAACATATAGATGGTAACTGAGGGAATGCAACTGGAAAATATTACCTGGAGTATAAGTGTAGTTGGAGGCGAGGTCCAGGAATAAAGCCCTCTATGCTCTTAGGAAAACTGGGATATTAGGATAATTAAGAATTGCTTCTAGGATTAAGAAGAATAAAGTCAGGACCTGATGTAAGTTCAAAGGAACAGCCCAAGGAAAGCAGTCAAGACTATGCGAGTGCTCAGAGGTCTGGAAGAAGAACAACTACCAGACAATGAACTGAGGTTGTGGGAAAACAGTCTGGAGAGTGTGGTCCTCTGATAGTCAGGTGAAAGAGGAGGGAGTGATTATTGTGTCCAATACCGAGAAGAGTTTTAATGAGGTGCAGTATGAGAATTCAACATTAGATTGGTGAGATGGAAGTTGTAGGTGACCTTAATCAGAGTTAGTTTCTAAAATCCTGAATGGAGCAGTTTGGAGGGAGCATATGTAGTGAGAAAGCAAAGAGTGAATTTACACAACTCTTCAGAGTAGTTGTGATGTCAGAGGAATAGAGTAGCAGTTGGAGAGGATGTAGAGTCTAGGGAAGGGGTTTTTAAAGAAAGGCGATTTGAAAGTATGTTTGTGTGTTGTTGAGAATGATGCATGATCTTGGAAGTCAATGTGAGAGTGGGGCGATCAAGACTCAAATTAATTGGTAGGTCATGTCCAACATGATAGGAATCTCTATTCTGATTCCAGATTATACCTGACATGCATTTTTTTTTTTTAAGATTTTTTAATTTATTTATTTGACAGAGAGAGAGACAGCGAGAGCAGGAACACAAGCAGGGGGAGTGGGAGAGGGAGAAGCAGGCTTCCCGCCGAGCGGGGAGCCCGATGTGGGGACTCGATCCCAGGACCCTGGGATCATGACCTGAGCCGAAGGCAGACACTTAACGACTAAGCCACCCAGGAATCCCAGCCACCCCAGCCTCTTATCTGAGACTTCTGGAAAGTGAAGGTGATCAGTTCAACAAATAATAGCGTAAAACAGCTTGTAGCTGGAAACTCTCCCACAGTTTGAGTTTTGTCCCAGGAGACTCTTTGATCTGTCCCCCTGGCTGCCTTCCTGCCCATTCAACAGTTCTTCTGACATGGCGAGCATGTCTGCATTCTACCCAGCTAGTTCCCAAACCAAGGTCCCCCCACCTACTGACATGTATTTAAGAAGAGTTGCACTCACTGACAGTGTGGTGCTAAGTCTAGGGCTGCAGTGAGTAGTAATGCACAAGAAGTTTGTCCTCTGATAAGGCAGTTGGCCAGCTAGTAAGGACTTGTCAAGGGCTCAGACTGTGGGACCATGAGAGGGGCCCTTAAGTCTGTTGGGGCCCCAAGAAGGGCCTTCTGAAAGAAGGAGACCCTGAGTCGAGACAATAGCATATGTGTTAGGCATATGTGTTATGTGGGTGAAGATAAGAGGCAAGGATAAACTAGGTGCAGGGAAAGTGACAAGGGAAGGCCAAGAGGCAGGGCATAGCTGGTTTTATAAGGAGGGTCCATCTAGTTTAGTTTGGGAAAAGCCTGAAATTCCATGAGGGGTGGCAAGGTGAGCTGCAGCATCAGCAGGGCAGGGCACCAAGGGCCTGAGAGACATACCACAAAGCTTAGATTTTGGACTGAAAGGAAAAGGGATCCTCTGGTAGACTTGTCAAGTTTCTCTCTCAGAATAATGGCCCCATGATGATTTCCAGTGGTAGAAATGGAGAATGGTGTCTTCTGAGAGCAGAATCTATCAGGATCACACTTTACACAGACTTTGGAAGGTTGCTCAAGTTGCAGTGTAACAAGGGATTAGAAACTGGGGAGGACTTGGGGGTGTGGCCACCAGCTAAGAGGTGATTGCAATAGGCCAAGTGGATAATGATTTGGGCCTGTTCTCAGCCACTCAAGTAAGGGAGTCTGGACAGACAGGAGAGAGTACTTGCAGAGCTGGATGGTGGCCTGAGTGGAGCAGCAGGAGAGAGCTTATACAGAGTGAATGATCGTCCCTAGTGGGACTGACCGTGCTGCCCCTCCAGCAGGAGGAGCAGAAGAAAGGTTAAAATGACATGTCTCAGGGTTATTTGCCTATGTCCCCAGGAGGCAGGGAGTGTGACTTAGGAATCTTTAGGCTTTATCAGCCAAGACTGGGATCTTGCCAATTTTAGAGAGCCCCTGGGGGATGGGGTATGCTTCAAGAAGGAGACCCCTGAGCTAAGTAATCAGTGATCGTCTGTCATCCAGCTCATGAGCAACATCTCCCACCCTTGGGTCATGCCAGGGTTATGCTCCATTGACCAAGCACATCAGTGGACTCAGGGCTTGATATATTTCATTTCAATTAATCTTCCCCCAAATGATGGGTAAATGTGGTTACCCCATTTTAAAGACAAGAGAAGCAAAGACACTTTTATGTAGCTGGCTCTTAGTTTAGGCTGCCATAACAAATGACAATAGAGTGGATGGTGTAAACAACAAAAATGTATTTGTCATTATTCTGGAGGTTGAAAGTCTGAGATTAGGTTGCCAGGGCAGTAGGGTTCTTGGGAGAGCTCTTTTCTTGATTTATAGATGGTGGCCTCCTTGCTGTGTCCTCACATGGTGGAGAGAGAGAGGAAGCAAGAGCTCTCCTGCTTCTTGTTATAAGAGCACTAATTCCATCACAAGGGTTGCACTCTCTCCACTTAATTGCCTCTCAAAGGCCCCATCTCCAAATACCAGCACAATGAGGATCAGGGTTGGTGCAGATCCTAGAGCATAAGCTGAGAGCAGGATTGGTGCCTGGATGCCCTTGGATACATCAGTTGACCTGTTTGAGAGCATTTGGACTAAGTACCTGTAACCAGAATTCTAGAGGTAACGTCCTATGACTTTAAAAAATTAGAAAGCTTTTCATTTATATATCAGAGGAAATTTTTTTCTTGGCATAATGATGAATGATCAAGGGCACAACTGGATGTCGACATGCAAAAGAATAAAGGTGGACTTTTCCTTATATTACACACCAAAAACAGCTCAAAATTAGAACTAAAAATAAGTTAAAATTATAAAACTCTTAGAAAGAAACGTAAGACAGTTTTGTAACTTTGAATTAGGCAATAGTTTTTTAGATACAATACCAAAAAACACAAGGGACAAAAGAATAAAACAGATAAAGTGGACTTCATCAAAACTAAAAAAAATGTGCTTCAAAGGACAAAATCAAGAAAGTGGAAAGACAACCCACAGAATGGAAAGAAATATTCACATATCATGTGTCTGATAAAAGACTTGTGTCCAGAATATACAAAGAACACTTGCAAATCAACAGTAGAGCAATATATACTTCAATTAAAAAAAGATGTGAATAGACATTTATTTACTTGAGAGAGAGAGAGCACACAGAAGGAGAGTAAGAGGGAGAAGCAGACTCTCTGCTGAGCAGAGAGACCAACTCGGGGCTTGATCCCAGGACCCTGAGATCATGACCTGAGCCAAAAGCAGACACTTAACCAATTGAATCACCCAGGCACTCCAGTAAATAGACATTTCTATAAAAAGATACACAAATGGGGAAGAAACACATGAAAACACGCTAAGCCTCATTAGTCTTTCAGGAGATGCAAATCAAAACCACTGAGATAGTACTTCACCTGCACTAGAATGGCAAAGATAAAAGGAGAAAAGATAGACAATGACAAGTGTTGAACAAGGATATATAGTTCCAAACTCCTGAATATTTGAGAGGTAAACAACATACCTCTAGAGAATCCATGTGTCAGAGAAGAAATCACAAGGGGGCGAAGAATATTTAGAAGCAAAAGATAAGATTAGGATACAGTTTTTAAAAATCTGAACTTCTACCTTAAGCTGTTAGAAATGACAAAACAAAACAAAACAAAACAAAACAACTAACCCTCCCCCAAAAGATGGAATAATAAACATAAAAGGAGAAATCAATGAAATGCAAAATTTAAAAAAGAGAAAAAGAATCCCATAAGCAGTTCCTTTGAGAAAAAAATCTATGAAATTGATTGATCTAACCAGATTTATTCAGAAAAAGAGAGAGAAGACACAATTTACCACCTCAGGAAAGAAATAGAAGCATCACTACAGATCCTATAGACTTTATAAGGATAAGAAAGAAACATTATGAGCAATTTCACTCCAATTAATTCAATAACTTAAAAGAAATAGATAAATTCTTTTTCCTAATGTTACTTTGGTTGTATTAAAGGATGTACTTATTCTTAGGAAATCATGCAGAAGTATTTAAGGTGTAACTTACTTTCCAATGGTGCAGAACAATTTGGACAATTGGTGAATCTAAGGGTAGGTATACAAATGTTCGTTGTGTTCTTCTTTTACCTTTTTTATATATTTGAACATTTTCATAATATAAAGCTGGGAAAGGTAAATGAGGCACAAACTCTTGTCAGTAGAGAGGCTCTCACTCCAGATTCATCATTTGAAACAGGCTGATGATGGGAAGGACGTCATGATCTTTCACCCAGAGAGCAGTGTCGTGTCCTTCCCTCTGGGCCAGGATGAAGCTCTTCGGTGATGCTGGAACCTCCTACAAGGTGGACATAGAGAGGAAGGACTTAGGTCACTGGGGGCCAGTCTTGACCTTCCACTGGCAGTGAGGGCCAACAAAAGTACTGAGTCGCTTTCTGTAGATGTCCAGCCCCTAACAGCAAGTAGTAAAATGGGTGGGCAGTCAGCATGGGCCTTGATTTTAAACAGAGGCCTGACCTACTTCATTCTTCCCAGAGGTTGGAGAAAGAGGCCTCGACTCCCATAGACATGAAACCTTGGCCTAATTGGATACTAATTACTCACAAGAGTTTTGTTGACCCAAACTTCCCATAACTCCACTTTGGTATGAAAGGAGGGCATGCCCAAAGAAGAATTACTGCTAGGAAAATGACACAGATTTATTCAGTCCTGAAAGTCCTTTCCCAGAAATGATGTCCCAAATTGAGCAAGAATAAACAATGCATGACTGATAAATCCCACAGTTAGGGACTGGGAACAGCTTTCGTACGTTCCTAAGGAGCTGTATATTTGGAATCAGGTAAAACTGAAAGTAAGAGTAGTTGGTCATCTAAGGCCAGGTTGGATGAGACAAGTTCCCGTATTTTGATGTATCTCTTTGTGATTAGAGCACCTGTGAAGGACACAAACTGTGGTACCTCCACGACGTTAGTAACGTACAAAGGAAAGAAGTCTGATACCGCGAGTCTCCTCTTGGCCCAGGGTCTTGACTGATGCTGGGCATCGAGCCACCCTGTCCGTCTTGAGGGGACACTTGAGAGGGAGGGATGGGTGGGACGAGCACCAAACCGTCTCTGCAGGACATAATCAGACCACCTCCTACTCATTTCCTTATGATCCATTTGTTCTATAAATGGGGCTCCTCAGTCTTTGGATGCTCTTACTGACGTGGGTATGGCGGAGAAAAAGACAAAATACCTGACAGTTTCTGTGCAGCTCACATTATGATTCACCTGGCAAAGTCAGAGTTACTTAGATAAAGGGAAGATGTGAGGAGGACTTTGGACTTGGGAAATCTGGGTTCTCATCCCAGCTGTGCAGCTGGCTTGTTGGGGCCTGAGTGACAAGTCCTCTGTCCAACCCCCGCC
This sequence comes from Mirounga angustirostris, assembly GCF_029215605.1. NCBI lineage: Eukaryota > Metazoa > Chordata > Mammalia > Carnivora > Phocidae > Mirounga > Mirounga angustirostris. The sequence goes on from NW_026991722.1 coordinate 95,061,132, forward strand.
CCCAAGGACCTCAAGGTCTCATCCTGGTGGGCAGAACCTGACCAGATTTCCAGTAGCAGCCCTTCCAGGCCGATCTTCGAATGGGGGCCCATTTCCCCTCCAGCCCTCTGTCAGCCGATGCCCAGCCCATCAAGCTTTTGGCTAACAATGGCAAGGGGGTCCCTACCAGCTCCCCCACTTTGACCATCTTCGATCTGAAGGAATGGAAAATTTCCTTCAGAAGAAAAAAGCCCTGTGGCATATACATTCATTTTCCATACTGTTTCTGTTCCTTTTGGGAAATGTGTGCCTTTTAACAAGTCAGGGCCATTTATCCTGTAGCCCATCAGGCATGGCGATCTGCGGTAGGGGGCAGAGAGACACAGGGTTCTGGGTTGCTGTGTGGCAACGTCTGCCACTCGGATGATACAGCAGTGGATAGGTCTTCTGGGTCGCCGGGTCAGGAGGAAGGCTCCCTGCGACAACTGTCATCTCCTCCCTGAGGGCCCTCATGGTGGAAACATCGAGGACAAAGCTATCGAAATGGTCTGATATAGTACCATGATTTCTTCTAATTTCTAGAACATAATAAGTGATTAGTAGTACAAGACTGGGATCCAGAACTTATAGATAACTTGTACAGATCAATAACAAACTCATTTTTATGAGGAATTCTTAATCGCAGGAAACAAACTTAGTGTTGCTGGAGTGGGGGGTGGGGTGGGAGGGATGGGGTGACTGGGTGATAGACACTGGGGAGGGTATGTGCTCTGGTAAGCGCTGTGAATTGTGCAAGACTGTTGAATCTCAGATCTGTACCTCTGAAACAAATAATGCAATATCTGTTAAGAAAAAAAAAAAGAAGAAGAAGAAGGTAGCGGGAGGGGAAGAATGAAGTGGGGGAAATCCGAGGGGTAGACGAACCATGAGAGACGATAGACTCTGAAAAACAAACTGAGGGTTCTAGAGGGGAGGGGGGTGGGAGGATAGGTTAGGCTGGTGGCGGGCATTGAGGAGGACACATTCTGCATGGAGCACTGGGTGTTGTGCACAAACAATGAATCATGGAACACTTCATCTAAAACTAATGATGTAATGTATGGGGATTAACATAAGAATAAAAAAAAAATAACAAACTCATTTTGCAATGGACAAACATCCTCAGCAGAGGCTTTACTCTAGAGTAGGGGTCGGGAAATGAAGGCCCGGGAGACCAAATCTAACCCTTCAGGCTGTTTTATAATTAAAGTTTCATTGGAACACAGCCATGCCCGTTCGTTCATACATCGTCAACGCTGCTTTCTCCTACACCGGCAGGGCTGCGTGGCTGGAGTGGAGACCATCTGGCCTGTAAACCAAAGATGTTTACCGTCAGACCCCTACAGAAAAACATGCAGACCCCTGTAACAGAGGAAACCAAGAGGCCAATAAGCATAGGGAAGGGTGCCCAACATTATTTTGTTTGCTTTGTTTTTAATAGCCCCAAACACAAAACAACCCAAGTGGTCACCAGCTGCAGAAGAAATTAAACTAATTGTGCTATAGTCACGTAATGGGACAGTATGCAACAATACAAAACCCCAAACTATTGCTATACACAAGGACATGTCATAGACTCAATATTGAGCTCAAGAAAGCAGGTCCTAGAATGCATAGTGTATGATTCCATCTCTAAATTTTAAGTGTAGTGACATGTGCCAAAGGTCAGAGCAGCAGTTACCTCTAGGGTTGGGCGATTAGTTATTGAGCGATTAGTCTTTCTGGGCCTGAAAATGTTCTGCATCTTGCTCTGGGAGTTGCTTACATGGCTGTAGACGTATGTAAAAGGTCACTGAACACTTAAGTGCCCCTAAGATTTGAGCACCTACAGTAGAAATGGTGTATATCTCAATAAAAAGTAAAACTATTAAAGGAAAAATACTGGGAATCCATTTGGCTTTGAACCTTATGCCAATATACTTTTTTTTAATTCCAGTTAGTGAACATCGAGTGCTATATTAATTTCAGGTGTACAATGTAGTGCTCATCAGGACAAGTGTACTCCCTAATCCCCATCCTCTATTTCCCCCTTCCCCCAACTTCCTCCCCTCTGCTAACCCTCTGTTTGTTCTCTATAGTTAAGAGTCTGGTTTTTTGTTGTTGTTGTTTTTCTCCTTTTCTCTTGGTTTGTTTTGTTTCTTAAATTTTCCATATGAGTGAAATCATATGTCTTTTTCTGACCCACTTATTTCACATAGGATTATACTGTCTAGATCCAACTGTGTTGTTGTAAATGGCAAGATTCATTTCCTTTTTATGGCTGAATAATATTGCATTAACATTTGTGTGTGTGTGTGTGTGTGTGTGTACATACATACATAACACATCTTCTTTATCCATGCATCCATATTTCGTTCTTATAAATGCTGAAGTAAGCCTAGAGGTACGTGTATCTTTTCAAATTAGTTTTTTCGTATTCATTGGGTAATTACCCCGTATTGGCATTATTGGATCATATGGTAATTCTATTTTTAATTTTTTGAGGACCCTCCATATTGTTTTCCACAGAGGCTGCACCAGTTTGCATTCCCACCGATAGTGCACGAGGGTTCCTTTTTCTCCACATCCTCACCAACATTTGTTGTTTCTTGCCTTTTTGATTTTAGCCATCCTCACAGTGTGAGGTGATATTTCCTTGTGGTTTTGATTTGCATTTCCCTGATGGTGAGTGATATTGAGCAGCTTTTCATGTCTGTTGGCCAACTGTATGCCCTCTTTGGAAAAATGTCTGTTTATGTCTTCTGTCCATTTTTAATTGGATTATTTGTTTTTTGGGTGTTTTTTGAGTTGTATCTGTTTTTTATATATTTTGGATACTAACCCTTTGTTGGATTTGTCACTCACAAATACATTCTCCCATTCAGTAGATTGTCTTTTAGTTTTGTTGGTCGTTTCCTTTGCTGTGCAGAAGCTTTTATTTTGATGTAGTCCCACTAGTGTATTTTTGCTTTTGTTTCTCTTGCCTCAGGGGACACATCTAGCAAATGTTGCTACCCCTGATGTCAGAGACATTACTGCCTGTGCCCTCCTCTAGGATTCTTATGGTTTTAGGTCTCACATTTAGGTCTTTAACTCATTTTGAATTTATTTTTGTGTATGGTGTAAGAAAGAGGTCCAGTTTTATTCTTTTGCACATGGCTGTCCAGTTTTTCCAACACTATTTGTTGAAGAGACTTTTTTCCCCACTGGATATTCTTTCCTGCTTTGTCGAAGATTAACTGACCATATAAATGTGGGTTTATTTCTGGGCTCTCCATTCTGTTCCATTGATCTATGTGTCTATTTTTGTACCAGTACCATGCTATTTTGATTACTATTGCTTTATAGTATATCTTGAAATCTGGGATTGTCATACCTCCAGCTTTGTTCTTCTTTAAGACTACTTTGGCTATTCAGGGCTTTTTTGTTGTGGTGATGGTTTTTTTTGTTTTTTTGTTTTTTTCAGTTCCATACACATTTTCAGGACTATTTGTTCTAGTTTTGTGAAAAATGCTGTTGACATTTTGATAGGGATTGCATTGAAATTGTAGATTTTTTTGGGTAGTATGGACATTTTAATAATATTTTTTCTCCCAACACATGAGCATGGAATATCTTTATTTTTCTGTGTCCTCTTCAATTTCTTTCATCAGTGTTTTGTTGTTTTCAGAGTAAAGTCTTTCATCTCCTTAGTTAAGTTTATTCTGAGGTATTTTATTCTTTTTGGTGCAATTGTAAATGGGACCGGTTCTTAATTTCTCTTTTGCAGAGTAAAGTTTTAACTAGGATACCTTTTAGGCTTTGCCATCAGAAAAAGCAAATTTTTAGAATGTAATTGTGCATCTGTGCTAAAATTCTCCATAGTAACCCATTCTCTCCCCTTCTTATACTCTACTCATATCCTCGCCTCTCCATTGCCTTCCTGTCCCCTTTCTTCAAAGCTGAGGGTACTAACTGGTGGTTCACCTGACTCTCCAGCCTGATCTCTGATGGGGACATGTCTTAAGACATGTCTTAAGCCCAATGAAGGAACCCCTGGCCCAGGCTGATGCTGCTCCATGCACTGGTGACAATCAAGAGCCTTCTCCTTCACTCAAAGGTGAATGCAGTGGGGGAAGGGTCTCCACAGTGTCACTTGTCCCAGGAGCATCCAGGCAGACAAAGACACAGGGCCAAGACCTTTCTAGGTGAACCCAAGCCTGACCCTGCAGAGCAAACACCAGGAACCCTGACATGCCCCAGACAGGAAAGGACCCCCACCCTGTGATGTACAGGGTGCTGGTGGATGCAGGACCACAGACGTGAAGGAAGGACAGTGAATGCAGCCCCTTCTGGTCTTGAAGCAGGGCAAAAGATTGCTAGCGGGTGATTCGGGTCGTCGGCCACACTCTGTCCCCGCAACACTCAGTTACGGTCTGACGGCTTCACACGTGCTAAGATCGTGGTTCATGTGGTCGTGGAGGGCTGGCGTCCCATCAGAAGTGTCCCTGCCCCCCCCCAGCACTGCTTGGGGGGCGCTGGTGCCCCAAGTGCTGGATGGTGTCGTGTTGGAATGGCAGGTCCACAAACGCTTTTCCCACGAGGGGCTGACTTAGTGCACTCCGCACCGACAGTGGGGGCTGCCCAGAAGTGGAAGCCATGGGACAGAGTCTCCAACCCCCTCCTGGGAACACACACCAAACAAAGCAACCTCTGGAAGAATAAGACAGAGGTTGGAGGGCGGCAGGCGAGCATTCCCGCATGCCTTCCTGCCCATCACTCTTGCTCAGTCCGCAGAGCAACCGCTGGGGTGGTCTCCAGCCCGCAGCTGCGGGGTCAATCCCGGAGTCTAACTCTGCACCCAGGGTCATGGGTCCAGGTCATGATGGGCTCCCTAGGGGGTGACTTCTCACATCAGTATCCAAGTGGAGGGGCTCAATGGTTCGGGGCCGTTTGTCTGGCGACGTCTTTCCCTAGAAGCACGAGGGGTGCACGTCAGACAGACACACGTCTTTCCTTTCCCCGCAGCTTCGGGCTCCTTCGATTCCAGCTCTGAGCATTTGCAAGGCCTGCATTTTGAGGGCTCTGTGGCACCGCATTCGTTTGCAGTGACTGCTCTTGCAAAACACCCCAAACCAGGGAGCTTGAGACCGCAGAACTGTATTCTCTCGCTCTTCTGGAGGGCACAGTTCTGAAATCAGGGTCCGTCAGGGTCCGTCCCTTCTGGAGGCCCAAAGGGACATCCTTTCGATGCTTTTGTCCCAGCTTCTGGGCGCTGCGGCCAAGCGGGGCATTTCTGGGCTCGAAGCTGCTTCACCGAAGTCCCTGTCCCTGGCTGACCCAGCTTCCCTCCTGCCAGTCTAAGGCCGCCCGCTCCGCCTGTAAGGACACCAGTCGTGTTGGATCAGGGCTGTGCCATAGCCCAGTATGACCTCATCTCAACTAATTATGTCTCCAGAGACCCTATTTCCAAATAAGCTCCCTTTTTGAGGCTCCAGGCAGACATGAATCTGAGGGGATGTTATTCAATCCCGTACGGGCACCAAGCACCAAATGGGTGCATCTGTCACCTCGTTCTGCATGTGGCAGAAAGAACTCCGGTGACCACACCCTAGAGAGAACCTCAGGCCACACGTTGGAAAGGACAGTGGCCAGGACTAGGTGAGGAGGCCAGGGCTAGAGAGCATGTTGCCATGGTGATTGTGTTTCGTGTCCATCAGGGTCCCCCAGCTCCCACGGGCTCCTTTCCCTCCCTCCATGGGTCTGGGTTATTCACGTCAAAGCATCTTACACACAGGGCCTGTGGGTGGCCAGCAGCCTTTCCTCCTCACCCGATAGTTTGGGGACCATCAGAAGCCCGGTAGTAGGCTTGTCGCTCTGGGACGGGTAGGAACGGCCTGCCCTTCCAGGAGGGTGCACAGCCCGTGAGTCCTGGGTGAGGGAGCACCCTCGATTTGTCACCCTAGCAATGGATGGAGGACCCTTCTTTTTTTTTTTTTTTTTTTTTTTTTCTTTTTTTTATTCTTATGTTAATCCCCATACATTACAACATTAGTTTTAGATGAAGTGTTCCATGATTCATTGTTTGTGCATAACACCCAGTGCTCCATGCAGAATGTGCCCTCCTCAATACCCACCACCAGGCTAAGCCATCCTCCCACCCCCCTCCCCTCTAGAACCCTGTTTGTTTTTCAGAGTCCATCGTCTCTCATGGTTCGTCTACCCCTCCTATTTCCCCCGCTTCATTCTTCCCCTCCCGCTACCTTCTTCTTCTTCTTTTTTTTTTCCTTAACATATATTGCATTATTTGTTTCAGAGGTACAGATCTGAGATTCAACAGTCTTGCACAATTCACAGCGCTTACCAGAGCACATACCCTCCCCAGTGTCTATCACCCAATCCCCCCATCCCTCCCACCCCAACCCCCACTCCAACAACACTCAGTTTGTTTCCTGCGATTAAGAATTCCTCATATCAGTGAGATCATATGATACATGTCTTTCTCTGTTTGACTTATTTCACTCAACATAATACCCTCCAGTTCCATCCACGTCGTTGCAAATGGCAAGATCTCATTCCTTTTGATGGCTGCATAATATTCCATTGTGTATATATACCACATCTTCTTTATCCATTCATCTGTCGATGGACATCTTGGCTCTTTCCACAGTTTGGCTATTGTGGACATTGCTGCTATAAACATCGGGGTGCATGTACCCCTTCGGATCCCTACTTTTGTATCTTTGGGGTAAATACCCAGTAGTGCAATTGCTGGATCATATGGTAGCTCTATTTTCAACTTTTTGAGGAACCTCCATACAGTTTTCCAGAGTGGCTGCACCAGTTTGCATTCCCACCAACAGTGTAGGAGGGTTCCCCTTTCGGATGGAGGACCCTTCTAAGCCTAACTCAGGGCACAGTCACTCACACAGTTTCCCAGAGGGTCAACCTTTGGTGGTTAGACAAGAGTTCTGGTGGGGTTTTAGGTCAAGGGATGGCAGAGCCTGGGGATTTAGTGTCCTCACTATGATGTCATGAACCTCAGGATGGGGTGGGGTTTGGCTTTGAGAACCATGCCTGGGAGCTGAGCACAACAATGTCCCCATGCCCACCCAGGGAGAGGACAACTGTCATGGGCAGTGGGGGACCCCAGAGGGAGAATGCCCTGCAGTGCCAGAAACAGGGAAGCTTGTCACTGTCCTTATACTTGTAAGATAGGAGCCTGAGTGTGGCCAACTGAACCTGTGAGCTGTCTCACCTTGTCTGTCCTGATGGACTCTGTGACTGTGGACAGTGCCTTCTCCTAAAGACAGGGTTTGCTATCAGCAGAACTATTATAAAATATAACCAGCAGGATTCTTTCATATGCAGGTGGTAGAAACTTATCTCAAACTGCTTAAGCCTCAAAGGGGACTCAGGTTAGGTCCTTTCTGAGACTCGGAAAGAAGCTTCAGGAACAGCTGGATCAAGGGTCCAGGTATCAGGATTTTGTTTCTTGCTGTCTTTTGGCTCTACTGCTTTCCCTGTGATAGTTTATGTTCTCGGAGGATTTCCAAAAGCAACATGATGGCCGTTGGCACCCCAAGATTAGAGTATTCTAGGTGCTTGTGAGTCAGGAGAGAGGTTCTCTAGCGGGACAAGATTGCCCGTTAGGACAGGAGCCCTGGACAGCGTAATTGGGAACAGTACATGTGCACAGGGTGTGCATCTATTCGGACTCCTGTCCGCACCCTCCCAGCGTTGAGTTTCTGGGCTCCAGAAAGCTAACTGCACAACCTTGCCTTGCTCACCAGACTAGGCTGTTTTGTGTTCCGTGGTTTTGCCTGTGTGTGCCTTCTGCCGGAAATGCCTTTGCGCCATCCACCTGCCCCCACTCGCTCCTAGCCCATCATCATCTAAGGATCCTTCCTACTCCATGTCTGGTCCCAGCATAGAGCTCACGTGGGTGCCGTGCAGGCTCTCAGCTCCACAACCTGAAATCAAAATCTTTCTGTGACAAGGTCTCCAAGATTTTCACATGCTCTTTCAAGTGTGAAAGCACCACTGATAACCGCTGCTTATCCATCAGTGTTCAGCTCAGAGGCCGCCTCCTCCAGAGAGCCCCCCTGCCCTGCCACCCCACCCCAGCCTGTAGCAGGGACAGTTAAGAGAGCCACGGCGGCCCAGTGCCAAAGACATCGTAGAAGCTGCAGAGATTCGCACTACATATGTGGGCACGAATGCAGGCAGTAACACACACAGGCACACTTTGGGTCAAAGAGAGTCATGAGTGCGGGTCCTCCTCCAAATTGCTCCTGGACCCTCTTCTGTCTGCCCTGTGCCCAAGGCTGACTCCTGTCTGCTCTCCAGGCCCTCTGGGGGCGGCCCTGCACCATTCCTGGGACAGCCCCGCCCTGGGCTCAGCAGATGCCACCTCCCTGTCCTCCCTCCAGGCCCAGGGGTGGAACCACCTCCCACTGTGGCTGGAGGCTGGGAGCCCCCTCCTTGGTCCTGCCCTACTCCCTGCTGCAGCTGGGGACTGTCCCCTGGCCTCTTCCTCCGGACCCTGTGGGAGAAGCGCTCCTGCCTGGGATCTTCCCTGGTCCATCGGGAGACTCTGCTCTCTGTGCAGAAGATCAAGGAGACTTTCCTCTCTTTACACATTGCACACACACGTTTTTTTCCTTTCAGTAATTTATTTATCTACAAGCAATTAATGAAATTGTCAATTCTGTTTTTACATTTTCCAGGTACTCACAAAACAACTACAATAGTCTAGATTCTGCATCCTGGGGCGTGTGCGTGTGCATGCGTCCATGTGCATGGGAGTGTATGCTTGTCATCGGGAGAAAACGTTGTATTTTGACTGCTTAGAATACATGTGTTAAACAATAAATAGTATCTTAAACAAAACAACAAAGATTAAGAAAAAAATCACAGAACAAGAAAGAAATGGTTGCAGATTCTTAAGCTTTCCTATCTATAAGTTTAAGATTAAACTAATCCCATGAATTTAGGACTAAAATAAGAATTAAGGACTAAAATATGAATTCATAAAACAACTACAATAGTCTAGATTTGCATCCTGGGGTGTGTGCGTGTGCACGCGTCCACGTGCATGGGAGTGTGTGCTTCTTACCAGGAGAAAACTTTGTATTTTGACTGCATAAAATTCACAAATGTTAAACAACAAACAGTATCTTAAACAAAACAACAAAGGCTAAGAAGAAAAAAATTGCAGAACAAGGAAGAAATGGTTGCAAATGCCTAAGTTTTCCTATCTATAAATTTAAGACTAAACTATTGCTATGAATTTAGGACTAAAATATGAATTCAGAACTAAAATATGAACTTAGGACTAAAATGTGAATTTAGGACTACAATTTGAGTTTAAGACTAAAATTTGAATTTAGGACTAAAATTTGAATTTAGGACTAAAATATGAATTTTAGGACTAAAATTTGAATTTAGGACTGCACTAACTATTTCATACACTTTGAGTGAAATGTTGTTTTCTTTAAGTTTTTTCTCTCTCTCTTTTTTTAAGGCAATCACATAAATACTGAGTTATTTCTGCGGAACTGTAACCCTAGTCCTAGAGCAAAGAAATGGTCTTGTTTGAAAGTCTCTATCTATGTCCACAATAGAGGATGTCTTCAGTCCCAGTGGCATTAATTTAAATCCGACCACCATACCTACAGCAGCGAGTTCTAAAGCGTCTGGCGGGGAAGCTGTGTATTCATGACAATGTGGACGAAGCTCTAGTTACACAGTCCGCGATGGGGTTCCACCGCTATCCTGCAGAGAGTCACTGTGGCGTCAGTTCCGAAATAGTAGCCGTTTCACTAGAGAGAGAGCCATCAGACGTTCTTCACGGAGCTCCGCGCAGATGCTGAGCCGGGCTTTGGCTGCTCAGAGCCCGGCTGCCCTGAGCCCGGTCACCCTTGCAGGCAACTCCGGGTCCCGGGGCCCTCACGGTGGGCCTTCCATCCCCCCTGGGGGCCCGATGACCCCGGGGACCCCCTGACACTTCCCAGCCTGCGTGGGCTGTGGGCGGAGCAGCAGGACCAAGAGGGTCCCTCAGGACAGGCCGGCAGCTGGACTCCACACCGGCTAGCATCCGCCTCAAGTGATCATTCTCTTTCCTTAGCTCCTGGAACTCCCTCTCTCTGGATGTAGCTACCACCCAGCTCTTTGCGACTCTGTCCTGATGGAAGAGGACCAGCTTGCGATGATAGTAGGAGGTGGTTCTCTCCAGCTCCTTGCCCAGGTCTTGGGCCATCTTCTTGTAGAGGTTGCGAATCTGGCACGTGAAGTTCATTTCTCTGTGTGCACTGGCCAGTTTCTTCTTCATTTCCAAGCACTGAGCTTCCGCTTGAAACACTTTTCGGTCAAGTTGCAGGATGTATTGGTCCTGTTCATCCAGGGGGTTCTGAAGTTTCAGCTTCAGCGGCTGAATCTCCTTGTCCAGCTCTGAAGTTTCCCTCTGCAAAGAGGCTTCCTGGGTTTGCAGGCTGTGGATTTGTCGTGTCAGCTCCACGATCTCTTGCCTTTCTGCCCACAGTCGTCTGGCTCTGTGTTGCTGTTCCCCTTCAGGACTTGGAGGGGACCCAGGGCAACCAGCATACTCAGGGACGCCCTTCAGATCCACTGCGGCCTGATGGGCGGGCTGATCACCATTTCCTGGTCCCCTCTTTGGCTGGACTCCCCGGGTCCCGGCACCGTCATGCTCTGCAGGGAGGTCAGGCGGGGGGACGGCCTGCAGCCCAGGTCCGGCCCTGGACGGGGACTGGCTGGCTTGATCTTTCGGGACCAGCTCCATGCATGCCTTCGACGGCTCCAGCCTTTCTTCCCCCTCCTTCTCCTGCCCTTTCTGCCTCCATCTCGAAACTTCTTGGTTGAGCACTTCGGGTCCTTCTGGAAAAGGAGTGTTTTCACTCCGATCCTTCGTTCTTTTCGTCAGAAGCTGTTCTCCATCCTTCTCCAATGTTCTGAGGATGGGTTTTTCCCCAGGGACCTGGGGCAGGTCGGGAGGCTGGTCCAGTTCCTTCAGTGCCTTCCTCAAAAAGTTGACAGTGTCCCTATCCACCAGCCTGCTCAGTTCTGTGTTCATTGCCGACAAGCACAGGGCTTGTAACAAGGGAGGACTAGCCACCACCGCGGGCGGCCTGAGGGCGGCCTCGGCTTGTGTGGTTGGGCCACTCTCCTCACGGCGGGCTCCACACACTTCGTGGTGGGCAGAGCCCCTGTGGCCCAGTGCCTTCGTGCTTCTTCGAGTGAGTTGTCTCTTCACTAGGAGAACCAGCAGCACAGTCCATAGGAGCACCACGGAGGGCAACATGGGGAGACTCGGGCTGTGTCCCCAGCTTTCAGAAATCAGCTGCAGCTCCCCCCACAGGTGCTCCAACACCAGCTGGCAAGTGGATCTGGCGGCCAAGAGGGGGCCCTCCATGGCTGCGTCAGCCTCCACAGCTCTGTCTCCAAGTGCCAGAGTCCTGTGGCCGCAACGGACCCCTGAGAACATTGTGGAGAGTTCCACCTATGAGGTCAACGGTGCCCGGCAACCAGGGCAGAGCAGTTGGGCTGGGGGAGGGGAGGCCAGCCAGGTTCCAGAAAACAGTTGCTCCTGACTTTGCTGTGAAGTAGAAAGTTGTCTCAATCACACAAGCCCTGGGGGAGGTGGGAAGGGCTGATCCCGGCCCGGAGCTCAGCCACTCAGGCCCACCTGGCCCTACAGCAAACCTAGGGGCTCAAGGCAGGGCCAGGTCATGTCCGTCCGTGCGCACAGGACAATCAGGGCAAAGTGTTCAGGCCTCCTTTCCGGGCGAGGCCTGTTCTCCTGATCTGAAGTTTCCCTTGGCTTCAGGGACTCCTGGTCCTGTCTGCAAATGTCCCAGGGATCTCTCTCCATTTTTAATTGCATCACATTAATAGCCTTTTTGATTTCAACACGAGCAGATTTTAGTTCTTTCATTTCTCCAGAAAGAGATTCTGTAGTGTCTTCTATGCTTTTTTCAAGCCCATCTATTATTTTTATAATCATTATTCTGAACTCTAGTTCTGACATCTTACTTACCTCCATACTGATTAGGCCCTTGGAAGTCAGTACTGCCTCTTGTTCTCTTTTTTTGAGGTGAGTTTTTCTGTCTTAGACCATTTTGTCCAGGAAGAATAGATGAATGAAAGAACAAAATACCACAATGACAGCAATGACCCCAGAGAAATATACACTAAACAAATCAGGAGAGATCTTAAACTTAAAAAAAAAAAATTGAAATTAAAGAATCAAAAGGAGAATATAACCAGAGGTGAACAGAATAGAGCAATACACTGGATCCTGTGTGTATTTTGGTCTGTTTGTTAGAAAACTAGATCCCAAAATTGTAAAGTAAGAAAAACTTATGTGTGTACAATAATAAAATTAAATACAGTGAAAGGATAGAATGTAACTGTAGAAATGAAAATTTAAAAAGAAAAAAAATGAAAAAAAGAAGACAGGAATATAAACAGGTGAACAGAACAGAGCTATACATTATATCCTGAGCGTATTTTGTTCAGTTTGTTTGAAGAAACTACATTTCAAAATTATAAAGAAAGAATAACATATATATACAAAAATAACATTAAATACATTGAAATGATAGAATGTAAGTGTAAAGATGAAAGTACCAAAATGACTTTAAGAAAACAAAACAAAACAAAACAAAGACAAAAAAGAATACGATCAGATAGGTGAAGAGAACAGAACCATATGCTAGATTCTGGGTGTATTTTGGTTTGTTTGTTAGAAGAAACTGCATCCCAAAATTGTAAAGAAAGAAAAACTTATATATATACAAAAATAAAATTAAATACAATGAAAGGATAAAATGTAAGTGTAAAAATGAAAAAAGATTTTAAAAAAAGAGTTGATAAAGGAAGAAATTGGTTGAATAACGAAAGAGAAAAAAATTAAAATAAAAGACTTCTCAATTTCCTATGGCTGCTATAATAAATTATTACAAACACGGTGGCTTGAACAAAGTTCTGGAGGCCAAGAGCATGAAGTCAAGGAGTCAGCAGGGCCATGCTCCCTCCAGCCATTCTAGGAGGGAATCCTTCTTTGCCTCTTCAGTTCTGGTGCCTTTTCTCATTCTTTGACTTGTGACATTGTCACTCTAATCCCTTCTCTGCTGTCCCATAGTCTTCCCTTCTGTGTGTCCATCTTCTTCTGTTTGTTAGAAGGACACATATCATTGGATTTAGTGTGTACCTGGGCAATCTACGATGATCTCTCAAGATCCTTAACTTAATTACAGCTGTGTACTCTATATCTAAATATGATCACATTCACAGGCTCCAGGAGTTAAGATGTTGACATCAATTTGCGGGCCACTGTTCAATGCACTACAGAAGTAATACATTCACTTACTTTTCTTTTAGTAACTACAATCAAAGGTAAATGTATGCCTTTGACTTACTACAGACAAATATAAATTAGAGCCTCTGATCTTTTCCCAGAAAATATGAGGACACTAGAATACTTTAACTTCATTTACTACTCCCACAATCTACATATCATTGCTGAACTATATTTTATTGTATTCACTGTAAGCCTAAGAAGGCAGTGGAATATAAGGAACAATGCAGAGGATCATAGGGGAAGGGAGGGAAGATCAGAGAAGGAGACAAACCATGAGAGACTCTTGACTCCAGGAAAAAAACTGAGGGTTGTGGAAAGGGAGGTGGGTGGGGGGATGGGGTAATTGGGTGATGGGATTTTTAAGGAGGGCACGTGTTGTGATATGCATTGGGTGTTATATGCAACTAATGAGTCATTGCACACTACACCAAAAACTAATGATGCACTATATGTTGGCTAATTGAATTTAAATTTTAAAAAAAGAAGGCATTATCACTCTGGAAAACTGTATGGAGGTTCCTCAAAAAGTTGAAAATAGAGCTACCCTATGATCCAGCAATTGCACTACTGGGTATTTACCCCAAAGATACAAAAGTAGGGTTCCGAAGGGGTACGTGCACCCCGATGTTTATAGCAGCGAAGTCCACAATAGCCAAACTGTGGAAAGAGCCAAGATGTCCATCGACAGATGAATGGATAAAGAAGAGGTGGTATATATATACACAATGGAATATCATGCAGCCATCAAAAGGAATGAGATCTTGCCATTTGCAACAACGTTGATGCAACTGGAGGGTATTATGTTGAGTGAAATAAGTCAAACAGAGAAAGACATGTATCATATGATCTCACTGATATGAGGAATTCTTAATCGCAGGAAACAAACTGAGTGTTGTTGGAGTGGGGGGTGGGTTGGGAGTGATGGGTTGACTGGGTGATAGACACTGGGGAGGGCATGTGCTCTGGTAAGCGCTGTGAATTGTGCAAGACTGTTGAATCTCAGATCTGTACCTCTGAAACAAATGCAATATATGTTAGGAAGAAAAAAAAAGAAGAAGAAGGTAGCGGGAGGGGAAGAATGAACCGGGGGAAATCTGAGGGGTAGACGAACCATGAGAGACGATGGACTCTGAAAAACAAACTGAGGGTTCTAGAGGGGAGGGGGGTGGGAGGATGGGTTAGCCTGGTGGTGGGTATTGAGGAGGGCACATTCTGCATGGAGCACTGGGTGTTATGCACAAACAATGAATCATGGAACACTTCATCTAAAACTAATGATGTAATGTATGGGGATTAACATAAGAATAAAAAAAATTAAAAAAAAAGAAGACATTATTATTGCTTTACACAGTTAATACATGGGCAGCATAACAAAATGGACAGAAATACTAAATTTTGGAAGTATCTAATGAATAATTATTTTTTTTTCTTCAAGAGGAAAAGGATGAATTGGATTTATTTTTTCAAGTGGATCTTTTTTATTTATCCATGTTTTTACTCTACAAATGCTTATTTAGTGTCTTCTCTGTGGCAGGGATTGGGAATAGAGGAGCAAACATGGCAGACAAATTCTCCAAAGCTTGGGTTATAAAACTGTTGAAATGGAATTTTTGCCTGGAGAGGATCTCTAAGATAATCTGGTAAAGCGTATTGTGCTGTTGAGGAATCTGAGGTTTAGTAGGTTGAATGACTTTCTGTGCCAGGTGGTCAAACAATCAGAACCATGGGGTCCTTAAGCTCCCCATGTAGTGTTTCTAATCTCTAGAGCAGACATGAGCTACCCACTGCATTTGAAGCAGGCAAGGCTATGTGGGCTCCAGCAGAAAACTGTTTTATGGACACAATGTATCTTCACCCCTTGGAAACTATCTCATAAATGTATATCTTTGGTCAAATATAATACCCATGACCAATTCCGGAAAAAAACAGATCTGTGGAAGGTTCTAGTTGTGGAAAACTTTAATATGTTATTAGTAATGATCATAAGAGTTAGTATCTCTTGAGCACACACAATATGCCAGGGGCTGTGTTAAGAGTTTTGTGGGGGCTTTCAGGTCTCATGACAGCTTTATGAAGTTGGTGTCATGATGCTCATCCTTCTTTTAAATGTGAGGACGTTGACACCAGCCTGTTCAGGTGGTGACATGGCGAATGGTGCAAACAGGTGCTCACCTGGAGAACTGGGCCTTCTCCAACTCTAGGCAGTCCCAGATGTGAGGGCTGATCCACAGAAGATGCAGCTGTTCTTTCCAGGAGTTCCCTGAGCTGTTCTAGCAAATTCCCAAGATCACACCAGTCCTCCCAGAGAGAAGGGGAGAGAAGAGTGGCCTAGTCCTTTCCCCCTTCTCTTAAATCTCTTGCTAGAAGGCTGCCCTTGATGGTTCTTCTTCCACGTATTGAAGTAGTATTTTCCATCTAAATGTGGCCATTGCATCAGGAAGAGGGGGAGCTATGAAAACAGTCAATGTGTCCCATGTGGTTTGTCCACGTGGTGCTGGTACAGTGACACAGTGAACGGGGACAGATGAGCAGGAGCACTGCTGGATGTGTCGTATTTTAACAGAGTGTTTGCTCTTCCGAAAAAATGACCCCAGAGTGTTTGCTTTGCAATCAGGCAAGCCCTTGTTAAAAATGCCCATATTTCTAAGAGGCATTAGGAACTGACAGAAACATGCCGCCATCACTTGTGAATTCACACCAACTGTGATGAATATGAATGAGAAGGAGCTGGAGTTCTAAATGGACCCATGCAGACTCATCACAGTGCTCTCGACATTTGACAAGCTGGTTTTCCAGGGGGACCTGCAGGGAGCGGGTTGGCAATGGCCGGTGATGACGCTAAGTGCCACTCGGGACTAGAATGTCAGCATTAGTATTCTCTGCAGGGAGGATGCCAGCTTCAGGCTCTAATCACAAACCCATATTGGTGCATCTGAAATATCATTTAGGTAAAATTAATTCTGATTAATTGGGCCCCATTCTTGCTTTTAGTTTGGAGTTGTTTGGTCTGTCTATAACTGGGCTGAGACTCACACACAGTGGCTTTGAGAAAGATGAGGATAGGCTGGCTTTGCCATCAATGTGCTACAATGGGCCTCTTAATTAGGACCTTAAATGTCACATGTCTTCTGGAAGGGACAGATTGCAGTATTATGGGCACTGGTCTTTTTTTTTTCTTCACATTTTCTAAATTAAACTTTTTGTAAAATACACTTCAAAATGTTAAAAAGTGAAGTTCCAAGGAATTGTGAGGGTCAATTTCCTCCTTTGCTCATAAGGGAGGCTGAGGCAGGATCTACATTCTTTTCAAGGCCATTTCCATGACTCTGAGTCCCAGCACGTACAGCTGTGTTAATTACCTCCTCTGTGGCACAGAGAAGGACCTATGGATGCTTTCCCTGTTGCCTCCTCCTCTGGGAACTGTGTTAGTAAGTAGAAGAAAACTAACATAGAACATCTAAGAATTAAAATGACTAACTCTTTTAAAAAAATATTCCATAAAAATGATAGCAACAATTGTTTCTTACTATCCCTATGAAACAATTGGGAGCCCAGGAAGGTGCCTGGCCCCAATGCCATTAGCTAGAACAAATGGCCCAAGCTAGGGACATCCAAGGAGCTGAAGACAGGGGCCATCTCAATGCTAGGGATCACCACACAAGGATGGACACAGCTTCAATCCAGATCTGGGAAGGGCAGGATGGAAAGTTGTCCTTCTTGGAGAGAAGTCTAATCGGACCCCAAGAATCAGGGGTCACTTTCAGCAAAATGATTTCACACATTTCCAGTGGGCAATTGACAGAGGCATACAGCAGACTTAAATCTGATTTTTACCTTATCAGAATTCATTGCTACTAAGGCAAGCTACAAAATGGGCAATGTTATGAAGAGTGACTGAAAAATCAGCAATATTCAAAGTCTTGACATTAGACTTTCTTTTCCAAAATACAGAAGTCATGCATTCTTGTTGTTGTTGTTGTTGTTGTTGTTTTAAAGAGAATCTTCTCCACCGGACCACTCTGCAACTCCACCATCCTGGAGGCCTAATATTAATAGCACATGCTTCCTCTGTCTCTTTTTCCTGTTCCTGTAAATCTTTTCCAGGCAATTATACACACTTGGGAATTTTTGTTGGTTTTTACCAAAATGTCTTCTCAATTAATGTATCAAAGATCTCTCAATAAGTACATGGATATGGATCTAGCCTCCCCCCACCCCCACAGGTTAGTAACAACAGGTACGATTTATTCAGAATTTTTATGTGCAGTCTTACACAAGCATGAGGAGCAGGAATTATACCCACTTCTCAGAGAGAAGAGATTGAAGCTCAGAGTAAGTGTTAACACTACACTGCTGGAGATGGAATTCCAATTTGAGGCTATCAATCCCAAATGCTATGCTTTGAACCATTACGTTATGCCATTCCTCAAAAACATAATCCTTGAAAAATCCTAGTTTCATATAACAAAAAGTCCTGAATGGCCACATATTTGCGGATAAAGACCTGCTACTTACCTAATTCATCTGAACACTTTTAATAAAATTGTTTGAAGGAGATTTGGCAGCATTACTATTTAGCTATATTGCTAATTAACCTTCAACTCTTCGTAGCAAATAAGAAATAACACTGCTCACGTATTGGATCTATCTTTTATCTTCCCGCCTTCTTTCTGCATCTATATACACGTATGTAAATTTATGTGAAGGTAATTATATCAGACGTGGTAATATTTGTAGTGCACTTTTTAAAAATTTTGTGCTTGTCTTTCCCACCCCATCATCTCTCCTCTGGTGTTTCTCTCTGTGTTCACTTAGTCATATATAAATACACAAACACACACACACTGTTGTTTTTAGGGTCTTCGTTTTGTTCTAAATGCAATCATCTAAATGCACATCTTGCTTTTCTTACTTGGCAATGCCACATGGTATTTCTGCAAGTCAGGGGCTAGTGCCCTAACTCATTTTTTAATAACTATAAACTTCCACAACTAGTAGAGTTTATTCTGCCACTTCTCTCTTAATGGGCTTTCACTTGATTGTCATGTTTTGTCATGGAAAAAAAGCTATATAGACCATCCTTATACATGCATCTGTATATGCTGATCTTTATTCTCTGGAGTAATTCCCTAAGACTGGGATTGGTGGGTTACAGGTTTTGATTTGTTTTTTTTTTTTTTTTGTAGAATGCAATTTTTTTTTACATCATTGGTTTCGATATACTGTTCAATGATTCGTTAGTTGTGTATAACACCCAGTGCTCATCACATCACGTGTCCTCTTTAATTATCATATGGTTTCACTCATATGTGGAATATAAGGAATAGTGCAGAGGACAATAGGGGAAGGGAGGGAAAACTGAATGGGAAGAATTCAGAGAGGGAAACAAACCATTAGAGACTCTTGACTCCAGGAAACAAACTGAGGGTTGTGGAAAGGGAGGTGGGTGGGTGGATGGGGTAACTGGGTGGTGACTCTGCATCTTACTAGGTGATTCCAAGATCACATTCCAGGAGGAGGCACCAATTCATGCTCCCACTGGCTATGTTAGAGTTCCCATTTCTCCACATTCTCAACACGGTCGAGGGCTTTTGTTTTCTAATATTTGTCCATCTAAAACTACGTCACATGGTCACTTACTACTGAGTTTGAGTATCTTCTCATATTTGGTGCTCCTTTGAATTGGTTTTTCTGCGAATCAATTTTCTATTATGTTATTTATATTCTCTTACCAATGTAAGACGTTTTTATTATTTTATATTTTTTCTAAATCTGTAGCTTCTTAAAACTCTGCTTATAGTATACATCTCTAGAGATAGAGATAAATATATTTATAATGTTATCACTATAAAAATGTTCACCTTGCAAGGGGGAAGCATCTGTCTTTATCTCCTCCTAGATTTCCTCCCATGGGACTCGCTCTCCGCTGGATGATGGGGCTGGGACCGCCCAGCCAGGGGACCCTCAGAGCACAAGGAGATGGTGAGCTGCCGCCAGGGGCCACCCACGCCCCTCTCATCACCATGCAGAGACTTGCTCTCCTTTCAAATGGGGCATGGATGGAGAAGTAAGTGGGGGGATCCAGATCTCTCTCAGCATCATGGCTTGGACTGAGTAACCCAGAGGAACGGTGCTAAAGGCCTGAACTGGGCACTCGCAGTGAGAAGGAAAAGTTAGGGGAAATGATAAAATTATCATTATTTCATACCTTTTTCTTATTAAAAATTTAAATATTGCCAAGAACTTTGTTAAGTACCCCAAATAGTATTATTGAAATTAAATGGATGACAGACATTTTCTTTTTTTTTTTTTTTAAAGATTTTATTTATTTTGAGAGAGAAAGAGAGAGCACACACATGTGTGAGTTGGGGAAGGGGCAGAGGCAGAGGGAGAGAGAGAATCTCAAGCAGAATCTATGCTGAGCACAGAGCCCCACGGGGGCTCGATCTCATGACCCTGAGATCAAGACCTGAGCCTAAACCAAGAGTCGGATGCTTAACCAAATGAGCCACCCAGGTGCCCCCAGACATTTTCTGGAGATGCAATTAATTAATACCATGCAGTATTTCTGGGGTTCACTCCCTTCAAAATGTCTCCCCTGGTTAATAGTGAGTGAGGGCTTCTTGCTTCGCTCTCGACTGCCACTTTTCTCCAAGGCAGAGATGTTTTCTTATCCTTTGTGTCTCCGCAGTAGCTCTAGCCTCTGGACCCCCAAACACACACACACACACACACACACACACACACACACACACACACACCCCTCCCAGCTACCTGGAAGCTCTCTGCAAGTCTGCCAGCGAGTCCCTGTCCCTTGGGTACCCCTTGGTCTTAGTGAGCAGCTGGTACCAGCAGGAGCCACAAGGACCTGGCATGACCATAAGGCCTGGGCACAAGACAGATGACCCATTGTTACTGGTGCCACATCATGGCTCTTGGCTTTCCATATGGGCTCAGACGTCCACTCAGCAGGAGACACTGATGGGATGTTTAGGAGTTCATAAATATCCTCTCTGTCCCACAAGAGTTATGAACAAACAGGAGGGCAGACACAGAAGCAGACAGATGGAGACCAAACCATCCATTTTATTGCTCATCCAAGGGAGGTCATTTGATGGAGCTCACGCCTTCTCCTGATGGGCTTGTTGCTCCTCTGCATGTCCCTTCTCCCATCTGCTCTTTGGAGCAGCTCTCGACAGTAAAGTTGGGATCTCCAAGTCAGAAACTTTACCCTTCTGCCGCCTCCCAGGGGTCCTAGGTAGAGAGGGAAGAAAGGAGATCGAATCCCTGTTGTTTCCAGGCTTCTGAGAGATCAGCTTTACGCAATCATGGAGCATGAGCCAACGGCAGTCACCTGCTCCTCCATGGTGAGCAACCAGTGAGACTGGAACAAGAGGCCAGGAGTCATTCAAGTAGCATTCCCTCCACATGTAAATGTGAGGAATGGGGAACTAAGGGGACCCCTGTGCTTTTTGTTCTCTTAACCTTTGGGTCCAGGGGTGTCCTGCCCTGTGCTGGTGAGCTGTGCATCGGGCCAGCCCTGCTCCTGCCTTCAGCAGCCCACACCCCCTTGGGGTACGTTCCTGGAACTGCCACTGGGCAGTATATATGTTACTCCCAGAAGCTGTCCATTGGGTTGAAGTAGTGAAATACTCATATTAATTTTGAGCCACGCTGGAGTCAAGGCTGGAAATGTATTCTTTTCTTTATTTCTTTGCATTTTTCCCCCCAGCCATATTGCCCAGTGGAGCTTCAGCAATGTGATTAAAGGTCAACATTAAGATGATCTGGGAAGAAAATATTAATAATCTGGAGATGGCTCAAGTTGAATATAAAGCCCTTCTTTTATTAAATTCTGTTTTAGTAGGTAGACCAAGTTATGCTGCAGTAGGAATCAAGCCACAGATCTCAGTGGACTAATACTAGGAAGGTTTATTGCTGAGGACTTCACTGGCCAGCTGGGGCTTCTGTTATGCTTCACTGTGGTCTTGCTCTGATACCTGGCTAGGAGAACAGCCACCATCTGGAATATTGCTGGCCAGATGCCAGAGGGAGCACCAACCTTAACTAAGCACACACTGGTGCCTAAAACTTTCACTTGGAAGTGACAATGTCTTTTCTGCTCACATGTCATAAGCCAAAGTAAGTGACATGGCAATGCTTACGTTCAAAAGTGGCACAGAAGCCCAATGCTCCCACGTGCCTGGAGGACAAGAGCCAGAATAGTATAAACAGCTCTAAGGACCAACTTTTTCTTTCTTCAGGAAGAAATTAAAAGCCACAAATATTAAATATTCTTGTAAGATAAAGTTCAACTCATTTTGTGTCTGAAGTAACAAAATCCAAATTTAAAAATTCTTGCCCTGTGGAAGTCAAGTCCAAAGTCTATACATAATTCCTAATTTTAAATTAATGTTCAATGAGTTTAAGGCCCTCTTGGATTTCTTTTTGTGTTCATTAGAGTCTGGGATTTTCCAACAAGCACGTGTGAACCAGGTCACTATTATCACGATGGGCTTAATGCCATTGGGCTTCGAAGTTGAGTTAGATGCATTTCTCATTCCCCACTTTAAAGAGTATAAGGTGGTTGTGGGACCCACAGAATTATCACAGCACTGACTTTATGTCACTAGCTAACCTCAAGTCCTAGGGAGATACCCCAAGTGAAATGTGGCTCTCAGGACATCACACTTGGTTCAATCTTGACCTGTATTACTGATATCAAATATGAAGTGGAAGCTCCATGGAATCTGAGAGCAGTTTGGTGGACAGAGAAAAAACAGCATCGATGGCTTCATCTTTGCACGAAGCTATTGGCACCAACGAGAGGTCAATTGTGGCAGTGTTTAACCTACGGAGGAGGCATTTTGGAGACACATTTGGGACAATGCTATTTTCTTCCATAGCATAAAATTTGGGGTGGTGGCAGCTTTTCTTTCTTACCTTTGCATTTCCCCTATGAGGCTTGTGTTTAATGTCCCTTAGGCTGCTTTGAGGGTTGGCTTTGTCCAGTGGTGTGGTTGCTCCCAAATCTTATGACTACACATTTTAAGTCCTGTGACATAGTGACTTGCTTCTGTTGCTTCTTGTGGAATTGCAAAGGTCTGGGAAGTCTGGCTTCTGGGGATGATTTCCCTCTGGTCCTCACATTGGTTTTCAGTGAATCAAAGAGCCCTTAACTGAAGGGTTCAAAAATCAGTGTTAACATTTCAAAAATCTGCGTTTCTAGAGCATAGTTCTCACCTTTGAATGTAACTTAGGAAACTTGGGGAGCTTTAGCAATCTTGAGGCCCACATTGTGCCATAACCAATTATGTCACAGTCTCTGGCATGGTGTGATGGTTAATTTCATGTGTCAACTTGGCTGGGCCACAGTACCCAGATTTGAATTGGGTGCCAAGTTTGTAATTTTGGGGATCTTTGCATTTTTAGGAGACACGCAGTTCCATTTTATCACCAATGATAAGGTGGTTATGGTTACCATTATGAATAGCAGGGCCAAGGTACTAATGAGAGTCATATGACAGAGGACATGGGTATCAGTCAATGATGCTGTTCCTAGAACTGAAATAGATGGGCAGCTTACCAATTGTTTTACATTTGTATAAATAGAAAGCTCCAATTGGCACATGTTTTGGCTTGCTACTGAACCTTACCAGAGACTCTATGCTCCTTATTAGGCTCTGAGTTTCTATGTAATTGAGCTGCCTGCCTGAACTGGGTGTTATCGGACCAACCATGCCACGGCACTGGGCACTTATAGCAGCTCTCCATCATCAAACAGAAGAGATAATTCGAGATCGGGCTTCACCAGATCCTGAAAGCACAGGTGAGTTGCATGAGGAAGAGGCCCAATGCCCATGACCCCAACCCATACTGCATTGTGCTCTATCTGGCACAATTATGCCCCAGCAGGTACAAGCCTATGAACAGCTGATATAGAGCAAAAACCATAGGGCTGGTTTACAGAGGTTCCTGTATGATGTGCAGCCCACTCTGCTAGTCAACAGTGTTAGTTTTGCAGCCCTCATCGGGGACACTGCTGCATAATGTGGGTGGGGATTCAGTAAGGCGACTTTGAGCAGAGGGCTTGATTTATTTTACCTGGATGGAGAGAAGGACAGAAGTGGCTTTATTCTAACCTATGGTCTCTGACTCAGTTATGGCTAGACGGTCAGAGACTTGGAAGAAACACAATAAGGAAAGTGGTGGAAGATGTTTGAGGAAGAGATATGTGAGTGGAACCCACCCCCAAAGGAATACAGAGCTATTTGTGTTCCATGAAAATGCCCGCACGAGTGAGTTCTCAAAGGGGAATGGTGTTAATAATCAGGTGGATAATGTGACGTGACTGGGGACGGTGGTCAGCCTTCTTGTCCATCCACACTTGAACTTGCCTGATGGGCTCCATAACAAAGTGGCCATGTTGCCAGTCAGCAGGTTATTCATGGGATAATCCCTAGGGAGATCCACTCATAGCTGACATGGCTATGGCCGCTTCTCAGATCTACTCTGCCAACAGCAGAGACCAATCTTAAGTTCCTAGGGTGAGGCCATTCCCTTTGGAATCAGCCAGGAGCCTGGTGGCCGATGAATTACATTAGATCTCATCCATCATGGAAGGGAAAGCTCTGTCCTTTTTGGAATAGACCTTTACTCTGGAGAGGGACTTGCTTTCTTTGTCTGCAGTGCTTCTTCCCAAACTGTAACCCTTGCACTTACTGAATGCGTCACCCACTGTTCTAGTATTCAGTGTGGCTTCCATCCCAGGCTCACAGTTCACATCAGAAAAGGGCTGCAGTGTGCCGTGCCCATGGAACGCACTGGTTGTACCATGTTCCCCACCATTTGAAACAGCTGGCTTGAATGATGGACCACTGGCCTCTCGCAGACTTGTTTACTGTCCAGTCACATGGCAACACCTTGTGGGACTGGGGCAAGATTTGGCATGAGGTGATATTTGCACTGGGTCTGTGTCCAATATGTGATGCTGTTTCTCCCATAGCCAGCATTCATGGGTCCAGGAATCAAGAGGTGGAATTGGGAATGTCCCCACTCGCTGACAGTCCGGGTGACCCACTGCAAAATGTTCAGTCCTTGTCACATGACCTTACACTCTGCTGCCAAGAGGTCTTAGTTCTAGAGGAGAATATGTCCACCGAGTGACAGAGCATGGTTCTATCAACTGAAAGCTGAAATGTCCCCTTGTCATTTTGAGCTTGTCATGTCTCCATGGACGTCTCTCTGTGTGTCCTTCCAGCCTGAAATTCCATCCGCCACAAACAGCAGTCAAGAGAACATGACAGCCCCATCCTGCGTCCTGCATATGCACTCCTGATCCACATGGTGCAGAGACTGCCTGGAGGACTGGGTTGGGGGTGAGATCTGGGAATCTCAGATCCGGGGACCTGGGCCAGACCTACTGTGCTTTGTCTACAGTCCTCCTAGGCTGAAGGAGGCTGACACAGTTGGGAAGGGGTTTGTGTCTCACATGTCCGGCTATCGATGTCACTGTGAGCATTACGACTACCGTCCCACACTTGACAGTAGTAGTCAGCCTCATCCTTGGCCCTGGTCCTCCTGGTGTATAGGGTCGCCCTGTCTTCCAAGCTGGAGCTGGAGAATCATTTGGGTATCCCTGAGGGAAGCTTGCTATTATCCTATATGACCAACACGGGGTCCTGACCTGGCTTCTGCTGGTACCACTGTATATCGGATTTCTATATTGTCTCCCTGACAGGTGATCATGGCCATCTCTCCCAGGGTCACTGAGCACAGGGCAGCTGGGTCAGCACCCGGGAGACCTCTCAGGAGCCTGGCCATGGGGTTGAGCTGGGGCCTTGCAGAGCTACAGACAACACCTGTTTGAGGGAAAGGTGGTCCTGTGTTCTCATCCCCTACCCCTCCTATGTCATGTCCCCTTTGTATCCTCCAGCTGAAGTCTGGTCCCATCCTCGACATGTCATCCGAATAGGAAACCCTCTCATTCTGACATGTGCTCATCATGGTGCATGTGGGAACTTCCTTGTTACACAACCACCTGCTGTTGGAGATTCATCACAACTTCTAGTCTATTTCCACGTGGTGCTTCTGTCTCTGTAACAACCCCCATCCCACAGCGGACCAGAGACTGGCATTGTCAACACTTTGATCCCTTTCATTTTTTTCATCCATGTTTCATGGAAACTTGTGAATAGTGTCAGAACCCACCCCTGACTGAGGGACTCACTTCAAGCTCTGGGTCTCTGTGAGGGTCCCCCGGGTCACATCTTTGCACACAGCGTGAGCTCTGGGGACTGGATAGTGAGTGGTCCCTCCTGGGAACTGGGTTCTGTCCCTGAAGCAAGGACAGCACAGGGACCAGAGATGTGGCCTGAGGCCGTGAAAATCACGTCACCCTGGAGACAGTCTCACAGGGAGGCTGCGGATGCTCCTTCCGGGGACCAGGGGTCCCGAGTGCCCCACCTCCCATCCCCTGAGGCACTCATGAGCAAGGAAACTACAGCCCCGGATTTGAGTTGGGGTGGAGGTGGGAAGGAGAGGCAGAGTTTGAGTAATCGGGGCATCTCTGGATGTGCCCAACACAGAGGAGTCAGACCCTGGGAGCACTGGTGGACAGAGAGGGGACCCAAGTTTCCCATGTGAGGTGCTCACTGTGTCACTCCCATCAGTGTTCTGGGTGACACTGTGTGTCTGACCCTCAGAACATGGTCCCTGCAGCCTGAGGAGATAAGGATGGATCATCCTCACAGTCTCTGAGGACTGAGTCCTGGATCCCTGCTGACCCCTGGGCCTGGTGTCCCTGTGAGGCTCCCCCTGGGCAGCCCCAGCCTCTGTCCTGCAGCTCCTGATGCAGCCCTGCTGCCCCCTGCTGGTGGAGGAGGCTCAGACCAGGAGCTTCCCTCCTGCAGGTCCCTCCACAGCCCCTGTCACCTGAGGAGGGGTGTGGACCTGGGAGTCCTGCCTCCCACAGGCAGCTGCCTCCCCCCCGCCCTGCCCAGCCCAGCACACAAGGTCACATACACTATTCAGGAGGCAGGGTAGGTTCAGTTTCCGCGCTTGTCCCAGGGTAAATGCCTTGGCCTCACACGCTGGCTTCTTACAAAAAGGAGAGTTCAGGGTCAAGTGTATTGTATTTGAAAAGGTCAATGTCCAGACAAACCTGTGTGGTATCCGACAGCCAGCAGATTCTCGTGTACTTAGGGATCAGGACCGATGATTCCTGCATCCCCATCAGTGTAGTTGGGTCATCGGAGCAATAGGTGATGATTCTGGTGCTAAGTTCAGTTGAGTAAGCAAAGATTTAATTTTATTGTTATTACTATTATTTTTACTACTTTTTTTATTATTCTAACCCACACCTCCTGGAGTTTGGAGCAGGAGGATTTGTAAAGTAGCCTAGTGTGTGGTTTCGTGGAACTTGCAAACTGCGCATTCAGACTTGGATCCAATTGCATATGATGCAGGTCACAGTGTAGATGACAACTTTTCCTTCAACTCACAGAAGATGGGAGACTCCAAGTCCAAGGTGAATTCACCGAGATCACATGGAGTTTCTCTAATTAGGAAGACCCTTACAATGTTTTGTATCATTTAACATGAAAAAATTGTGTCTTACATGAGTGTAAGCTTCCCCATTTCACAGCAGGTAAAGCTGAGGCCCAGAGAGGCTAGCTTCCCAGGAAAACAGCGGAGAGTGGGGCGAGTCCAGGATGGAGCCCAGATGTGTTGGATTCAGACTCTGGGCTCATCAAGGCAGAGCTTGACCAGGGCGGGTGGGAGAGAGGGTGAGGCCAGGCTGGGCAGCAGGGCTTCTGTCCCTCAGCTCACTGCTCTCCCCCTAGTGGCCTGGCCTGTAAGGGAGCCTGGGTAACATGCCGGTGAGGAGGGTCAGAGGTATCATGCCCCAGGTTTGAGCTGGAGGATCTGTGGGGACTTTGGAGGCTGTTTGGGGGTGCAGGGGCCTGGCCTGGGGCCTGCCGGCTCTGCTCTGCGTTATTGCTTTTTGCTCTCTGAGCTCCAAGTTTGAGGGAGTGACGGGGGTCTCGTGGCCACAGTAATGGGGTCAGATGTGTCTTGGAGTGGACCCAAGTCCTGTAGGTTCAGGACACCGTGGGGCTCATTCTCTGGGACATAACCCCTCCAGCACCCTCTGGGCTGACTTCAGGCTCAAGGTCATGCTCAGGGTCCTGTGGGGGCTGAGTCTGTGAGCAGGGCCTGTGCAGCACCTGGGTAGAGAGTGACGAGGGAGAGCAGAGGAGGGTCCAGGCAATGGTGGGGACCCCAGATTCTGTTTCTTGAGTCCACTGCTGAGCCTGGCCTCCCAAAGTCTCCCTCATGCCCTCTCACTGGTTCTTGCGAAAAATGCTCCTTCTCAGGCTGGTGGAGAGAATCTCTGTGCTTCTGGGCGAGCTTCATACATTTGGCTTACATGGAGCTTCCCTCACCTCTCAGCTCCATAGGGGAGCTCTGGTCACTCTGTGTTTGCTACCATAAAAATTGGGGGAGGGAGAGGTGAGGGCATTTCTGTTGATGTTCTCATGAAATGTCCCTTGTGATCATTTACTTCCATTTTTGTGTGTTTCACATGACATGAAATATTCCATCCTAACCATTTGTAAAAGTTCGATTCATCTTCCCAGATTCTCTGTTCTGTTTTTTTTTTTTACATCCTGAATTATGGAACAGAATCGAGTGGGAATATTGTCCTGATCTTGCACTTAGTATAAGTTCATTTTGTGTAGGTTTCTTATCCTTGGTTGTTGCTATCAAATTCAAATTGACAATGTCTATCTTTTAATTGTGGCGTTTAGATGGTTTCCTGACTGTGAGTGGTAACATAGTTTATTAGATCACGTCTTGCTTTTTATTTTCTTTATGTTCCATGTTTTCTCTATTCTCCTTTTCCATTTATTTCTTGTTTTTGAGTAACAGAATATTTCTTACAATCTATTTTATTTCTGTTTTGGCTATTTAGCTGTAACTCCTTGCTGTCCTGTCATCTGTGACTTGTCACAGGCTACATTTAGGTGACGCCACTCCACGTGACAGAGAGCATCAGCCATTAGAACCCACTTCCCACTCTGTCTTCTCAGAGCTGTGGTAGGAATGTCATATCCATTACTGTTAGCTACGTGATAAATTCCAACATACGCAGAGATTAGATCAAAAATTCTTCATATTTATCCCTGTAGTTATCCTTTCTGACTCTTACATTCATTTTGTAGATTTGGATTCTTCCTGGAATCACTTCCTCCTGCCTGAGGGGAGTCCAGTATTATTTCCTGTGTTAGGGGTCTGCTGATGATCAGTTCTGTCAGTTTGGTATATGTGAAAAAAATTTTATTTAGCCTTTATTACTAAAGGATATTTTCCCTGGATAAAAACATAAGTGGTTTCTTCTTGTTTTTCTCAGTAGTTTGAAGATGCTAATCCCTGCCGTCTGTGTGCATTTCTGCTCATGAGAAATCAGTCTGAATCCTTATCACTGTTCCCCTGAAACAAGTATCTTTCCTCTCTGGTTGCTTTTCACACTGTGTCTTTCTCTCTGCCTTAAACAATGTGATACCTGATGGGTGTTGGGCTGTTGTTCCCCCCACCCCCATATTTCTTTGCTTGGGGTTTATCAAGAATTTGTAAACTATAGGTACTGAATTTTCATGAAATTTAGTACATTTGTGGCCAATGATTCATCAAATATTCTTTTCCACCCCTCCACCCTCACTCCCTGGGTTCACAAGCACATGTGCATGACGTTGCTAACATTTTCCTATATTCAGTGCCGGTCTGTTCAACTATAAACTCTTTTTGTGTCTTTCACTCTGCGGTGTCTGTGCTGTGTCTTCAGATTCCCTCACGTTCTTCATCTTGTCACGTCTGGTGCTAATCTCAGCCCTTGTATTTGTGATCTGAGATGTTACAGTTTTCATCTCTAGCAGTTTGATTGCAATCCTTTAATTTTCTTCTCTGTCTCTTCTTTGCATTTCAATCATTAGAGTAAATTTGGATGAAAGTCTGCGACATCGTCCTGCTTTCCATGCACAGCCCTCTGTCCTGTCCGGCAGCTTCCAGACCTGCCGCCCCAGGACCGCCTGGGCCCATTCACAACGTGAGTGTCTCTCCCACTGTCTCTGTCTCTCTGTGCATCACAGATAAATACACACATACATGAACATGACATCCATGTCCTATTGGATCTGCACCCTCTAGACATTCCTAAGTCATGCACCTCTTTAGCTCTCACTCTTTGTTAAAATGGTTTTATTTTAATGCTTTCTTTAGAGTTTACAGTTCTCACCTCCTACCTTAAGAAAGTTCCTCCCAGTGATATGACATCACTCACGTGCAGGATGAGGACCTCATAACATGGTCTCATCTTCCTCATCATTTGTGCTCTCATTGTCACGTGTATTATTTGTAATCCATTATGAATCAAACACATTGCTATATATTTTTTTGCTTTAAGCAGTTGACTTTTATAGACATTAACCATTAACATTGTTTGTATATTTATCTTTGTAGTTATGACACCAGATGCTTTTTATTTCTTTGTGTAGGCTCACATTTCCTTCTGTCACCCTTTCCTTCCGTCCGAGGGCCGTCCTTCACTGTCGCTTGTGCTGAGGGTCTGTGGGTGATCAGTCTGGGTGGTTTGCAGTCTGAGAAAGGCTTAGTTGTCTTCAATTTTCAATGCCATTTTCCCTGGGTAAGGAACAAAGTTAACAGTGCTTTCTATTAAGATTTTGAAACCATTGCTTCCCTCTATTCTTGCTCACATGGCTTGTAATGAGAAAGGTGCTCCCAGCACGATGCTGGTTCTCTGTCGGGAACACGACTCTCCTCTCTGGCGGTGAGAGTATCTGCATCGCTGGTTTGTAGACATTTCATACGATGTGTGCTGGGCTGTCTCTCATGTTCCCTGTGCCTGAGCTTCGCTGAGCTTCGTGGATACATTGGTTCCTGGGTTTCTCCAAATCTGAAGCCTTTCTGTAAATTATATCTTCACAGATTTTTTGATTCACCTTCAGTTCCTTATCTTCCCTCCCACAATCCTTACACTTGCACACTGTCTGGGTGGTGTGAAGGTGTCTTCCAGGCACCGAGCCTTTATAATGTCTTTAGGGTTTTTGCTCTGTATATCATTTTGAATAGTTTCCATCACTTAGACATCAAATTCTATAATCTCTTCTTTGGCGGCCTCATATCCCTTGTCAGTCTCTCCTGTGTATTTCTTAATTTCGGACCATTTAATTTAGCAAAGATTTAAAAGATTTGGACTTTGAAAAATATCTTCCATATCTGCTCCTAAACATTCAGAGGAGATGGAGTTCTGAAAACTGTTTACAAATCCCCTGCCGATCCACCCTGGAGGGTTGGGAGGAAGGGGACAGATTGGGGACCTCATACCCGGGGACCTGGGTCAGAGCTGCTCATTGCTTTGTGCACAGGCCTCCTGGAGCTGGAGGAGGGTGGGACACATACAGGGAAGGGGTTGGTGTCTCACTCCTTGGCTGGCCTGGCCACTGAGACCTGAGAGGTGGAGTAGTCTTTATTTTCTGATCCCATTCTATACCTGGCACTATGAGGCTTTGCACAGGTTCAGGGTCCAACCTAGATCACAGCTTGTGGGCCAGAGACCAAATAAAATTCATCTTCCCTCAAGAGCACATGGCGTTTCCAAAGCCATCACGGTGCTGTAAGTGCCTGCTCTCAGCTGTGAGTCCCTGCAGCAGGTCATAGGGGTTGTGCCTCAGTATCCCTCTTTTGCAGTCAGGGTCAGGAACAGATCAGGTGCAAAAAGAAATATTGTCATATAAGAGAATGAGAGAGGACCTCAAAGTTTAGTAACTCTTAGAGGGAAGGGTTGTCATAAGTAACTTGTCTTCACATTTGGGGAAAAATATATAAGAAATATCTTAATCTATAAGTTAAGTCAAGAAAAGCTTACCGAGAAAATAACTGTGTTGCAGAAACTGAGAAAGGGAAGAACAGAATTTTCCAGTCCCCTGTAGGAGGACCTTCTAAGAAGGAGGAAGAGCTGTGTCCGGCAGGACAGGGGACTGTCAGCACAGGGAAAGGAGGTGGAAAGGAAACATGTGGTCACAGGAAGGGTGAATGTTTGTGGACAGTGACAGCATTTTGTTTCATTAGGATGGGCTAGGGCTTGGGTTGGTGGGGGACTTTTTGGCTGCACCTGTATTGGAGAAATAGGCTATGTCTCCATGGGCAAGACCATACACGCAGGTACCCTGAGGAATTTGTACTTGAGAATGAGGGATGACACTGTAGATAAATGGCCAAAGCAAATGATCTGAAGGCCTCAGGTACTGGTTAGGACCCCGGGCTGCGTGTCAAAAGCCCTGAAGCCCAAGCCCTCTGCATCTGCAGGTGGTTTTGCCAGGTGATCCCTGCTGCCCCCTGGTAGCCGATCCACACTGCCTGCTGGAAGGGCAGGCATAAAGGTGTAGATTGATAAACCACAGCTCAGTTTCTGAGTCCTGATCCAGTGAGGAATGACTTTTCTATGCATGGCTTCTGCCTGCCTCATATTCTGACATGAGGGGCCCAGATTACTCATGAAAACATGAACAGGCTCATTTGGAGGAAAGAGGACTGGTTTCACTGAGGCTTCCCTGCCCATGCGTTAGCATTGGGGAACCCAGTACTTAGGGGATGGCTCTTTCTGGTGCCAACTGTGGATGCAGGGCTGGTGTGTGTGTGTGTGTGTGTGTGTGTGTGTGTGTGTGTGTGTGTGTGACCAGGGACTAATGTCCCAAAGACAGAGAGAGGAGAGCATCCACCCAGCACACATTTGTTCATGCCCACATTGGTCTGGCCCACATTCCATCCTGGGCATTCTGCATGAACAAGACACAGTGCCTACTGAAGAGGGAACTCTGGCACTGGTCAGGTCAGCAAGAGAAACAAGCAGTAAGACATGTGAAGAAAGCCCTGTCCTGACTTCAGGTAGGTGCTGAGATTGGGAGGGATAGTCGTGTGGAAGAACAGGACAAATCTGAGAGGTCTGAGATTCAATTCCAGTTCCAGGCCTGTGTGGAGATTTCTCTTAGGTTAGCCCTTGGGGCACAGAAGGATGTGTCCGGTGTGTAAGGGGCAATTTCCAGGTAATACGTCATGTCCTCTGCGCAGCTGCTGGGAACATTGAAGGGCCTCCAGGAGGAAGCTGCTGAGGTAGGAACAGGTTTGGCACAGCGGTGCTCAGTGCCTGGGATCTCCCTAGGTCACCTGGGGGCTGAGGTCGCTCAGGGCAGTGGTTATCATCCCTCCCCTCCCCCCAATACACACCTAAGCCACAGGGACACCAGGGTGCTCCACGTGCTCTGATATTGTCCCCCCATCTTGTCCCCTGTCGATGACCTGCACTGCTTTCCCCAGCATCCACAGACTGGCCAAGCTGAGCTGGAACATGAGGGAGGGGTGCACCTGACAGGGAAGGGAGCCGGGAGAGGAGTCCAGGTCCCCGGAGAGAGAGAGAAAAGAGCAGAAGCCAGCAGGTGCAAGGCAGCAGCTGTCCCCTGCCCCAGGCCAAGAGGGGAGGTGGGCCAGCCTCAGCCAGAACGTTCCAGGTCCCGAAGGAGACAGCTCCTTCCTCTCAGTTCTGCCCGCTGCCTCTGGGGCGCTGCTGCACTTGGCCACAGTGACACCTGCTGACCAGGGAGGTGCCCGCCCGTCCATTCATGGTCATGATGCTGAGAAAGCCTCTGGTGGGAATCTCCAGATTATAATTCCCTAGAGGGACATTGTCATGATCCTTTAACCTGAAAAATCCCTTGACATCTTATTTTAGTCATAGGGATACCCATTAAGAAAATCATCTTTGTTTTGTTTTGTTTTGTTTTTGTTTCATTAGGTCAATAAGTAAATTTTATTTATTTGTTTATTTATTTATTTATTTATTTATTTTTAAGATTTTATTTATTTATTTATTTATTTGAGAGAGAGAGTGAGAGAATGAGAGAGCATGAGAGGGAGGAGGTTCAGAGGGAGAAGCAGACTCCCCGCTGAGCAGGGAGCCCGACTCAGGACTCCCGGGACTCCGGGATCACGACCTGAGCTGAAGGCAGTCGCTTAACCACCTGAGCCACCCAGGCGCCCCAATAAGTAAATTGTAGATGAAAGATTCCAATGGCACTTGATATGCTTTTGTGAGGAGAAAATGGTTTTCTTCTCACAACTCCTTTGAAGATATCGCTCTGACACAAGCCAGGGTGTAAATAGGGGAAGCTTCTGCTTTTCCTTCTTAATAAAATCCTCCTCTGTCATTTGGACCTCATGCTATGCTCTACAAATCAAATTCAAAGCTGCAAGTGAAAGATTCATGAAGAGAAATTCAAGTTATGATACAATTTTATTCACATCTTGGAAAAGGTCTCTCCCCTTGGTACTATAGGTGAGGCCCGAATGCAGCCGTGGCCACCACACGGGGTCACATGGGGTTGGGCGTGAGTCCATGTGGGTTGGACCTGAGCTAAGGGTCAGACCTGCCTGGTGCAGGTGACTTGGGGCAGTGGGAGGACCGTGGTGCCAGGAGAAAGTCCCCTGTGGACCCCAAGGTGGTGTCTGCACTTCCTCCAGAGTTTTGTAAAATCTGAGGGCAGGGCCTAGGGCAGCAGGGGCCTGGTCCCCTCTTCAGGAAGCCTCAGGCAGCCCTTCTGCATGTGAGGACAACTCATCCAGGAAGCAGAGGAGACACAGCCCCTGGGGCCCACCTAGGCTGCCTGGACCCAAGGAGAAGAGGAATTCCCGCAGGACTGTGCTGCCTGAGGCAGCTGTCTCCCCTCCCGAGTGATGCGTGATTACATCTGGGGTCCAAGTGATGTGCAATGACATCCTAAATCTTTGCTCTCAACTGTGAAACTCAACAACAGTCCCCGTAGTCAGAACAGTCCCCCATGCTGCCACTGTTCAGTAGGATAAACACAGACTGGAGGATAGAGAACCTGCTAGAGTCTCCCACTCTGCAGGGGCCAGGCTAGGATCAGGGAGGATACCTGATCTGAAGGCCTGAGTAGCCATTGCTCAGAGAGCAGGTGAGAGAGAGAGCCAGGCCATGGAGGAGGGTTTGTGCACATCCCTCTCTGTCACTGTGAGTCACGGCCAGACACTCTCACGGTGATGATAGGTGACACAGCAATGAGCAGCCTTGTCCTGGCCCTTGTGGTCCTGGTCATGCTCTGGTGAGGCATATCCTTTAGTTGTATCCTCAGAATCAGCCAGCAGGTGCAAGGCAGCAGCTGTCCCCTGCCCCAGGTCAAGAGGGGAGGTGGGCCAGCCTCAGCCAGAATGTTCCAGGTGGTCACTCACATCTGTATATATAACCAGCGCGGGGACCTGGTGTGGCTTCTGCTGGTATCAAGATTCAAGTTCACTCCTGAGCTCATCTCCAGAGCAGGGGATCCTGGGCCTGCCCAGGGCCACTGACATGGATGGAGGTGGCCTCAGGTCAGGGGAGCCTCGCAGCTTATGAGAGGAGCAGAGAAGGGCCTGGACGAAGACAGGGAGGCTGAGTCAGAAGTGACTGGCCCAGCCCTTAGGGGAGGGAACAGTGTGGACACAGTGAGGGCAGGGCCCTGACCCCATGGACCCTGAGTGGTAGGGAGCAGGGCACCTGTCCCTCACTCTGTGCCTCTCTGTGGGCCTCTCACCTGTGCTCGGCGCAGCAGGGAAGCAGGACGAAGCTACTCAGAGTGTGGTCCTCGGAGGACCAGCACCACAGGCTCATGCACATGCAGATGCCCGGGACCACCCCAGAGCTGCATCTGCATCTTGTGGAGCAAACCCTCCCCAGGGGACTATGTGCTCACCGAGTTTCACAGGCTAGGGGTTCAGGCCACCGTGGAAAGTCTCCCTTCCTCTCCTTGTCTTCCCAAGTCCTACCAGGCCACCTGGTTCTTGGGGCTTAACTGTTCCTCTCTGGTCACTGAGCTTGATTCAGATTCTAGACCCTGTAATGATGTGGAAAAGATGGTTTCAGAATAGACTTTTTCACCAGCCACCTGGGGTGTGCATTGTGGATGGGATACCCCAGTGAGATACTGACCGCACTGCTCTGGTGCTTGAGAAGGCACCATACCCCCACGCCCGTGTCTTCCTGGCAGTGAATCACCAGGAAAAGTAGGGGGCACTGGATAGGGGAATCCTGATGTCTATCATGGGGCAATTGGGTGTCTACAACACAACTGGGGTAAGCAGGTGCATGCATGGATTCAGGAGATCCCCAAATACTCCCTGGGACTGTGATTACAGTCATAAATTCATCACAATCCAATGCAGCAGGTCTGATAATGGACCCACCTTCCAGCTAAAGGCTTGCTTGTCCCACCTGGCAGGGATCATGACTAGCTCAGGAATTTTCTGTGGGCAAGGGGGACATGGGGTCTTGAAGAAGGTAATTAGCAACATCACTCTGACCACGAGGTAGTGGCAGAAATGAGCAGAGTGAAAGTAACAAGTGTCTCTTCCTTATGTTGACATGAATAAGTTTGGATACATATTAAGCATATGTTTCTGTTTTGTTCACCTGTGTCATCCCATTATCATCTATCATTAGATGTGTTAACACTAACTAGTAAACTATATCTCAATTTTGAAGTTATGGGATATCAAATCAGCAGGGACAAAAAAAAGGATCACTAGTAGACTAAAATGTATTTTGAATCCTCTTGTGGGGAAAGGGTGAGCATGTTTGTAATTGTTCATTGGATAGTTTCATCACATTAGGTAGAAATATGGTAGCCAACATTCTCTTTATTCAGAGACTGTGGTTTGTGTGGATCTGGGTGAGTGGAGCAGGGGGTACTGTGGTGGTTATTAACTGTCAGCATTGACAGGCTAAACTGTATTTCACAAAATTCCTTTCTCTCTGCATTTCTGGGTAGCGTGAGTGTAAAGAGAAATTCTTGGGCACAATTTGGAGGGTAGAAGTGAGGCAGAACCCATTGTGTGTCTCAGTCCCATGGTTGTGTATCTTCTGGCCACTTTGTAGGAGGAGGCAACTCTCCCAATGTCCCTCATTCACCATCAGGATGCATGTGACTCTCCAACTGTCTGTCAGAACCCAGAGCACCCAGTGTGTCTGCATCTTTTTCATTGTTTAAAAAGACAAGTAACAATGTGATCTGTGTGGGGATTGGACACGCACATTGTGGATTTGTGGGAGAAACCAGAGCTTTGTGTGTGTCCACAGGGGCCTCCTGAGGTCCTTGGGGACCATGGTGGTGATAGAGGCTATCCTGCATTGGGTTCCAGAATGCAGACTCTGAGGTGGAGAAGTGCATGTGTAGGAAATGTAGGAGCAGGAGGGAGGTCAAACTGGGCAGAAGGAAAAGTGACCCACACAAAGTGAGACATCAGGTGAGGCCTCATCCCTGCATGGGGGGCTTTAAGCTGAGACCTTCCAGGATATCTGTACTGGGGGTAAGGCCTTGGGACCTTGGCTTCAGGAAATATTCAACTGAATCTGTCTGAGAAGGGGCAGAAACTGGAGGAGGCAGTGTTCTGAACCAAGAGCACTTCCCAGGGAAGAGTTCCCCCATGAGCTTCCAGGGGTTCCAGGCAGAGGTGAGTGCGTGCGTGAGCCCAGAGGAGGGGTGACCACAGTGGGTAATGCACTGGTCTGCTCCACTCAGAGTCCCCAGCTGCCATGCTGCCAGGGCTTCAGGAGCTCAGCGGAGCTGGAAATTTCTGGTCATAATCCTGGCCAGTGGGGTGAAGGAGTGGTCCATGACCACCATATAGAAACGCAAGAATAATGACCAGTGTATTGATGCTTCTTTCTGTTTGTCCTTCCACCCAGTCCCTCTGTTTCCAAACATACTCAGGCCATGACAATATCGTAGCCCCAAATCAAGCCACTCTCTACAGGTACTGCCTGAAGGGTGGATGGCTGGGAGGTCTGGGGACCTTGGACCTGGTGACCGGGGCCAGACCTCACTGCTCTGTGCACAGGCCTCCTGGGGCTGGAGGAGAGTGCAACACACATGGGGAAGGGGTTTGTGTCTCACTTCCCCATCTGCCTGTGTCACCGTGAGCATCAGCATTGCTGTCCCACACGTGACAGTAATAGTCAGCCTCGTCCTTGGCCCGGGCTCCGCTGATGGTCAGGGTGGCCGTGTTCCCTGAGTTGGAGCCTGAGAATCGGTCAGGGATCCCTGAGGGCCGGCTGCTATCACCATAGATAATCGTCACAGGGGCCTGGCCCGGCTTCTGTTGGTAGCAGGAAACATTTTTACTTCCAGTGTTGTTTCCCCCACAGGTGATCCGGGCTGTTTGTCCCAGGGTCACAGACACAGATGGGGGCTGAGTCAGCTCATAGGAGGCCACAGAACCTACAAGAAAGAAAAGGAGCTTTAGGTTTCCAGGTCTGGGTCTCATCCCCGGAACACCATCACCTGCCTGGCCTCCAGGGATTCTCCACGCCCTGTTTCCACCCTCCCACCATCTCAGCACCTGAGGCCCTTGGGTCCAGCTGGTGGATGAATTATTTGCACAAAGGAGATCATCCTCATTTTTCTCTGCCCAAGTCAGAGCCAGTGAGCACTTGGGGGAATTACACGCCTCCAGTCTCTCACTGCATCAGGGTGAGGACCATCCTTCCCCTGACAAGCTGCTCCCTGCTTAGCTCAGATTCAGGGGCTGGATTGCCCCCGATCCCTGGGGCTGCAGTGGGTCTGAGCCTGGGTGCAGCACCTGTGCAATGAGCAAGGAGGCCAAGGAGGAGAGGGGTCCAGGCCATGGTGAAGGATTCTGCTCCCAGAGCCCTGTGCCTGGTCTGGATTGATCCCAGGCATCTCTTACGCCTTTCGGAGGGACAGGATGGTCATACAAATGAGCTGGGGCTCAGGGGCTGCTATTGAAGAGCCTTGTGGTTTCATAGAAGGGCTCAGCCTCAGGGGACACAGAGAGGGGAGGGCCAGCCCTGGAGGTCCACCCTCAGCCCAGGGGATTTTTCTTCACCTCCTGGTCCATAGCCTGGGGTGCCCAACTCCATCCTCTCCATGTCCTGACTCCACTCCCGAGCTGGTCTGTCCTGGCTGAGCGCAGAGGTGGAGTATGTCTGCATTTTCTGAGCATGATAGCATGTTTCCTCTGCAGGAACTAGGAGGCTTAGGTCAGTGCATTGCCTAAGCCATATCTGTGTTGGGGAGCATTAGAACCCGATCAAAAAGTTCTCCCTTGCCATGCGCACGTAGAGTTTTAAGGAGCCATTGAAGTGCTGTAGGTGTCTGTCCTGAGGGCTGGTCACAGATGTTGTGCCTCAGTATCCCCAGGGTGCAATGCATGCTGGAGCAGACACAGCTTGAGCAAAGATCGACAGTGACTGAGTGCAGCAGGAATGGGCTGGGTGGGGAGGCATGAAATCCTGGACCTGTGCTAGAGACAGAGACAAATTCACAAGGACACAAATATGGAGAGCCCCTGAGTCAGAATTTTACATCAGAGTCAAAGGTGATAGTGTAGAAAACCTGCACCCTTTCTTTCTGGTCTCAGGTCCTGGTGAACAACCGTCCCTGTTAGAACTCCTGATGCCAGACACTCCCCATGGCCAGGTGGCTTGGCCAGGTGATCTCTGCTGCCCCCTGGTGGCCGTTCTCCGGGAGGCACAGGGAAGTCCGTTGTCCAGGTGCAGATTCAGAACCCACTGCTCACATCCTGATTCCCAGATCCTTGGACTGCTGGCCCCAGGGAGGAATTACTCTTCTCTATGTGGCCCTTGCCACTTTCAAGGCCAGACTGCCGGAGATCTGAGTATCCATGAAAATCGGAAGAGGCCCATGTGAGGAGGAGAAGGCAAAGCCCATGTGAGGTATCACTGCTCCTACCATTGGGGTGGTGGATCGTCAGGAGTGTGGTTCTGGGCTGGACACCAGGGGACACAGGACTCAGGCACTGCTTCTTACTGGCCCTGGTGGCTGGTGCAACAAAATAGGGTGGTGGTGGCTACAGCTCCAAGGACAGAGACAGGGGAACATGCACCTGGCTAACCTTTATTCAGACCCACTTTGGTTTGGCAGACTTTCAATCCTGGGAAATCTTTGTGAAGAAGACAGTTTCTCCCTCAGAGTTTCCATGTTGTGGGTGGGGTGCAATAGTGGACACACTTGTTTTGGTGAGACAGTAGACAGCCCCTACCACCTTTTACCTAAGTCTTATCTTCTATATTCATTTGAAAGCCAAACCATTGCTATTCCCACGTCCCTCTTGGCCAGCATTGACCTTGTGGTTCAGCACTGGCCAATGGATATGTCCTTCATCTGGTGATCTTTCTGGGGACTTTTACTCTCATGAAGTAAGGAGACAGACCAGATATATGGAGTGCCTTTCCTGGAGCTGCAACAGCCATGTGAGGTGTGTTGTCAGCAAGAATGAAAAGCAAAGCTCCATAGGTGAGATATTGGGGGGGAAAAGTGAGTAGATTTGGGACGTCATGGAATTGGTGAGTCTCTGGAAAGTAGCCATTTACCTCCAGACTTTGTTGGGAGGGAGTTTGTCTGTTCCTGCCTCTGATCATCATGGGTATGTTTTGCATTAACGTTTTTGTGACCAGTAGGGAAATAATGACCACAAATCAATGAACTAATCACATGATAGGGAAAAACCGTTCAGTAGTAGGTAATATGCATACAATTAAGATGGATATCAGGCAGATACTGTGTGGGGAGAAGCTGCAGGAGGCCTCTCTGGGGAGGTGACCCTAGAGCTGCTGTCAGTCAGGATGGGAAGAAGGAAGGGGCACGAGGACATGTGTTTGGGGACAGCAGGGTCAGTCCCTGCAGGGAAGATTCCTGTTTGTCTGATCCTGAAGGAACAGTGAGCACCTAAGGTGTCTGTGATTTAAACCTTGTCCGTTTCAAGGGAATATGTTCTTACAAATTAAAAATTGGGGGGCTGGAGTGATGTGTTGTCAGAATTCATTTTGCTGTTTGTTTCTGGTTTTGGTGAATCCCAGGAGTGGTTCCTGTGTGAATCTGGAGCAAACTGAAAGAGAGACAGCAGCCTTTTTTGTAGCTGACGGTCACTGTGGCTCATCTGCTGGGTGTTAAGTCTTTTTCTAATGAAGGATGTTGCATTTGTCAAATGCTCTTTCTGCTTCGATTGAGAAAATCATGTGAGTTTTGTATTTTATTCCATTGATACGATGTATCGCACGAATCGTTTTGTATGTTGAAACACCTTGTATTGTTGCAGTAAATCCCTCTTGTTCCTGGTGTCTAATTCTTTCTATATGCTGCTGGATTAAGTTTGATAGTGTTTTGTTGAGGATTTCTGTGCCTGTATTTGTAGGGGACAGCGGTCTATAGTTTTCTAGTGATGTGTACTTTTGATATCAGTGTAACAATGGCTACATGAAATGAGTGGGCAAGTCTACCACATTCATCTATTTTTTGGAACCCGTTGTGAAAAATTCATACTACAGTTGAGTTTTGAACAAGCAGGTGTTAGGGGTGCTGACACAGGTGTAGTCTAAAACCTGCATATAACTTTTGATTCTCCCAAATTTTAACTACTAATCGCCTCCTCTTGACCAGAAACCTTACTGACGACATACACAGTGGATTAAGACATATTTTCGATGGTATATGAATCATATATTGTATTCTCACAAAAAAAGTGAGTCCAAAAAGAAAATGTTGTGCAGAAGAAAATTAGGGAATTAGGATAGCTGGTGCTGGTGTGTGGGGCCCAGGCAGCCCCTGCCCGGCCAGCACCATGTGAGCCTCTAGTGTGGACGGGCACTGTGCTCACCCTGTGCACCAGTTCTCACCAAAGGACATCGGTGGGGATATGTTTAATCTGCACAATCTGTACTTGTGCATTGTCACCAACAGGCCCTAACAACGTGGCAAACAGACACGAACTGCACTAAGCTCCTCGACCCGCAAGCCGCCTATGCTGAGTTGGGTTCGTGGAGCCTGGCCTTCCCTTGTGACCATCCGGAGAGGCAGCAACCAGGGAGTAATGTGCAGATGGGACAGTCCGCCGATGGCTCTAAGGCCAAATTCCATGAGCACAGCAAGATCTGAGTGACTAGGGAGGTCACCCACCCACTGTGGAAGGGGATGGAAGCCCAGCCCAAGGGGTGGAGCATGCAGGGGAATGCCATCAAATGGACCTTCACCAAGTTCCATATTGTCCAGAAAGCTGTGTGGTGACACGATAATGTCCCACAGAAGGGCCCCTGGTAATAAAGAAGGAACTTCCCTGCCGCCCACAGCTCTGCAGGCGTGCACCCCCCACCCAAGCCCACAGTCCCTTGGAGAGGTCCACACGGTACCCTTACTGTCTCCCTGAAAAGCAGGCTTCTGCTCTGGTGTAGACCCCAGACCAGGCAGGCACCCTCTACCGGAGCAATGTCCCTCCAGCTGCTAGCTGCTCAACACTCCCCACCCCTGGCTGTCTTGTGGGAATAAAACATACAGATTTGGGGGGAAAAGCATGAACCAGAGAAAATACATTTACATTACTGTTGCGTAAACCCTTGTGAGTAACTGGACTGGAGCAATTCAACCCGAGTTGGTCAAGGGTCAACTGTGTACCTCTCATGTTGCTTCTTTCTGGAGAACCTAACGAATACACCTCGTTAGATATAACTCTTTGTTACTGAAAGGTTTTAGTTTATTGTTGCTTTAGGGTTTACAGGAGCAATCTACCTTCCCCAAATCTACCTTCCAGTGATTTTATATCACTTTGCATAGAACATAAGACTATTTTAATATGTTTTTCTCACCCCACCCCCCAATTTGTGCTATGGGGATCCTGTGTTTTATTTTGAGATTCATCATGAACCAGGGCATATTGTTATTATGTTTGTCTTCACACAGTTGTCATTCAGAGACATTAATGTAAGACAGATGTTTAGGTTTGTCCATGTAGACCCCATGGCTGATTATCTTCATCCCTTTGTGTGGGTTCACATTGCTATCTGGTAGACTATTCCTCTCTGCGAGGAGTGTCTATCACTCGCTGTTGTAGCGAGTGTCTGTGGGTGGTCAATTATGTGACATTGTGCAGTCTGAAAGCTTTGTCTTGCTTCATTTTTGAGAGATATTTTCACTGGATAATGAATTGCAGGTGGACAGACTTTTCTTTTTTTACAGATACGTATTTTTTTAAAGATTTTATTTATTTGAGAGAGAGAGAGTGTGCAAGTGGGGCAGAGGGAGAGGTAGGATCAGACTCCCCGCTGAGCAGGCAGCAGGACAAGTGGCTTGATCCCAGGACTCCAGGATCTTGACCTGAGCCAAAGGCAGACGCTTCACCAAATGAGTCACCCAGGTCCCCCTAGAGATACATAGTTTAATATCTTTCTTTCAAAAGGTATTTCTCCACCGTCTTCTTGCTTGCGTTGCTCATAGTAAAATCTGCTTTCACCATATTTACCCTCTGCATACCACCCGCATGTTCTCTCTGGCTGCTTCGCAGATGACTCTTCCACACCGGCGTTCAGCAATGTGACTGTGATGTGGATGACACTGTGGGTACTTCCTGGTTCCCAAGCATGAGCTTTGTTGAACTTCTTGAATATGTTGGTTATTGTTTTCACCAAATTTGTAATATTTCTGTCCAATATTTCTTTAAGCATCTTTTCTATTCCCTCCTGTCTGTCTTCTCTGCTCGGGGGCTCCAGTTACAAGTATAGTGGGCTGCATGAGGTGGTCCCGCAACCAAACGAGGCTCTGTTCATTTCTTACAGTCTTTTTTGGGGGGTCTTATTTCATTTTGAATGGTTACTACTTTGGTGTTGCGGAGTTCGCGAATCTCTTCTTTTGCAGAAACTAATCTGTTGTCATCCAGTGCATTTTTATTGTCAGACACTGACTGCAGTTTTCATCTCCAAAGTGAGATGTGGCCCCATTCAAGGGTCATCCACGTCTGCACTGAACATGTTCAGTCATGCTCTGCCTCTTCAAACAAATGGAGTCTCATTACAATGGTAATTTTTGTGTTGTCCCTCATACATCCTCTGTAGAGCCCGCCTGCGGGGCAGGGAGGAGGGAGCAGCCTGTGGACCTCAGACCTGGGGACCTGGGTTAGACCTGCTCATTGGTTTGTGCACAGGTGTCCTGGGGCTGGAGGAGAGGGTGACACAGACGGGGAAGGGGTTTGTGTCTCACTTCCCCATCTGCCTGTGTCACTGTGAGCATCAGCACCGCTTGCTGATGACAGACAGTAATAGTCAGCCTCGTCCTTGGCCCGGGCCCCGCTGATGGTCAGGGTAGCCGTGTTCCCCGAGTTGGTGCCTGAGAATCGGTCAGGGATCCCTGAGGGCTGGTTGCTATCAGCATAGATAATCGTCACGGGGGCCTGGCCTGGCTTCTGTTGGTACCAGTAAGCATATTTACTTCCAATGTTGTCTCCCCCACAGGTGATCCTGGCCGTCTGTCCCAGGCTCACTGACATCGATGGGGGCTGAGTCAGCACGTAGGCAGCCATGGAACCTGCAAGAGAGAAAACGCGAGGTGGGCTTTCACACTCAGGTCTCGTCTTTAGGACCCCCCACCCACGTGACCTAGATCGGAGTTTAGGGATACTCTGGACTTACACGGCACCCCTCCCATCAGTCTCAGCCCCTGGGGCCCCTGAGCATGGCTGGTGAATGGAGCCTTTGAACAAATAAGAATCCTGACCCTCTTTCCCTGGGTAGGTGCAGCCCCTAGGGCTCACGCAGAGCCCTCCAGCCCCTCATCCTGCAGCAGGGTCATGAGCATCTTGCCCCCCACAAGCAGTGCCCTGCTGAGCTCCATGTCAGGGCCAGGCTTGTGACAGTTCTGTGGGTCTGGGTGGGTGTGAGCCTGGGCTCAGCACCTGTGCAGTGAGCCAGGAATGCGAGGAGGAGAGGGGTCCAGGCCATGGTGCAGGTGCCCCGATTTTCTCCCTGAGGCACTAGGCTGGGCACATGCCTTCCCAGGCCTCTCTTATCCCCTTGCTGGAAACACCCGAAGGTTATGCAAATCATTTGGGGCTCAGGGGCTGCTGCTGAGGACCTTCGCGGTTTCAGAGAAGGCTTGGCCCCAAGGGGCAGAGAGAGGGAGGGGTGGGCCCTGCAGACCTACCATCAGCCCAGGGGATTCTGCTTTGCCCACTTGTCCCATAATTGGTTCTGAAATGTCCTTCCCAGATTTTCTCCTTTCCTTGCTCCTAGGTGACCATAAGAGGCTTAGGTCAGTGCAGTGTCTACCCAGACCCCTGTTTGTGAGCATCAGACATGAAGAAAATTCTTCACTTGCTAAGCACACATGGAGTTTTGCAAGAACCACTGAGGTGCTGTAGGTGATGTCCTCACGGAGAGCTCCTAGGGCAGGTCATAGATTCTGTGGCTCAGTATCCCCAGTGTGCACTCAGTTCCTGGGATAGATGCAGTGCTTGAGCAATTATTGACAGTGACTGGTTTTTAGCATAAATGGGCTGGGCTGGAGAAAAGGTACTGGACC
This sequence comes from Mirounga angustirostris, assembly GCF_029215605.1. NCBI lineage: Eukaryota > Metazoa > Chordata > Mammalia > Carnivora > Phocidae > Mirounga > Mirounga angustirostris. The sequence goes on from NW_026991722.1 coordinate 95,105,940, forward strand.
TTGTGCAGGAGACAGAGGCAAATTCTTAAAGAGACAGATCTGAGCGACACCGAGTCAATTTTTTGTTAGCGGTAAAGGTGACAGTATAGAAAGCCTATGACTTTTCCTTTAGGTCTCAGGTGGTGGTGACGAACCCTCCCTGGCTGTTAGAACCCCTGATGCCCGTACACACCCCATGTCCAGGTGAGCTCTGCTGCCCCCTAGAGGCCACTCCGCATTGGCGGCTGCAAGTGCAGGGAAGACCTTCCTCCAGGTGGAGATTCTGAATCCACTGCTCTGATCTTGAGTCCCTGATCCATGGACTTTTGGCTACATGTAAGGAGTTGCTTTTATCTAAGTAGTCCCTGCCAGCCTCAAGGTCATGCAGGTGCTGATCAGGTTACCCATGAAAATATGAGCAGGCTCATTTAGAGGAGGAGAATGCAGGGCTCATCTGAAGTACGGGTTGTGGGTGGTCATGCATGTGGTTTTGGAGCTTGGTACTAGGGGACGCAGGACTCAGGGACAGCCTCTTACTGGTGCCAGCAGCTGGTGCAGGACCAACCTGGGGCAGAGGTGACTTGCTTCCAAGTCAGAGACAGGAGAACAGTCACTTAACAAACATTAATCAGACCCACTTTGGTCTGGCAGACATTCTATCCTGGAAATTAGTGTGAGCAAGATGCAGTCACTTTATCAATTTCCATCTCGAGTCTGGGGCTGCAGAGTGGATATATGTGCTTTGCTGATACAGCACATAGACTCCAACCCCTTCTATCTGCATCTTGTCTTCTACATTCTTTTAGAAGCCACACTATGGCTATTCTCAGATGCCACGTGGTCAGCGTTGACCCCATCCATGGCCCAGAGCTGACCAATGAATGTGTCATGTGCCTGGGGACCTTTTGGGGCACTTTTGCTCTTGTGAAGAAAAGAAACAGTATAAATGCATGTTGTGCTCTTTCCCTTGTACTTGGGTGTGATGGCTGGAGCTGCGGCAGCCATCCCTAGGTCCGCTCAACAATAAGGCAAAGCAAAGCCTCCATAGTAGTGATGGTGGGAGAAAAAGTGAGTACCTGGAGAACCACCATCTGACCTCAGACTTATTTCTGTGGGAGAAAAATAAGCATCTGAACATTCATGCCTCTTGTTGAGATGTGCGTGTATTGCCTTAATCTTCCTGACCAGTTAGGATGACAATAAACACAAAATGATCAATTAATAAAATAATTATAGAAGAACATGTGCAGTGTTGGGTGACGTGCAGAGAATGAAGTGACATCAGACAAAATGACAGGCAGGGAGTATGTGGGGAGAGGTTAGAGGAGGCCTCTCTGCAGAGGGGACTGTGGGGCTGCTGTCAGGATGGGAAGAAGGGGCAAGAACTGAAGTGTGTTTGGAGTCAGTCCCTCTGGAGAAGAGTCTGGTTAGTCTGAGGATGCAGGGACTGTGAGGACCTAGGTGTCTATGATTCCAAACTAGTTGAGCTCCAAGGTGACATTTTCTCCTAAGTTAAAAACTTGAGGGGCAGGTGTGATGGGTTAGAATCCTCATGCTGTATGTTTCCAGGAAAAGTGAAACACGAGGGGAGCCCTGTGTGAACCTCCCTGCGAACTGAGTGGGAAGTTGGAGCCCGTTTGTAGCTGGCAGTCAGTGTGGCTTCTCTGAGGCTCACCTGTGTGTTTTTGTGTGTGTCTCCGCATCACATCAAATTCCTGCCACACACCCCTTTATATTGATAGACGTACACAGACATGAGTATACTTGTATGTGTGCACATATATACTAATTGCGTCTGCTCTGTGTATGTTTGTAGATGTATGTGTGTGTATATCCTTTTGCAGTGTATACACATATATTTTCTAGAGATTCTGAACTCTGCCTGGGTACCGAAGGTGCAGTTGATGTGATTTTGGTTTTTTTAGGAGGCATGTGGTTACATTTTATCAGTAATGATAAGGTGGGTGTGGTTGCCACAAGAAATAGTGGGATCAAATACTATTCAGACTCATGTGACAGAGGACACTGGTATCATTTAGTTAATGATGCTATTCCTAGGCCTGAAATAGATGGACAGCTTACCAACTCTTCTCGTCCAGTAAAACGTGAGACCCATCCATAGCATTTCAACCTTGGTTGTCACCTAACAGTCACTACTCTGGTTATTTATTGGTGCACTGCCTTCTCCGGCCCCTAATTGTACCATATGGCCATGCTGTCAGTCTTTGTATTTCCTACCTACCGACTCCTCCGGTTTCTGATAACTCTGAATATCTCCTAGTCTGTGTATTCTCAGTCCAGGTGGGCTGCTACCTCCCACCCTCTGCTGATGGCATCTTTCCTCTTTCTACTGGCCAGGTTGGCCTTTTTAAACACTACTTGGTGTTAATGAACTGTAATTGAGCAAAGTTATAGTTAGCAGGGAGAGGGGAAGAAGGAATTCCTCCAGGGCTGCCTATCTCAGACTGCTACCTAAAGGAAAATATCGGGACTTAAGGGCTCCTGCACAATGGCTTACTAACATTATGACCACAGACATCATTTTATATATCTGAAACCCCAAATTTTCCATCTATGTTTGTGGATAATAAAGCCTGTCCTGTCCCCATATGGTTGTTATGAGAGTGAGAGTGAGTCCACGATGAATGCAAAGGACTGAAAGTGTAAGCTAATGTCATCACTCTATTACTGAGAAGGTCCTGGTGCTGGCTTTTAGTCCCTTCATTTAAAAATGTACTTATTATATTATTTACACACAACTTGCATTTATTATTTTTAAAAAGTCCCTCTCCCTTTTCTGTGTCTCCTGAAAGCACAATAGTCAATGGACCTTCGAGTTACACTTTGTTGTAACCAAAGAATTGTACATCAGCTACTTGTCTTCCAGCTATTAAGGTAACACAAAAGTATTCGCCTGGCACTCTTGAGCATTTCCAGTCATTCTTCTACTCCACTCATCTGCAGTATTAAAGGTGCTTCCAGCGGAGCACACTGGGATGGAGGGGCATCTGCAGATTTCAAGGTTAGGGGAGAGGTCTATGTCAGGATGAGTTTATGCATGAACATACCAGCTTTTTGCAGAAGCATGCTCTTCATACTGAAAATAAATGCCACTGGGTACAGAATCACATGTGTTTATGAGATATTAATATTGATCTTTGCATATCGAATAAAAATGGCTGAACAGGCATTTTAATGTAGTGGAATGACTATTGATTCTTACCACTCAGGGAAGTATATTTGTTTCGTCTTTGGGATTCATTCCTCCAAACTAATGTGCGTGTGGGAGAGGGAAATGTGAATTTAGCATTTAGCATAAGAGACAATCTTGAGTATTTATTAAGCTACTATGTCTGGTGAGCTAAGGGAATCTATCTTTATTCAACATCTCTGTTTGTAAAACAGCAGTGCTTACCCCACACAAATGTCTTGGAGCTCTACTCTAAATGACAAAAATCAGTAAGAAAATTCATTGCTAGATTTCTCCTCAATTACCATGCCAGGCGCTTGATTCTTCACTGGGCAGCAGAAGGGGCTTATCTCACAGGAAGTTGTGGGGAGGGGAGGGGATGAAATTTAAAATAAATTCCAACTTAACTGTCACTCGCAACAACCATTTTGAAACTTATGAAAACGACTCGTTTTGCATATGTGCCAAGGTAAGAAAAGTCAAGTCAAGTTGGCCATAGTGTTCAGTAAGTCTTTACAGATTCCTAATTGGAGTTAGCCTCAAAAGGGAGAGAATGGAGTAAGAGTCTAAGACCCAATAGTTTCAGGTGCCCATCTGATGATCGCTCACGGTAACATTCCCTTTCCTATCCGCTCAGATAACACTGAAGCACTTGATCTGCTGCAAAAGGAGGTCCAAGGGTGATTTGAAGTCCTGGGTGGGGTCCTCAGGCCCAGAAATCAGGCCTCCAGGCCACTTAGACTTATTTGCCTGTTTTGTCCAATGTCAAACATTGTAAAGCCTTGATTTAAGAAATTCCTGATTTAGAAAACATGTTTTGGATGTAGAGGAAATACATTGATTTTTTTTAACAAAGATCATTAAGTTAGTATTTATTAATCAAATGCATATTCTGTTTAAGAGGGTGGGCCACGGCCTCTGAGAAATGTGGTACCTTATACTTTTTATTCAATAAGTTTCTATTTGCCTGATAACTCAGGATATGGTTATAGGAATAAAAATTATAGATGGAAAATAGTTAACAATAGTCAGTACTTGGCATTGAATCTCTTTCCTAAATTAACACCTGGTTCTTTCATTCTTTAATTTATTCTTAACTTAGTTATACCATTTTTTAAAATTTAAATTCAATTAATTAACATATAATGTATTATTAGTTTCAGAAGTAGAGTTCACTGATTCATCACTCTTATATAATACCCAGTGCTCATTACATCACATGCCCTCCTTAATGCCCATCACCCAGTTACCCCAACCGCACACCTCCCTCCCCTCCAGCAACTCTCAGTTTGTTTCCTGAGATTAAGAGTCTCTTATGGTTTATCTCCCTCTCTGATTATGTCTTCTTTTATTTTTTCCTCTCTTCCTGTATGACCCTCTGTTTTGTTTCTTAAATTCCACATATGAGTGAGATCATATGATAATTTCTTTCTCTGATTGACTTATTTCACTTTGCATAATACCCTCTAATTCCATCCACATCTTTGCAAATGGCAAGATTTCATTTTTTTGATGGCTGAGTAGTATTCCATTGTATATATATACCATATCTTCTTTATCTATTCACCTTTTGATGGACATCTGGGCTCTTTCCATAGTTTGGCTATTGTGGACATTGCTGCTATGAACATTGGGGTGCAGGTGCCCCTTCAGATCACTGTATTTGTATCTTTGGGGTAAATATCCAGTAGTGCAATTTCTGGGTCATAAGGTAGCTCTATTTTCAACTGTTTGAGGAAACTCCACACTGTTTTCCAGGGTGGTTGCACCAGATTGTATTCCCACCAACAGTGTAAGAGAGTTCCCCTTTACACGCATCCCCACCAACATCTGTCATTTCCTGACTTGTTAATTTTAGCCATTCTGACTGAGGTGAGGTAGTATCTCATTGTGGTTTTTTTTTTCTCTTTTTTTTTTTATTATGTTATGTCAATCCCCATACATTACATCATTAGTTTTTGATGTAGTGTTCCATGATTCATTGTTTGCGTATAACACCCAGTGCTCCATGCAGAACGTGCCCTCTTTAATACCCATCACTGGGCTAACCCATCCTCCCACCCCCCTCACCTCTAGAACCCTCAGTTTCTTTTTCAGAGTCCATAGCCTTTCATGGATCATCTCCCCCTCTGATTTCCCCCCCTTCATTCTTCCCCCCCTGCTATCTTCTTCTTCTTCTTCTTCTTTTTTTTTTTTTTTAACATATAATGTATTATTTGCTTCAGAGGTACAGATCTGTGATTCAACAGTCTTGCACACTTCACAGCGCTCACCATAGTACATACCCTCCCCAATGTCTATCACCCAGCCACCCCATCCCTCCCACCACCCACCACTCCAGCAACCCTCAGTTTGTTTCCTGAGATTAAGAATTCCTCATATCAGTGAGGTCATATGATACATGTCTTTCTCTGATTGACTTATTTCTCTCAGCATAATACCCTCCAGTTCCATCCATGTCATTGTAAATGGCAAGATTTCATTCTTTTTGATGGCTGCATAGTATTCCATTGTATATATATATATACCACCTCTTCTTTATCCATTCATCTGTCGATGAACATCTTGGCTCTTTCCACAGTTTGGCTATTGTGGACATTACTGTTATAAACATTAGGGTGCACGTACCCCTTCGGATCCCTACATTTGTATCTTTGGGGTAAATACTCAGTAGTGCAATTGCTAGATCGTATGGTAGCTCTATTTTCAACTTTTTGAAGAACCTCCATACTGTTTTCCAGAGTGGCTGCACCAGCTTGCATTCCCACCAACAGTGTAGGAGGATTCCCCTTTCTCCACATCCCCACCAACATCTGTCTTTTCCTGACTTGTTAATTTTAGCCATTCTGACTGGTGTGAGGTGATATCTCATTGAGGTTTTGATTTGGATTTCCCTGAGGCCGAGCGATGTTGAACACTTTTTCATGTGTCTGTTGGCCGTTTGGATGTCTTCGTTGGAAAAATGTCTGTTCATGTCTTCTGCCCATTTCTTGATTGGATTCTTTGTTCTTTGGGTGTGGGGTTGGATAAATTCATTATAGATTTTGGATACTAGCCCTATATCTGATAAGAAAATAGGGAATATCTTCTCCCATTCTGCCAGTTGTCTTTTGGTTTTGTCGACTATTTCCTTTGCTGTGCAAAGCTTTTTATTTTTATGAAGTTCCAGTAGTTCAGTTTTGCTTTTGTTTCCCTTGCCTTTGGAGACGTGTCTAGAAAGAAATTGCTACAGTTGAAGTCAAAGAGGTTGCTGAATTCCATGTATGAGTTCTAGGAATTTGGGGGTGGAGTCTTTTGGGTTGTCCACATAGAGTATCATGACATTTGTGAAGAGTGAGAGTTTGACTTCTACTTTGTCAGTTTGGATGCTTTTGTTGTTGTTGTCTGATTGCTGAGGCTATGAGTTCTAGTACTATATTCAACAGCAGTGGTGAGAGTGGACATCCCTGTTGTGTTCCTGACCTTAGAGGAAATGCTGTCAGTTTTTCCCCATTGAAAAATTCACTGTGGGTTTTTCGTATATGGCTTTTATGATATTGAGGTATGTTCCCCCTATCCCTACACTGTGAAGAGTTTTAATCAAGAAAGCATGATGTATTTTGTCAAATATTTTTTTTTGCATCAGTTGAGAGGATCATATGGTTCTTGTCCTTTATTTTCTTAATCTGATGTATTAGGTTGATTGGTTTGCAGGTGTTCAACCACCCTTCTAGCCCAGAAATAAATCCCATTGGTCTTGGAGAATAATCCTTTTAATGTACTGTTGGATCCTATTGGCTAGTATTTTAGCCAGAATTTTTGCATCCATTTTCATCAAGGGTATTGGTCTGAAATTCTTTTTATTGGGCTCTTTGATTTTGGGATCAAGGTGATGCTGACCTTATAGAATGAGTTTGGAAGTTTTCCTTCCATTTCTATTTTTTGAAACTGCTTCAGAAAAATAGGTATTAATTTTTCTTTAAATGTTTGGTAGAATTCCCTTCTGAGCCAATCGGCACTGGACTCCAGAAAACTAACAGCACAAACTTGCCTTGCTCACCCATACTAGGCTGTTTTCTGCCCTGTGTTTGGCCTGTGCTGAGGCTTCTGCCAGAAATTCTCCTGCACAAACCAACTTCCCCCACTCCTATCCCATCATCATCTAAGGATCCTTGTTATTCCACATCTGGTCCCAGCATAGACAGCATATGGGGGCCGTGCAGGGTCTCAGCTCCACAACCTGAGGAATCTGAATTGTTCTGTGACAAGGTCTCCAAGAGATTCCAATGCTCTTTAAACTGTGAAAGCACCATCGGTAACTCCTCCTCATTGATCAGTATTCGGCTCAGAGGCCTCCTCCTCCGGAGAGCCCCCCTGCCCTGCCACCCCACCCCAGCCTGCAGCAGGGACAGTTAGAGAGGCGGGATGGCCCAGCAATGAGAGCACATGCCACCTTCAGGAGCACTTCCAGTCCCCGAGCCTCTCTCTCCTGCTGCCTGTGACTCTGTGGGAGGACATGTAGTATTTGTCGTGGTTCCCACTGGTAGCAGCATCGGCTCCATCAGGTAGGATGTGCGTCCCCTTGGAAATCCTCCCCCTGCACTCCAGCCCCTCCCGAAGCTGCCCTTGGGGTCCCTGTTGTGGGAGCAGCTGGGAGGTGAGACCACCTGCTCACGAGGGCCGTCAGGGACGGTGGAAACCTGGCGGGAGCCCGAACGGACAGGCCTACTCCACGCCGCACTCCTCAGAAAGCGGGCTCCCCACTGCGCACAATGGGTCCATGCCACGCTGACTCTCCTCAGGGCCCCACGCAGAGATTTCTCTAAGGGTTCCTTGAGGACGCCCAGACAACACACAGCGATCTTACAGAAGGTGGGAGTCTTTCTTCCTGCCTCTCCTCTGACCCCCCAACTGCCCCAACACAGCCCCGATCTGTCCTCCCCCTCCATCTCCATGATGACCACCCCAGTGCCAGCCCCCAGTGCTCCATGCAGACCCCATGAACCCCCTCCCAGAATCCAGCCCCGTCTCCCCCTCCCTCGTTCCCTTGTCCCCAAAGCCACGCAGATCTGTGCAGAACACACATCACACCCGTGCCCAGCCTCCAGCCCCTGTCTCCAGGTCTACACCCGCCCCGGGTGTCTGTACCCTGCACGAGGGAGAGCTCTGTGCAGGGGCCCTGCTGCCTGCCCCCTTCCCTCTCACCTGTGCCTGGTTTCCCCAGCCCTGGCAGCACAGCCCTGCCTCGGCCTTTATACTCCTGTGCTCCCTGCCTGGAATATTCTTCCCCCTGCTCTCCCAGACTACCTCCTGTGACCTTCATCTCAGCCTGAATGTCCCCTCTGGTTGTGGCCCCTGACCCCTGTAGTCATCACCCTACTGGAATTCTCTGCAGAACAGAGATTGCTATTCCTTGTCCCCTTGTTCTTGATTCTCTGGCCTTGCCCCCACTAGGACAGAAGCCCTGGGGGTCCTCGGGCCCCATCCCATGCTGCAGGACAGCGCTAAAGACATCTTAGAAGCTGCAGAGATACTCACTACATATGTGGGTGCGAATGAAAGCAAATAATACACACAGGCACACTTTGGATCAAATAGAATCATGAGTGCGCGTCCTTCTCCAAATTGCTCCTGGACCCTTTTCTGCCTGCCCTGTGCCCGAGGCTGACTCCCCTACGTGCACTCAGGCCCTCTGGGGGCTGCCTCCTTGCCCAGCAGTCCATGGAGGTCTGGATGGCAGAGGGGGGCACTTTGCCCCATTCCTGGGACAGCCCCCCACTGGGCTCAGCAGATGCCACTTCCCTGTCCTCCCTCCAGGCCCAGGGGTGGGACCGCCTCCCCCTGTGGCTGGAGGCTGGGAGCCCCCTCCTTGGTCCTGCCCTCCTCCCTGCTGCACCTGGGGACTGTCCCCGGGCCTCTTCCTCCGGACCATGTGGGAGAAGCGCTCCTGCCTGGGATCTTCCCTGGTCCATCGGGACACTCTGCTCTCTGTGCAGAAGATCAAGGAGACTTTCCTCTCTTTACACATTACACACACGTTTTTTTTCCTTTCAGTAATTTATTTATCTACAAGCAATTAATGAAATGGGCAATTCTATTTTTACATTTTCAGGTACTCACAAAACAACTACAATAGTCTAGATTCTGCATCCTGGGGCGTGTGCGTGTGCACGCGTCCACGTGCATGGGAGTGTATGCTTGTCATCGGGAGAAGACTTTGTATTTTGACTGCTTAGAATACATAAGTGTTAAACAATAAATAGTATCTTAAACAAAACAACAAAGATTAAGAAAAAAAATCACGGAACAAGGTAGAAATGGTTGCAGATTCTTAAGCTTTCCTATCTATAAGTTTAAGATTAAACTAATCCCATGAATTTAGGACTAAAATAAGAATTAAGGACTAAAATATGAATTCATAACAACTACAGTAGTCTAGATTTGCATCCTGGGGTGTGTGCATGTGCACATGCCCACGTGCATGGGAGTGTATGCTTGTTATCAGGAGAAAACTTTGTATTTTGACTGCATGAAATTCACAAATGTTAAACAACAAACAGTATCTTAAACAAAACAACAAAGGCTAAGAAGAAAAAAATTGCAGAACAAGGAAGAAATGGTTGCAAATTCCTAAGTTTTCCTATCTATAATTTTTTTTTTTTTTATAAATTTAAGACTAAACTAATGCTATGAATTTAGGACTAAAATATGAATTCAGAACTAAAATATGAACTTAGGACTAAAATGTGAATCTAGGACTACAATTTGAATTTAAGACTAAAATTTGAATTTAGGACTAAAATTTGAATTTATGACTAAAATATGAGTTTTAGGACTAAAATTTGAATTTAGGACTGCACTAACTATTTCATACAGTTTGAGTGAGATGTTGTTTTGTTTAAGTTTTTTCTCTCTCTCTTTTTTTAAGGCAATCACATAAATACTGAGTTATTTCTGCGGAACTGTAACCCTAGTCCTAGAGCACAGAAATGGTCTTGTTTGAAAGTCTCTGTCTATGTCCACAATAGAGGATGTCTTCAGTCCCAGTGGCATTAATTTAAATCCGACCACCATACCTACAGCCGAGAGTTGTAAAGCGTCCGGCAGGGAAGCTATGTATTCATGACAGTGTGGACAAAGCTCTAGTTACACAGTCTGTGATGGGGTTCCACCGCTATCCTGCAGAGAGTCACTGTGGCGTCAGTTCCGAAATAGTAGCCGTTTCACTAGAGAGAGAGCCATCAGACGTTCTTCATGGAGCTCCGCGCAGATGCTGAGCCGGGCTTTGGCTGCTCGGAGCCCGGCTGCCCTGAGCCCGGTCACCCTTGCAGGCGACTCCGGGTCCCGGGGCCCTCACGGTGGGCCTTCCATCCCCCCTGGGGGCCCGATGACCCTGGGGACCCCCTGACACTTCCCAGCCTGCGTGGGCTGTGGGCGGAGCAGCAGGACCAAGAGGGTCCCTCAGGACAGGCCGGCAGCTGGACTCCACATCGGCTAGCATCCGCCTCAAGTGATCATTCTCTTTCCTTAGCTCCTGGAACTCCCTCTCTCTGGATGCAGCCACCACCCAGCTCTTTGCGACTCTGTCCTGATGGAAGAGGACCAGCTTGCGACGATAGTAGGAGGTGGTTCTCTCCAGCTCCTTGCCCAGGTCTTGGGCCATCTTCTTGTAGAGGTTGCGAATCTGGCACGTGAAGTTCATTTCTCTGTGCGCGCTGGCCAGTTTCTTCTTCATTTCCAAGCACTGAGCTTCCGCTTGAAACACTTTTCGGTCAAGTTGCAGGATGTATTGGTCCTGTTCATCCAGGGGGTTCTGAAGTTTCAGCTTCAGCGGCTGAATCTCCTTGTCCAGCTGTGAAGTTTCCTTCTGCAAAGAGGCTTCCTGGGTTTGCAGGCTGTGGATTTGTCGTGTCAGCTCCACGATCTCTTGCTTTTCTGCCCACAGTCGTCTGGCTCTGTGTTGCTGTTCCCCTTCGGGACTTGGAGGGGACCCAGGGCAGCCAGCATCCTCAGGGACGCCCTTCAGATCCACTGCTGCCTGATGGGCGGGCTGATCACCATTTCCTGCTCCCCTCTTTGGCTGCACTCCCCGGGTCCCGGCACCATCGTGCTCTGCCGGGAGGTCAGGCGGGGGGACGGCCTGCAGCCCGGGTCCGACCCTGGAAGGGGACTGGCTGGCTTGATCTTTCGGGACCAGCTCCATGCATGCCTTCGACGGCTCCCGGCTTTCTTCCCCCTCCTTCTTCTGCCCTTTCTGCGTCCATCTTGAAACTTCTTGGTTGAGCGTTTCGGGTCCTTCTGGAAAAGGAGTGTTTTCACTCTGATCCTTCGTTCTTTTCGTCAGAAGCTGTTCTCCATCCTTCTCTGATGTTCTGAGGATGGGTTTTTCCCCAGGGACCTGGGGCAGGTCGGGATGCTGGTCCAGTTCCTTCAGTGCCTTCCTCAAAAAGTTGACAGTGTCCCTATCCACCAGCCTGCTCAGTTCTGTGTTCATTGCCGACAAGCACAGGGCTTGTAACAAGGGAGGCCTGGCCACCACCGCGGGCGGCCTGAGGGCGGCTTCGGCTTGTGTGGTTGGGCCACTCTCCTCACGGCGGGCTCCACACACTTCGTGGCGGGCAGAGCCCCTGTGGCCCAGCGCCTTCACGCTTCTTCGGGTGAGTTGTCTCTTCACTAGGAGAACCAGCAGCACAGTCCATATGAGCACCATGCAGGGCAACACGGGGAGACTCGGGCTGTGTCCCCAGCTTTCAGAAATCAGCTGCAGCGCCCCCCACAGGTGCTCCAACACCAGCTGGCAAGTGGATCTGGCGGCCAAGAGGGGGCCCTCCATGGCTGCGTCGGGCTCCACAGCTCTGTCTACAAGTGCCAGAGTCCTGTGGCCGCAACGGACCACTCAGAACCCTGTGGAGAGTTCCACCTATGAGGTCAACGGTGCCCGGCAACCAGGGCAGAGCAGTTGGGCTGGGGGAGGGGAGGCCAGCCAGGTTCCAGAAAACTGTTGCCCCTGACTTTGCCGTGAAGTAGAAAGTTGTCTCAATCACACAAGCCCTGGGGGAGGTGGGAGGGTCTGATCCCGGCCTGGAGCTCAGCCACTCAGGCCCACCTGGCCCTACAGCAAACCTAGGGGCTCAAGGCAGGGCCACGTCACGTCCGTCCGTGCGCACAAAACAATCAGGGCAGAGTGTTCAGGCCTCCTTCCCGGGTGAGGCCCGTTCTCCTGATCTGAAGTTTCCCTTGGCTTCAGGGACTCATGGTCCTGCCTGCAAATGTCCCAGGGATCTCCCTCCATTTTTAATTGCATCACATTAATAGCCTTTTTGATTTCAACATGAGCAGATTTTAGTTCTTTCATTTCTCCAGAAAGAGATTCTGTAGTGTCTTCTATGCTTTTTTCAATCCCATCTATTATCTTTATAATCATTATTCTGAACTCTAGTTCTGACATCTTACTTACCTCCATACTGATTAGGCCCTTGGAAGTCAGTACTGCCTCTTGTTCTCTTTTTTTGAGGTGAGTTTTTCTGTCTTAGACCATTTTGTCCAGGAAGAATAGATGAATGAAAGAACAAAATACCACAATGACAGCAATGACCCCAGAGAAATATACACTGAACAAATCAGAAGAGATCTTAAACTAAAAAAAAAAAAGAAAAATTGAAATTAAAGAATCAAAAGGAGAATATAACCAGAGGTGAACAGAATAGAGCAATACACTGGATCCTGTGTGTATTTTGGTCTCTTTGTTAGAAAACTAGATCCCAAAATTGTAAAGTAAGAAAAACTTATGTGTGTACTATAATAAGAATAATACAGTGAAAGGATAGAATGTAACTGTAGAAATGAAAATTAAAAAAGAAAAAAATGAAAAAAAGAAGACAGGAATATAAACAGGTGAACAGAACAGAGCTATACATTATATCCTGAGCGTATTTTGTTCAGTTTGTTTGAAGAAACTACATCTCAAAATTATAAAGAAAGAATAACATATATATACAAAAATAACATTAAATACATTGAAAGGATAGAATGTAAGTGTAAAGATGAAAGTACAAAAATGACTTTAAGAAAACAAAACAAAACAAAGACAAAAAAGAGAGAATATGATCAGATAGGTGAAGAGAACAGAACCATATGCTAGATTCTGGGTGTATTTTGGTCTGTTTGTTAGAAGAAACTGCATCCCAAAATTGTAAAGAAAGAAAAACTTATATATATACAAAAATAAAATTAAATACAATGAAAGGATAAAATGTAAGTGTAAAAATGAAAAAAAGATTTTAAAAAAAGTTGATAAAGTAGTTTGGTCTTCCAGTGCGCAACGATGTCATATACAGGAAAGGCAGGGATAAGTGGACTCTGGAGGGCAGAAACCAGACTGATGTTTTGGTCATATTAAGTTTGAAATGACTGCTAGATATTTAAGTGGTGAGATCCAGCAGGAAATTGTTAATGAAAATCTGGAGCTCAGAGGAGAAGCCTGAGCTAAGGATGAACTTTTGGACTAGAAAGAACACATGTGGTATGGGACTAACTGAGCAGACCTAAAAATGGAGCGTAGTTGGAGAAGCAAGAAAGACTAAAGTCAATTTCCAAGACAATGCACCATTTGGAGGTTGCATAGAGAAGAGCAGGAAACAGCAAACCTGACAGAGAAGAAGCCCCAGAATCATGGGGATGAAAGCCAGGGAAGCACAGCGTCAGAAATTCAAGAGAGGGAGATGTGTTGTGAAGAAGGAGTTGGCCAAATACCCCAAATACAGCTGAGTGGTCAGATGGGAGGATGATACACAGGTGCCACTGAATTTGGCAGTGGGAGGCAGGTCATGGGCCTTGGCAAGACAACACGAATATCATGCGGACAATGGAGGACAGGACCAGGATGGAGGGTGGTGAGGTAACTAGGTTCAGACAGTGAGTCATAAGTATAGCTTGCTTCACAAGAAAGAGGAGCAAAGAAAGGAGAAGCCTGAGCTGGGTGGGTGAGGGGTCAGGAGGTGCCTTTTAGTGATGGATCGGTTTGTATACTGGTAACAGCGATCTGGTAGGGAGGGAGAGAAAAATTGAGAATAAGCAAGTAGTGGATGGTTTGGGAAGGGATAGTAGGTGGCAGAGAATTTCCTGGCTTTGTGGGCTGCAAAGGAAAGGAAGCAGAGAAGATGGACGGAGGTGGGGGTGGGTCTGTAGCCTTGTTGGTGGGTGGGTGAGGGAGAGCAACGATTCCTGGCAGCACACGTCCCCTGGCCTTTCTACATCAGCTCGGGAGTAATAATCGCAACATTTAGATGCAGGCAGAGAGATGACACTGTGTCACTTTGATCCAAATGGCATTTTTATGACTGTACTAAGTATGTTTATGACATCTGTAAGGAGAAAGTCTAGAATGCTGAGCAAAATTACACTATTGGGAGAGGACGTTGACATTTCTACTGACAGAGTGACCACCACACTTGCCTCCTTGTTCCCAAGGGACTTGTGTTTTTTCTAGTCTTTTTATGGTGAAGCATCTGAGAGGCTGATCATGAGGCCATATCAAGGGACCAGTGTCTCTGAGGTGTCATCCCAGGATTGGCAATGGGATCTCTGAGTCGAATCACTTGTCTTCCCAGATGAACTGGAACCCAGAGAGAATCATTCCTAAGCTGACATGACAGCCTTAAAGGGGATGGCTCAGATTCTATAGGTCTTTTTCCCCCCTGGGATGGGCTAACTGGACTCTCTGGAATGATTAGTACCTTGCCTGGTCTTAAGGGTCCACAGGGAGGAAGAAAATATTAGAGTTTTTATGACAGTAACATGATAGTTATTTTTATCTTATTCCCTTAAAATGTTAATATACTATAGTATATACCAACTATTAATACAATAATATATACATGCAATTTATGGCTAAATAAAACTCCATGTAGCAGTGACTGCTCGAAACCTTTATCCCAAGAAGGAAAGTGGTCCAGGTAGTTTGTGGGCCACTACTGTAAATAGCTAAGCCAACCGGCTAAGATATTTTTGTCCTTCTTTTTTTTCTTCAAAAACCCTGGTTCCCAAGGCAGGCTGTGATTGGCTGTTTGAATAGTTTTGCAGGCTGGCAGGAACTGAAACCCACTCTCCAGGATGAGCAAGATCTGGGCCTGGTCCCCTTTATAAGGAGGGTGCTTTGGCTAGGAGACCATGTGTGCAAGAGCAGAGTGGGGAGGGGAACCAAGACTTAGATAACTCCACGCCCTCCTGGCTGCACCAACGTCAAGGCAGCATATCGGGCTGAGCCCCGATTTTACATCTTAGACCACAGTGAGATAGTGAATCCTGTAAGCTCAGAGTCCTGCCTCCCTCCGTGTAGAGGGTCCTGTCACCCAACTACAGAACCCTAGATTTCCTCTGAGCACTGCCTGGGAACCCTGTGGAGAAGACCCTTCCTCTGCCAGGGACCCTGTCACACCCCTGCACAAGCTTCCATCCGTGTGGATACTTTGCCCCAGGTCCTGAATCTCAATTTTGCTGCCTGGCTCTCCAGCCCTGCCAACAACTTGTGAAGCCCCAACCTCTGTATGCCCGGCATACCTTACTACCCTATTTCTCATTCCCAACTGCTCATTGCTCCCCCTAACCCCTGACCGAGACACACATGGACACACACTGTCCTCCCACCCTCCCATCTGATCTCCATTCTCAGCATAGACCAGCTGCCTTCTCTGCAGCCCACCATTCCCCTTAGGATTTTCCACAGGCTCCTCTTTCCTGCTGACCCCAATCCCTGCCTCTACCTTCTTTCTCAGCCTTGCTTCCAACTCTCTTCTAAGACACCCCTGCCAATGCCTTTACCTGGTAGCTTCTCAGCACCACACAATGGGGAGCACCTTCCCTAACTTTTCACTTGACTGTCTTTCTCTCTTCCTTCCTTCCTTCCTTCCTCCTCCCTCCCTCCCTTCTCTCCTTCCTCCTCCCTCCCTGCCTCCCTTCCCCTTCCTTCTCTCCTTCCTTCCTTCCTTCCTTCCTTCCTTCCTTCCTTCCTTCCTTCCTTCCTCCTCCCTCCCTCCCTTCTCTCCTTCCTCCTCCCTCCCTCCCTTCCCCTTCCTTCTCTCCTTCCTTCCTTCCTTCCTTCCTTCCTTCCTTCCTTCCTTCCTTCCTTCCTTCCCTCCTTCTTTCTTTTCTTTCTTTTTTTAAAGATTTTATTTATTTATTTGAGAGAGAGACAGTGAGAGCAGGAACAAAAGCAGGGATAGTGGAAGAGGGAAAAGCAGAAAAGGAAGAATGTTTGCATCTCTCATAGCATTTGAGCTAAAATGATGGCCCTGCATTATTAACACACATATCAATTAGCATATATAATACTATGTGTATACACCTGCAGGGCACCCTTCTGTACTGATTGATTGGCCCACAGAGGCAATGGCTGCCCAGAGGCCAGGAGCCAGGGAGCATGGGAGCCTATTTCCAGGGCTCCTCACCCTCTGGTGCTCAGTGAGGCCACTTGGGAAATGAGGTTATCAATATCTCACCCATGTGAACCCAAGGGGCTGCACTCAAAGATTTCTTAATAGTAATAGCTAATAACCTTGTGTGTTCACTCTGCACCAGGTACTATTCTGCACCAATGCTCATATCAATCCTTTCTCTTCCGAAACTACTTTGAAAGCTGAGGGAACAGAGGCCCAGGCAGTTATGATTGCTCACAGCTGGTGAGTGGTGGCCTAGGGATTTGGTTTCGTCTAGACTATCTCCAGAACGCTGTGCTGTAATGCCTAACACGTTCTAGGCAGCTGGCAGGCGCACATATGGTGCCCCTGGATTTATAAAGCCCTGTAAGTTAGGGCATCCACACTTACATTGACAATTTAAGGAATGACTTATGTCTGGGAGGAACTATTCTGCCCACTTGGATTTTTCTTGAGAATGTGGCCCCAAGTTTTCATTTCTTTTTGCTGGTCTGCACATATTCTCAGGTAATTTCTACAAGCTAAAATATCCTGTCCTATATTTAAAGGTTATAAGCAGACATGCTTGTAGCTCTGCTTTTGCTTTAATGACCAAAGGAAGGCGGATAGCAAGAGAGAGTGCTCGCCCCACTTACCTGCATTAAGAGTGCTTTCAGGGGAAGTATTTTCAAGAAGCCATACAAAGCCAAGTAAGACCTTTGAAACAATTTTTTTTTATTTGGAAGTAACATAGATGTTTTGCCCTTTATTTGTTTCATATTACTTGCAATTGAGTTAGCTGAAAATAAAGTACACTTATTTGACTAAATGGCCTGTGTCAGCTGCCCTGATGTGTTTTTTTCCTGTTTTTTTTTTTTTTATTTTATTTTACTTTTAATTAAATCGCAGTACTATGTACTGAACCAGCCCTAGGGCAGGAATGAAGACACACAGTTTTCGGATTATATAGGCCCCTGGGAAGCACCTCTTTGATGGGGGCTGGCTTGAGGTCATGAGTTTTCAAAGCAACTGATAAAGAGTTAACAGAAGTCCTTCCTTCATAACAAGGATGACATACAGAGCAGATTATGCTGGTGAACAGGGCAGGCCTGGGCCCAAGGCCACATCTGACTCATGTCAACAGTGTTTTGCCCAGAGACTTTTATGGCCCTCTCGGCCCTCCGCTTGACCTGGCCTGGTCCAGCTGTGGTCACTCTCAAAGCATGCCACACATTCACATTTGGTCTTCTCCTTTTCTGTAGTCCTTCAGCTTCTATGAAAAAGACTGACTTTCAGCAGGCTCTGGGAGGGGAAAGCTCCAGCCCTTCTCCGTGGGTTGTGTCTCTAGGCTGTGTAGGACCGAATATTGGCTTATTGATGAAGGGGGCAGCTAAGAACCTGCCCACCAAGACCAGAAGGAAGGGGTCAGGCCATCCTCCCTTCACCTGCTGTGGTTTCTCCCATTTACAAAGTTGTGTGTACATCTCAGGCAGGTGAGCAGCATGGCCCTAGTTCTTCAGGGATACACAATCGATCAAAGCATAACAGCTAGAATAATGTAATCTGAAGAATCATAAACAAGGCTCCCAACGTTTATTCCATATAGAATGCATATAAATACCTTATTGCCCTCCTCAGCTTATACTTAGTGGTAGAGGATTGGTAATCCCAAATTACTCTCTGGAAGGGGCTTATGAACAGGTACCTGGTTGTGTCGTTGGAGGTACTCAGGGAGTTGTCTTGAAGACATGCCTGTATAGCAAGCACATTGGTTTTATTTAGGTTGTATGTTTATTTGGATAGTTTGGAGATATACCCACCTAAGCCACCCCTTGGGTTATGTCTTAGAGGTCAGAGGGTCCCTCCTAGAGAATTTGATGTGAGACAATTAAAGAAAAGCTATCGTTTCAAACCTTTTAGAATTGTGAGCACAAGGTTGACAAGATTGACTCAGGAGATACCCCAAAGGAGCTTTGTATTTATGCAGATGGGCACCTGGTATCAAACCAGCCCAAAATAAGAGTACTTGAAACAGAGATTCCATTTTTGGCTTTTACATGTTAGGCCAAGGAGTTTGGGGGCTCAGGGAGGAAGAAAACTAGGCTGGGTCTAGACCCAGAGGGGAGGACTGGCCACAAAAAAGTAAATGTCATTGCCATCGGCTGCTCTGATTATGTAATGTTAGGAACAAAGCACCCAAAGCTGATAGCTTAAAATATTAACAATTTTATTACAGTCCCAATCTGCAGGTCTCGTGATTCTTTGGCTCCATCAGCCAATGACTGGGGTCACCTAATGGGATTCAGCTGGTAACTGGGCTGTGCTGGAGGGAGGCTGGGCTCTGGTCAGCCCCTCATCTCTATTATGAGTAGGTTTTGTGGCCTCTCCACATGGTATCCCCTACAGGTCAGTAGGATGTCTTGCAGAGCATCTCAGGCTCCAAGAGCAAGGGTTCTAACAGACAGGAAGTGGAAGCTGCTGGCTTTGGGGGGGAATCAGGTGCAGCACCATATCCACCATATTGTATTGGCCAAAGTCATCACAGTACCACTCAGATTCAATGGGGAGCAAGAGATGCTACCCCTCCATAGGAAAAATGTCAAAAACTATGTGGCCATCTTTAATTTGCCATATCTGTCATTTAGTTTCAAATTGGCTTTTGTTCTATAGTTTGTTTTAGTCCACCTCTCTCTTCCTCCAACACTTAGTAACAGCGAGCAGAAGAAGGAGAATAGGCTGTGTTCTTGCCTGGGACACAACTGGGGGCCAGGAATCCATGGGAACAGGGATTGAGAGGGAGGTGACCAGAGGACTGTAAGACACCCAAGGGATCCTCAGGAATATTTGGGAGAGCTCTGGATGTCCCAAGTATGTGAGATGAGCCTGGGCATCATATATTTGGATAATAACAGAATACTTGAGGACTTGGTGATATCTTGTTCCTATAATAAAGTACAATAGAAATCACTTTTGAGCTTCTTCCCCTCCAGAAGATACGCTTCACAAAATCAGGGATTATATCTGCCTCGTTTGTTTGTCATGTCCCAAAAGCGCAGCGATTACTCAGTTATTCTTTGTTGAATAAATAATAGCCATGAACTTATTACTTGCTGTGTGTTTTTGCTCTGTTGGTATTTTGCATAAGTAACCACATTTAACAAAATGACAATCCTACACTGTTATTATCCCCACCTGACAGATGAAGATGATTACCTACCCATGATTGCTTAAGTCCAAGCATGTCCAACTCCAAGCCTTCAAATCAACTAGGCATTTTGGTTCTCCACTTACAAGTGTAATATGCACTGCACTGAATCCATCCCTAGGGGAGTTATAGTTTATTTAACTGAGTAAGTGAAAATAAATTCACAAAGAGTGACATTGTGATAATATAGTAAATAATGATTGAAATATGTCACAAGTCAGTGCAGGAATGCCAATAGACAAAAATATAAGGATAGTAAATTCTGTGAGTTTGGAGGACCAAGCAATTTATGGACCACAGGGGCTTGAGGAAGCTTCTTGGAGAGGTTGAGACTCCTAGTTTGGAGAAATTGTGATGGATTGGGGGTTGGGGGTAAGATCAGGGGTACCTGCCATAATGTGGGGAAGTTGACAGGCAGGGAGAAAAGCATGAGTCAGGATGTGGAGGCAGGAAAAATACAGGGCACCTTGGAGGAATGGTGACCAGGTTCAAGAGAAAGTCCATGCTGGATTCAAAACTGTTCCCACAAATAACATTCACGTGAGAAGCAGAAGTCTAAGAGATGGAGAGATGATTACTGTAATACGATTTAACATTTAAAAAGTAACTCCAGTTGACCATATGTAATCATAGGATCTATCTATCATCTATCTATCTATCATCTATCTATCTATCTATCTATCTATCTATCTATCTATCATCTATCTATATCTATCTATCATCTATCTATCTATCATCTATCTATCTATCATCTATCTATCTATCATCTATCTATCTATCTATCTAATCTATCTATCTATCTATCTAATCTATCATCATCTAGCTATCTAGCTAGCTATCATCCATCTGCCCATCCATCCATCCATTTATCTATCTAATTTATGTGCAATAGAATCTACTCTTTCCTGGACAGTTTTATGAATTTTGACAAATGCATCGAGTCATGTAACCATGATCAAAATCATGACACAGAACTGTTCCACCATTTCAAAACAACTTCCTTGTGCTGTCCCCTCCTGCAGCCCTAATCATAGGATTGTAGCTATATGTCCAGTTATATATTTGTGGTGACAACTGAAATCTCCTTGTACATTTTTCTTTGTTATCCTGTATGGCTTAGTGCTATCCAGACTTTTGTTGGTTCTCAGATAGGGGATGAAAAAGAAAGTGGCTTTGAGTTTTTGAAAGAGAAAAGAAAAAAGAAAATGAAAACTCCTGAGTGAGAGCAGAAAACAAGCAATGTGTGGTACACTCCAGACACCTTTTAGAAAAAGATTATCATGCTCTCTCAGGAGAGTTCAGACAACTCAAATTACCATTATTAATATGCTTCAATAAGAAAGAAGTAGCTCAGGCCCATTTAATGATAAACATCACTCAGTTGTCCTAATTTCTTCCTAGAAAAGTCACCACTTAGCTAAATCAAGCATTTGTTTTTCACATTTTATGTTTTGACTTGGGAGCTGGATATAAAAGAGCTCTGGACCAGAAGCTCTAAAGCCTGAGGCTAAGACATTAACAGGTCTCAGGACACGGGGGAAAACATTTAACTTCTTTGGGTTTTCCTTTTGGTCTCTGCAAACTGTGAGCATTTGATTAGAATGACTTCCAAGTTCCTTTTAACTGGGAACAAGAACTGGATGGATAATGCTTGTGACATGTTTCCCAAATACATTATCCATCCTACTCCATAGTGAAATACAAAACCCACAGGATTTTGGTCTCTACTATTTCCAAAATTTTCTGTTTTTCAGACCCAATATTCCAACTCTACCATGTTTTCAGATGAGTACTCTGTGATTCTCTCATGGTCCATTTTTAAAAGAGGTTAAATAAAACATCTTAGTTGCTATGACATATATTCCTTTTACAAATTCACTAACATGTGTCAGTTAATTTCCATGATACGTGTTGATCTCAGTGTGGTGAGGATGAAACCAAGTTGAGAACAGGAAACTAAAACAATCAACAAGACACAGTCACAGAAAATAAAACAAGAAGGAAAAGGAAAGTTCTGGGCCCCCAGTGCGAAACCAGGGGAAAAATGGCAAGTCAGAAGTCCTTGGGAGTTCAGTACCAAGACCCATAGCACCTCCATTCTTATAGAAAATATTCGCAGGGATTCAGTGTTGACAAATCCTGGGTGTGTATGACTCACTTATCCTTGTAAGAGAATACTAACTTTAGTGGAAAAAGCAGATAAAAATAAATGCATGCCACTCAGGTCTATTGCCTTTTCTTGTCTCAAAAAATGGAAATAACTCCACATTGTGTATGGACTTTCTCATTCCTGTTCCTAAGAAATTTCAGGTTGTTGGCTACTCAGGCATTACATTCCAAACCTCTTCCCCTCATCCCACCTGATGGAAGCACAGCCTGCTTTCTGCCTTCAATATTGTAATGCCATTTTAAGGACAATCACGTCACCTGAATGTGTTATTATTTTGGCTTGCTTTAAACCAAGTAAGCCAGCCAAATGCTGATAAAGGAACACCTCTGAGCTCCCCACATTTATTCAGAACCCAGAGGCGTTTACCTCTTATCTACCAGGAATATGAGAATGATAATAGCAGGACACTTAAGCCAGAGACTGCTGTTTCTTATTTAATATCTTTAGACACTAAAAGATTTGCATTGAGTTTAAATGGAATCACCCTGAGAACATTTAATTCTGACAGTTTAAGGAAAGTGTTCCTATGCTCAGGACTATTTCTCATCGTTTCAGACGTGATGGGTGACAGTGGCTGACTTTCGTGTTTCTCTCCCCAGCATCCCCACTGCAGACTGAGCTGAAGTCACTGTGGGAGGCTCCAACCTGCAGCATAGGATCCAGAGCTTCTGAATGCACAGGGAACCAATTTGCTGGACCATCATTATTATTAAGAAAACAACAGGGATTTGCAAAAATCTGAGAATCCTGGCAGCATATTGAATATGAAATGATCAGGACCATGTCTTTGGAGAGGTGAAATAACTGTTTTCTTGAGAACCCCGAACATCCGATGAGCTGCATTTCTCATATTCCTCACCCTGTGTGCAACCAATGTCAAATCTATCAGTGTTATGTGTTCACTGTTTTCCCTCTTCCTGGAATGCTCTTTCCTCCTTTTTCTTTGTAGAAACTATTCATGTGTCACAACCAAATTCAAATGCTGGTCCCTCCACCAAACCTTCTGTCTCTGACACCTCCTTCCCCGATGCCAGGAAGAGCAAATCCTTTCCTACAGGAGGCTTTTATTATCCTTTACTTGGTACCTCGAGGTTTCAACTTAAATTGCCTGATCTCTATGCCCATGTCAACTCCTGGGGGTGCCCTGCTTGGGGAAGGAGGCTGTGTTTGCCAGGGCCAAGGTCATAAGCATGTAACACTCAGAAATCCTGAAATCAAATGGGCTTTGTGTTGGCCCCTCTGAAATTAGGTTTTGAACTTCCTTCACTCACCCCTTCTCATTTTAATAGGATAACTCCTGAACAATTGGTCTGAATTCATGAGACATAATAGCATCTATTAGATCAATGGTGAACCATTGTTCAAAACATGAAGACGATAAATAGGAGCCAGGGAACTGACAGCATGTTTAGAGTGTTTGTTTATGCGGTGATGAACATGAACTATGTGGGCACTGAGTGAATAACAGAATCTCAAAAAGGGACAAATATATCTGCCCATAGCATTAATCTGTATCTGTAGGCTAGCAGGAGAAAATCAATGTGGCTTCTGAGAAGAGAAGGCACCTCACCAGGAGATCAGTAGCTTGAAAAATTAAGACATTTATAGTGAAAATTAACGAATATCCTTTTTTAAAACTTTTAATTTTGAGATACTCTTAGACATTCAGAAGAAAGGCAAAAAATAGTACAGAGTTCTTACATCTCCTTCATTCAGTGTCTGTTAATGTTAACATCTAACAAAACCATAGCACAATGCTCAAAACGAAGAAATTAACATTTGCACAATGCTGCCAACTAAACAGAAGACTTTATTCAGATTTCACCAGTGTTTCCACTGATGTCCCTTTTCTAGTTGAGATCAGTCCAGAGTGTCACCTTGCATTTATTTGTCATGTCTGCTTGGTCTCTTCCAATCTGTACCAATTTCCCTGTCTTTCCTTGTCTTTCCAAAACTTGACCCTTTGAAAGTAGTGGTCAGTTATTTTGTGAAATGTCCCTTAAATTTGGCTTTTCATGATTAGATTGAGCTTGTACGTTTTGGGGATGAATATCACAGGGGTGATGGGGCCTTAGTTCATCATATCAAAAGGTACATACATGATATCTATCTGTCTTACTGCTGGTGAATTAACCTTGACCACTAGGCTAGGGCAGTGTCGGCTAGGATTCTCCATCATAAACTTACTATTTTCCCTTTGGAATTAATAAATATTTACTTTGAGGCAGATCCTATGAGATTACGAAAATAACCTATTTCCTTTTAAAATGTTGCTAACTCTAGCCTCTATTGGTGGATCCTTATTGTGGGGTTCCAGTGGTGATTTTCTATTTTCCTCATTCTTTCTACTTTTACCAGTTGAAATTTCTCTAGGAGTAAGAATTACCCCTTCTCTCTTATTTATTTATTTATTCATTTATTCATTTATTTATTTTGCAACAGTATGAACTCAGAGTTATTTATTCTTTGGGTTGAATTCCAATACTATAATTATTTATTTTGTTGCTAAATTGTTTCAGATTTGGCTACTGGGAGCTCTTTCAGTTTGACTCCTGTATTGTACACACTTTCATCCGCTTTGTTTGAGCACATCCTCGTTTTCTGGCATTACCAAGCCTTCACAGTCATCTTGCATATTCTTTGCTACAGCCGTGGAATCAATCACTTCTCCATGAGCCCTGGTTTCTTATATTGCAAAATAGATTTAGGAGCCAACATCAGGGCACTGCATGTGCTCATTACTACTGGAGTATCATTATTTCTAGGTCTGCAGACAGACCCAGGGAATGTATGTACACACATATCCATATTTATTTCTGCATATTTCTACATGTACGTATTTTTTATAAAAACATGAGTCTGTATTGATACTTCTGAGTCCAGTCCAGCAATCACATGGTGCAGTCTAGCCACCCTCCTCCTTATTCATAACTGCTTTTTCCCACTGAGAAACCTGACTCTCATGAAATAGGGTACATTTCTTGCTTGTTCAGTCCTGGTACACACATAAAGTAGTTTCAAATTGCTAACTTATGCCCCAGAGAAAAACAAATTTACCAAGTAAGGTACTGTGTCATGTATAGTTGTTTTTTTTTTTTTTTTGTCTTTAGCCTTTCAGTAACCAGTCAAAACAGATTTCCCGAAGATACATAGATCAGCTCTTCCCCAGTCTGATCAGTGAGCTTGCATGATTCACTTGTGACAGTCATTTCTCATAATCTGCATCCCCCCTTGACTGCCCCATCTACCCAACATGCTTGTTGTTTTTTAAAAGTGTAAGTTACATACAGCAAATTTGCTCTTTATGATATACAGTTTTTTATGGATTTTTGACAAACAAATAGTCCTATGTTGACTGCCACAGAGAACAGTTACATTCCCCCTACTATCACCCAACTCCTGGCAACCACTAATCTGCTTTCCATCTTTATAGCTTGGCCTTTTCCAAGATGCTGTATGAAGAGAATCATATAATATGTAGCTTTGGGGGCTGGACTTCTTTCTCACAGCAAATGAGTTTAAGATCCATCCATGTTGCTGTGTCAATCAATAGTTTGTTTCTATTTATTTCTGAGTAGTATTTCATTGTATGGGTGTTACCATAGTTTATCCATTTTCATTTGAAGGTCATATGGGTTATTTCTAGCTCTTGGAAATGGTGAATAAAGCTTTTCTAAAAACTCACCATAGGGTGATTAACATAATAAAAAATGCAAAAAAAAAATTCACCATAGGTCTTTATGTGAACGTAAGTTTTCCTTTTGTTGAGTAAATAACTAGGAGTGGAAATGCTAAGTCATATAGTAAGGGTATATTTAACACTAAGAAAATGCTCAAAGGTTTAGCAAAAATGTTTACCATTTTCTTTTCTCACCAGCAAACTAGCAATGTATGAAAGTTTGAGTTGTTCTGCATTCTTGCTGGCATATGGTAAGTGTTTTGGGTTTAGCCATTCTAATAGGTGAGTATTGGTATTACATTGTGATGTTATTTACATTTCCCTAGTGACCCATGATATTAATAATTTTTCATGTGCTTAAATGCCATTATTGGCGACATGCCTATTAGATCATTTGCCCATTAAAAAATTGGGTTGGCTTATTTTCTTATTTTTCAGTTTTATGAGTTCTTTATGTATTCTGGATACAAGTCTTTTGTCAGAAATGTGATCTGCAAATATCTTTTTCCCAGTTTGTGGCTTGTCTTTTCAATCTCGTAAGTGTGTCCTTTTCAGCACAAAAGTTTTTAATTTTGACAAAGTCTAATTTATGATTTTTTTTTCTTTTATGGATTGAGGTTCATTATTATAATTAAAAATTACAGAACCAAAGGTCATGAAAGGTTGCTCCTATGTTTTCTTATAGAAATTTTATAGTTTTATAATTTAAATAAGTCTATTGTCCACTTTGAGTTATAATTTATTTTCTATAAAGTATGAGGTATTAGTTGAACGCTTTTCTTTTTTGCATATGGATGTCCCACACGTGCAGCAGCATTTGTTGAGAAAATGATTCTTTCTACATTTCTACATTTGCAACTTCATTCAAAATCAATTGACTGGGTTTTTTTGGTGGGTCTATTTCTATATTCTCAATTCTGTTCCACTGATCTCTATGTATGGCCTTTTGTTAATATTACAATATCTTAGTTACTGTAGATTTATAGCAAATCTTGAAATCAGGTGGTATGAGTCTTCCAACTGTGTTTTTCTTTCCCAACATTGTTCTGACCATGCTAGTTCCCTTTCTTTTCCATATATATTTTACAACTAATTTTCAGTGGCTATAAATAAAGACTTCTTGGATTTTGATTGAGATGCCCTGAATCTATAGATCAAATTAAGGAGACTTGACATCGTAAGAATATTGTCTTCTAATTCTTTACCACACCATATGTCTTCATTTATTTAGATGTCTGATTTTTTATCAGAATTTTGTAGTTTTTAGTACACAGATCCTGTACCTATATATTTTGATTTTTAATATTAAAAAGTTTTTTTAAATTCCAATGTTTCATTTCTAGTGTATATAAGTTGACCCTTGCATATTGCCTTTTTATGTTGTGACCTGGATGAACTCACTTATTAGGTCTTTCCAAATGTGTGCTGCTTACTTTATAGGCTAGGAACCTAATACAGTATTGGATAAAAGTGTTGACAGAGGACATCCTTGCCCATTGATGGTTGGAGGGCGAAAGCATTCAGGCTTCACCAGCAAGTACAAAGATACTTAATCTTTACATATCCTTACAGGGTAGGATCAGTTCTTAGGTTGCTAAATGTTTTTATCATAAATAGATCTTGACTTTTTTTAAATGCTTTCTCCGCATATATTGATGTGATCATATATTTTCCCTTTTTAGTCTGCTAATGTGTAAATTATATTGACTGATTTTTGAGTATTAAACCAGCCATGGAACCTTGGAATAAACCTCACTTTGTCATGATGTTTTTTAGTGTAAGTTTAGAGAAAAAATATTACTAGAATAAGTTCACTGTTAGCAGGAAAAATCCCTATGTTCTGGTGTAAACCAAAGACAGAGACCACAGTACAGATGGGAATCAACCTTCTCCCTAGAAGTCACACAAAGCAGGGTAACTACAAACAGGGCTCTCAAGGACAAGTAGGCAAGGTGCTGCACCCCTTTCCTCCCTGTCCTGGAAATAGCTGGAACCATGCCAGCCTTACCTGACCTCATCCATCTCCTGCACAAGGCAGATTTCTAATGCTGTGTCCTGAAGATGCCATCCCCTGGTTATTTGATTAAACACCAACCTTGGTAGTGCTGTGAAGGGACTTTACAGATGGATTTAATTAGGGGGCTAATCAGCTGACTTTAAAATATGGTGATTATTTAATGGATTATCCACTGGGCTCAATGTAAATGCATGAGCCCTTAAATGAAGGAAAGGAAGTCAGAGAGATGAGCAAAAGGGGAGGTTGAGGAGATTCAAAGCATGTGAAGGGCTTGATCGGTCATTGCTGGCTTGAAGGTGGAGAAGGGGAGCCACAAAACAAGGAACATGGATGGCCTTTAGGAATAGGGGCTGGCACCTGGCAAACAGCCAGCAAAAACAGATTCAGTCCTACAACTCATGGACTGCAATTCTGCCAACAATCTGAATAGGTTTGGAAGCAGATTCATCCCCTAAACTTCCAGAAAAGAACACAGCCTTGCTGATACGGGGTTTTGGAGACTCAGCGCAGAGAAGTAGCCAAGCCACACTGTGCCTGGATTTCTGATTTGTAGAACTGTGGCATAATAAATGGGGGTTGGTTTAAGCCACTAAATTTGTGGCACTTTTTTATGGCAGCAATAGGAAAGCAATGCCTTCATTGCTGAGGAGCTTCTGTGTGTCTGGGGCTGCTAGGTGCTAAAGACACAGAGATGACAAAGACAACTTCTTTCTCCAGGGAGCTCACAGACTAGAGGGAGAATCTGACACCTAACAAAACAATTAAGTATTCTGAAAATATGCTACAAGGGAAAGTTTCTTGTGGTTGCAAAGAATGGCAAAGAATTCTGGCTAACTTGAAGCAACCAAAAAAAAAAAAAAAAAACAGGGGGTGGGAAGGGAGGAGAGAGGAAGAGAGAGAGGGAGCGAGCATGTTTTTAATTTTAACAAGAAAGATACTGGAAGATTCTCATAAATTAAGGAAACTTTAAAGATGTCAGATTTGGGGAAGGAAGACCAACACAGTTCTAAGACCCTCAATAACAGGAATTTGTGGACTTTCTCCTGTTGCTATGGCTCAGCCCCCACACTTATTGGTCTTCATTTCCCTTGCCCCCAAGTTCCAAAGTATAAGGGGAAGAGAATATGGCCTAGCTTGAGTCAAGTACCTACCTTTCGATCAAATGGCTGTGGCCAGGAGACAAGACAAGTCCTGTGTGAGTGTGTCTATATCTATCATCTATCTATCTATCTATCTATCTATCTATCTATCTATCTATCTATCTATCATCTATCAATAGAGAGGGAGAGAGATAAATTTATATTGTTTCATGTGATTTTGGAAGCTGGTACATCCAAAATCTGCAGTGTACGCTGGCAGGCTGAAGACCCAGGGAAGAGTGGATGTTGAAGCTCAAGTGTAAAGGCAGTTTGGAGGCAGAATTCCCTCTTCCTTGGAGAACCTCTGACTTTTTTCTCTTAGGGCCTTCAGCTGATTAGATGAGACTCATCTACACTGTGGAGGATAATCTGCTTTACTCAATGTGCACTGGTTTAAATGTTAATCTCATAAAAAAAATACCTTCACAGTGACATTTAGACTGGTGGTGTTCGACCAAACATCTGGGCACCTTGGCCTAGCTAAGTTGATCCATAAAATTAGTCATCACGACCTATGGCACACATGGCCCCTGGGGGTCTACCTCTGTGAGTAAGGGTCTCATCTCCAGAAGGAGCCATGTTATGAGCCCCAAAGCCAGGCCAACACGTTCCTATAATGCTCTGACTCGACACCAGCCTCACTTTCCTTACCCCTAAAATGAAGATAGCAATATCCATAGGGCCTTATTCTTTTAGTAAAGGATTAGGAGGGTAAAGTCACAGTATTAACCGTTAAGTTATATGCATATGTGATTTGCCATTATGCATTTTGAATTAAAACTCAAGGAAAGTTGGTAAACTAGATTTTATGCTTATTACTTAAAATGACTTCAAAAAACCCCAGAGCCTCACGATGATTTCAAATGCTTCCAGGAACTCCTCAGAGCAACATTACCGTGTGTACACTTCAAATTGAGAAATGAAATCTTTGTTAACCCTCCCTATTAGGAGGAGGCATGGGTGGCTGAACTGTGTGTGGGGTCAGGGTGTCCCAGCCCAAGCTGACAAAGGCTCACTGCCTTGAAGGAGAAAAGGGGGAACAAACCTAAACAAGAGTTACAGGCTGAGCCTGGGGTGTTTGTGGCTAAAAGAACAAGAGACTTTCATTTTCTCTCAGGCTTTCTAGTCTTTGCCTAGTGAAATGTCAGGGTTGTGTGTACTGATTATATTTTGCCAAAACTATCAGAAGCCTTAATGAGTCTCACAAACTGCATAGCTGTCACACCACAATCAGCCCTTGCTTCATAGCAGGGCTGGATGCTGGCCTTACCCTGTACTTTTTTTTAAAAAATTAGAATTGATCAAAATTGCAAACTTTTCCTCATCCCTCCCTTCCATCCTTGCAATTTTGGTAGAACGTAACGTAGGCAGAATTCCGATATTTATGTCTCCAAACTTGCCATTGTCGGTATCAGTCTAAGTGTTCACGATGGTTGCTGAAGGGTTGCATCAGGCTCATTCTCCAAGCACGGAAGCCCTAGCCAGACAGTTGTCAAGGCAACAGAAAATGCACACTGTGAACTACCAAGGAAAGGCCCTTTCTGGCTGCTTACAGTCTGTACGATGTTGAAGTGCCAACAGTTTTCAAGCTTGGCAAAAAGATCTCTTTTATGGCTAATTATAAAATGCACCCAAGGTTATTAGACTGGGTGATAGATGATTGCCTGCTAAATGGGATGTGAAAAATTAAGGCAGTTTTCAAAGCAGAGGGACCTAAATTAAGTGTGCCTAAAGGATCAATTGCTTATTTTTGTCATTCTGCATAACCCGAACAGAACAGCTGTGTGTGTGTGTCTGTGTGTGTGTGTAGGAGCTTCCAAACTCATATTTATTTGAGTCACATCATACTTTTTGCTTCCAAATGTATTCAAAAGAAGGTAGGAGGTACCCAACCCATATTTCGATTTTTGGGGGGAAGAAGACTTTAAATTAAATCCCTGTTGATCAACATTAAGAATTTTCAATTACTCCTAGCAGGTGAGATTATAAAATCAGAATTTTCCTGCTAATTTCAGATGGTTAAGTGATATTATATCTTCTCCTTTTTTTTTTTTTTTTTTGCCTGCTATAATTCTCTTCTCACATTCTTGCTTGCCAACAAACTCCAAATCAATACTAACATGTTAATTTGATAAAAGATGTGGTGACTCAGGATCAAAGGAGTCAGGGCAAAAACCCTGATCTACTAATCCACTGTCTTAGTTACGTGTTCCTTTGAAAACAGACTGTCTTTAAATCTGACTTGATATGAACAGCTGATCCAAAGCCTGGTGGGCAGTCTGAGAGTGAACGGGAATTCAGTGAGTTAGGCTGTGGAATGAGCTGATGTGAACATTCATCTTTTCTTTCTTGGGTGAGCCCCAACTCTTGGTAAACAGGCCAGACTTGCACTGAGGGTGACATGATCAGGTACGTTTCCTCGGGCTCTCACCCTAGGGGAAGACAAAAAACGGAACTTCCAGCCTTTAGAAGAAGAAATAAGATTTACCTGAGGGAGAAGTAAACTCTTGTAGACTCCACTGATTGACTATGGAAAACTGTAGTATTTATTGTCTTCGCATAGATAGAGAAGGCTCTTGAGGTTGATCTCCTAGAAGGTGAAAATGTCATGGAAACTAGTTATGCATGAGCCTGTAATGTATAGCACATTTACCCATACATGTGATGGCCACATGTCTCTCCTTAGCCTGAAATGCTCCTGTGACTGCATTTTATACACTGGGTGCATCTCTACAGGCAGAAGAGTGGGAAAGATTATTATGCGGTAAATAGACATGTCAATCAGGCGTGTTTGGACAACGCACAGCAATAAACCAGGTTTTTCATTTCCTCTATAGCTTTTTGGGATATTATTATTTCTCTTTATAGCCTTTCCATGTGTGTTTAAATAGGTCCTAAATGTAGTTGTTCAAGATATTAGAATTAGGGGGGCCTGGGCGGCTCAGTTGGTTAAGCAACTGCCTTTGGCTCAAGTCGTGATCCCGGGGTCCTGGGATGGAGGCCCATGTCAGGCTCCCTGCTCAGCGGGGAGCCTACTTCTCCCTGTGCCTCTGCCTGTCGCTCCCCCTGCTTGTGCTCTCTCTCTCTGTCAAATAAATAAAATCTTAAAAAAAAGATACTAGAATTAGAGTGTCAGAGAGGAGTGAGTATAATTGACTCTTGACTTAAATTCCTTTCCTGTTTTCTAGTCTTGCGTGGAGGTAGTGGGAAGCGGCAGCAGGGAAGAATGACCTCAAATAAAAAGGTGAATTGAAATGAAATGGCTGAAATCTGTTCCCTAACAACCAGCTTTCTGAAATCGTATGTAAAATGCAGGACATATTTGGACTCCTCCTCGGAGTGGATCAATAGGTTCCAACAATTCCTCAAATGGGTCCTTGACCCCCAAGAGATTAATGATGAACACAACCCAAGAGTTTGTAAAATATGCAAATGGACTAGAATGCTACCAAGTAGCACTGAGTCAAGGGAAGTTCTGTCTGCAGGCACCATGCTGGAGTGGGCTGCCCCAGGCCCCGGTGAGTGACTCGGGAGGAGGGAGGGCCGGGCACATTGGAAGTCCTTG
Organism: Mirounga angustirostris; assembly: GCF_029215605.1. NCBI lineage: Eukaryota > Metazoa > Chordata > Mammalia > Carnivora > Phocidae > Mirounga > Mirounga angustirostris. Next base: position 95,138,275 of record NW_026991722.1, read on the forward strand.
TCCCTTAAGCTGGGTGCCCGGTATGGCTGTTCCCAACTCCGTTGAGTGTCCTCTCTCCAACCTCCCGTCAGCTCTCTACTTCAGCATTTTATTGCAGCAACCAAGGAAATAACATGAATAGAGAGCTTGTAAACTCTGAAATGCTTGATAAATGTTTATCATTTAAAAGGGGAGAATTGGCATCACAGTTTCGTGCTGCATAAACGTCGATCAGTTCTGCCCATCACCATTGGAAATGTCTGTGACATCCAAAATGCCTGTTAATGCTTCCATTCACTCATCTTTTTGCTAATAAGCTAGTTCATAAAATTAACACGCCCAGATACTAAGATCTGCTATCAATACATACTGATGCTTTCCTTCTCATCTCGGGCTGGGTAGGATGTCCCCTGAGAGGCACTGAAAGATGGTGGAATGACTCAGACGTGGAATGCAGAATGTAATCTAATGGCACTGAAAAGCGATGCAGTCAGTTAGAAATAACATCCAACTTTCCAGGCAGCTTAAATGATGTTGAATTAGCTGCAGTGGCCGCATGGTTATGTCTCAACATTGCTGTGACAAATCTGACCAGGAAGGAAGTCCCGCATGCAGAGAACAATAGTAACAAAAAGGTCTAATGGGATGAGTGGGATATGTTTTGGAAATGATAAAGACAACGTGTTCTATAAATACAAAGAAATTTGTTGTCACCTTTGTAGCTTATTTGAGAAAACTGGGCACATAATTTATAGCCTGGATTCCCATTTGAGGTAAAATGCAGTCAGATTGCAAGAACTGAGATTTGAGCCATAGAACTGATTACAGAGTAGATGGAAGTGGATTCCCTGCATTTAGATTTGCAAGGTGAGCGACAAGAAATGACCGTCTAGTAAATATGTTTAAAATAGCCAGGGATAATTTAACTTCAAGCAAATTATCCATTAAAGATTACTGAACACATTTTTTTTTTAAAGCAGATTTTACAAGCATGCTGGCAAGGAAAATTAAAGGGATTCCCATCTTAAATGAGTTAGCGAAGACATAGATTTGATTAGTGATATCCAATAAGCAGATGAAATTACATGTTAGAATGACTGAAGGTAAAACTATCACTTTTCTGTTGTGAAGGTAAAATGAGGAGTGTTCTAATCACAAGGAAAAATACAAGTAAAGCAACATAAAAACCTGCGTGGGGTTGTGTAAGGACTGGATGTCTGTGTCCTCCCAAAATGCATATGTTGAAATCCAAACCTCATAATAATGGGAGGTGATGAAGTGATGAGGGTGGAGCCCTCATGGATGGGATCCTATAAATCTGCCCTTACAGAGGGACCTCAGAGAGTGCCCATGCCCTTCTTCCACACTGTGAGGACACAACGGGAAGAGCCCTTGACCATGCTGGCACTCTGAACTTAGGCTTCCAGCCTCCAGAGCTGCGAGCAATAAATGTCTGCTGTTGATAAGACATTCAGTGTATGGTACTCTGTTATAGCAGCCTGAACTGACTATGGCAGGTTGGAAGTCAGAACTCAGATTCTCTGAATCCCAGCCCTGGCATTCAGAGAATGTCAACTGTGGGGTGTGTGCATGTGTTTCTCAGGGCTGCGCCTGGACTCCTAATCTACAGCAGAATCGGCACAATTTCTGCTGCCTTATGGGTAGGAGAACAAAGGTAAAATGAGATCACTGTACAAAAGCATTTTGTAAATGAACTGTTATCTAAGTAATTCATTCATTCTTTGGATATTATCTTGAAATTGAAAAAAATATATATCTATAAGGAAATTTTCTCTGTTTATCACCACTACCTTCTACCCTTACTGGAAAACATTTTCATGAGCTATTTGGTTCAGAGTTAAAAAGAGAGTGGCAAGGAGAATAATTATTCAACCATAATTGATGTCAAGCAAAGTGGGAAAATCTCTTAATTTATTGGAGTCTAAATGTCCTTGGTTATGAAACCCAAATGATAAAATGCAGTGTTTTGTAAACTCTAGTGCTAAATACAAATGTATTTATTTTAATTCCTCTCTTAATCACTAGAACCCATTTCTCTAATTTTTTTTGCTGCTGATATATTTTTGCTCTAATAAGTTTGAAAGAATTAAAATGCATTATTCCTGGATTCAGATACCTCCTTGGGAATTTGGTAAGAATACAGCGTATAATACACACAACATACAAAATAGATGTTAATTAGAAAATTATGTTATCAGTAAGGTGTCTAGTCAATAGTAGACTATTAGTAATTAATATTTGGGATATTTAAAGTCATATCCAGATTTTCAACTGCACACGGTACTGCTGCCCCCGACGTCTGCATAGTTCAAAGGTCAACTGTACATTGAAATATATCTGCATTTCCTTCTGATAAAACACCTCAGTTGGTTTGCTCCAACCCTAACCATTTATCTCATGAGCTTACATCTCACCCTTATCTCACCTTTTGCCTTGGGAACTTCAGCTCCATTCCCATTTAAGCCAAAAACAATATCTAATTTTCCATCCATTAAGGTAATGTCTTGTGATTCAAAACATACTTCAAGATTCTCCTTGCTGAGAAAGCTTGTTTCAAGGTCCCTGGAAGAGTCATGAGGATGCATTTGATTAATAATTGTAACTCTTCATATTCACAGAATGCCTCAATTAAAGAGTGCTTCTTCATATGTACATGACCTCATTGATTTTTCATTTATATAAGGAAGAAAGTAACATCTGTAATGAAGCTTTTTTACATGCATCCTTTCATCTGTTATAAAAGAATACCACCAATGTTTAAAAGAGGTGAAGTCCAGTATTTCTTGGCTAAGAAGCAGGACAGCTCAGATAGTACCCATTTCTATCAAAACCCAGGGCTCTTACTTTCAAGATTTTCTTTGGTTTGCTGCAGGTTGAGTATGATATGCCTAGCTATGTCTGTTTGTTACTTATTCTGCTCTGTGTTCTCTGAGCTTCCTGGCTCTGTAATTCGGTACTTTTCATTATGTTTGGAAAGTTCTTGGTCATTGTTACTTCAAATATTCTTTCCCCACCATCTTCTCTTCTCCTTCCAATATTCTCATTACATATATGTTATGCTTTTTGAAATTGTCCCACAGTTCTTGAAGGCTCTGTTATGTTTTTCCACTCTTTTTGTCTTTGCATTTTGGTTTGGAGAGTTGTTATTGACCTATCTTCAAGCTCAGTGACCCTTTCCTTGGCTGTGCCCTGTCTACTAATGAGCCCATCAGAGGCATTCTTCATTTTTGTTAGTGTTTTTGATTTCTAGCATTTCCTTCTGATTCTTTCTTAGAGCTTCTGTCTCTCTGCCTATATTACCCATCTGTTCTTGTATACTATCTACTTTCTCCATTAGGATCTTTAACATATTAAACACTTATTTTAAGTTCCGTCTAATAATTCCAACATATGTATAATTTCTGAGTCTAGTTCTGAGGATTGTTTTTTTCTCTTCAGACTGTTTTTTTGTTGTTGTTGTTGTTGTTGTTGTTTTTGTCTTTTGTCATGTCTTGTAATCTTTTTGCTGAAAGTCACACGTGTTGTATGAGGTAATAAGAACTACGGTCAACAGACATTTAGTATGAAAATCTATGGTCATCTGGCTGGGAGTTTCGCTATTTAGCATTTACAGTGTTCTAGGTGCCGGAGGCCTCCAATTCTTCCAGCGCCCCCGTTTTTTTCTCTGCTTTTGACTCTGGCCTCCCTAAGTACTATTCCTCAGGGAGAGGGCAGGTCAGCTCTCTGAGATGGACTCCACTGTTATCATACTGGAGTCCTTTGATGTGGTGATAATGTATAGAGGAGGAGAAGCATTCTACAATCTCATGAACCAATCTCATTCTCTTAATGGGTCTGTGTCACGGAGCTGGGACTGTCACAAGCATTTCCTCTATTGGTATTTTCCCCCTGCCCCTACTCTTTTTTGAGTGCAGCATTCCCAATCTTTTCCCTTGGAACCGTGATCCATGTTGATTATGCTTTGTTTTTATCATATAATGAAGTACACAGGAAGTTCAGAGTCTACTGTTATGGGAGAAATGTCTTTTCCCTAGCTTGGATATCGCTCTAGTCAAGTCTTTTCTGATGGGGCAAAGGCTTTTGTTATGGACATATTTCACAAAGATTACTCTTCCCTTCCTCCCAGAGCCATGAGTGGATCTCTCACATCTTCATCTTGAGAACCTGTGAGTTTCCTGAAGGTAAAGTCCATGAAAGAATGTCCCCCCACCCCCACCCAAGACTGTGGCTCTCGATGGCTTCTCACTCATGTGAATCCACGCTCAGCTCTGAGCAATTCGTCAAAGTTACCATTTGAGTGTTTCTACCAGTGTTTGGCTCCAGTGGCTTTTGCTCCAAGTCAGCAGACCTAGCCTTTGTCTCTCCAGATTTGGGGTTGACAGTTTGCCTTGCAACTTCAATTCCCTCATGAGTCCAAGAAATGTCATTGATTTTCCAAGAAAGAGTTCAGCTTCTTCTTGTAAAGATAGAATGATTTCCAAGCTTGTTATGTGTCAGAGCTGAAACCAGAAGTTCTAAATCTTTCCCTTTACCTGAGAGCCTTCACCAGATTCTAAGAAAGAAAAAGCAAAGTCTCCAAAATAATCCGGCATCTACTCATTGCTAATTTGTGTCTTAGGAAAGAGGAAGGGAATGCTAACATATTAATTTCTTTATCTGCCTGTCCTTTATAGAGGAAGAAGGCCAGCCAGAAAGTCACTGAAATAGTTTGGGGGCAAAAAAACTTAGGTGTACCACATTAAAAGAGGACAACAATCCATCCAGCCCAGTATCCCATCTGACTGTGTTGTGGGGGAGCAGACCAACAGAGATGAAAACAAATGTAGTGATGGATCTATTGTCCACAAAATCATGAGAACCCTTAAAATCACAACATCATAGCATGTCAGAACTAGAAGGTGGGTAGAAACTGCTCCTTTATGCTGTTGTTTAAATCCTGTAGACTTTCATAGAGGTGTAAAATGTCTTAAAAATATAGCACTAGTGATAATGGGAAAAAGAAGGAAGGCAACATCCACTTCTCTTCTTTCTATCTTATCATCAAGTCATTTGTGAACACATCATAAAACTATGTATATCATAAATCTGCTGTCACCTCCATCAGCTCTCCATTCCATCTGAGTCAGTGTCAGAGAAAGAAATGAGGAAGACGTTTATGCTCTTCTTGCTCATTGGTTCAAATGGTGAGGAAGACTGTATCAAGACAGACAGAGGGATGAGGCAACAGCAAGAATAATAACCCTAAGGCCACAAGTGTGTCATAAGAAAATATTTTTGCAAGACTTCAGATTCCCCAACATGAGTCATCTGAGGATAGTCCTGGAAGTGGTATTTTTGTTTTGTTTGTCTGGAATGTTATATAACTTGTTGTATGGTTGGTTGTCTTAGTCTTAGATGTCAGAATAGGAAGCAACCAAAAGTCAATCTTGTTTAACATTCTTCAGGCTATGCTTGAATCTTTTGGTTTCCAGGGTCCAGGTGACCTCTCCTGAGGCCCCAGGTCCACAGGGCTCATTAATCCCCAACCAACTTACTTTATGTTCCAGAGCACTGGTTGTTACAAAGTTCTCTCTCTTGCTGAACCCAATTCTATGTTCTTGTAAATCCATGAATTGATCTTAATTATTGCACAAAATAAATATCTTTGACAATTGAGCTATTAGCCCACATATGAATTTTGTAGTTACTGGACACAGTTTTTCTGAGACAAAATCTTGGATGAAATTCAACAATTCTTTCTTTCATTTTCAGGTATGTCAAAATAGATGAATCAAAATGCCTAGCCTCAGTGATTTAAGGAGTTCACTAAACTGACCTATAAATAAAGCAGCTGAAAGAAGTTTGGAACATAACACATAGAAATGTATTTATTTTTCTCCAAGGAGTGAATGAGCCCATGTCCCTGAGGGGCCCAGAGGGCAGGAATCTGCCCTCAGTTTGTGCAGATTAAAGACCACTTTCTCATCTAGAGTGGTAAGTGAGTGTTAATCAGAGGGAAGCGGTGAGTTACATTAAAGGAAGCATTTCCAATTCCAACTATTAAGATACACATGAAAATTGGCAGCTGTGGGTATATTAAGTGAGAGCATACTAGAGTAAATATTACAGAGAGAATGCCACATTAAGTCATGATAGGTGAGACAAATGAGTTCTTAGAATATTCTCTTTTTCAGAAAGACACGGGACCTTGAATTGGAAGAACTTGAAAAAATTAAAAGGCATGGAGACCTTATTGCCCTGAATGTGGTTTCAGGTAGGTGATTTGTTCTAATCTCAGCCAAAGTCTGAGCCCATTGCAGAGAAGGCAGCATGCTGGTGGCAGAAGGAGGGACATGGAGAGAGGAAGGCGTGGAAAACATTGATCCAAGCGAAAATGGCCCTGGGAAGAAAGGCAGAGGTGTTTTTGTTTGTTTGTTTGTTTTATTATTTTTTTTATTAATCTTTTATTTGAGTAGTTGTTACACAATGTCACATTGGCTTCAGTTGTACAACATACTGATTCAACTTCTTTATATGTTATGCTCACCACAAGTGTAGCCACCATCTGCACCCTACAACACTGGAGGTTCTTGATTTCCTCCAGTTGGGAACAACTGTGAGCATGGACAGCAGCAGTGACAGAATGGGCTCCAGCTCCTGAATCAGCAGGCAGCACGGAGGGAATGGCTTGTAATCTCAGCACCTGAGCTCTGTGTAAGTACAAAATGCAAACACCAGCTGAGCACCAAGTGATCAGATAACCACATGTACAAAGGAAGAGACAATGGCCAATTTATAATGCAATGTCATTAACTAAGAGAATTCAGAACCCGCAGGAGGATCTTGTTCTGGCACATTCCCAGAATCTAAGTTGATTGATTTTTTTTTAACTTTTATTTATTTATTTATTTATTTATTTATTTATTTATTTATTTATTTATTTATTTTTAATTTTTTTATTCTTATGTTAATCCCCATACATCATTAGTTTTAGATGAAGTGTTCCATGATTCATTGTTTGTGCATAACACCCAGTGCTCCATGCAGAATGTGCCCTCCTCAGTACCCACCACCAGTCTAACCCATCCTCCCACCCCCCTCCCCTCTAGAACCCTCAGTTTGTTTTTCAGAGTCCATCGTCTCTCATGGTTCGTCTACCCCTCCGATTTCCCCCGCTTCATTCTTCCCCTCCCGCTACCTTCTTCTTCTTCTTTTTTTTTTTCTTAACATATATTGCAGTATTTGTTTCAGAGGTACAGATCTGAGATTCAACAGTCTTGCACAATTCACAGCGCTTACCACATGAGTCATTTTGTTTAATGTATTATATGTGGTATGGGTAATAATGTCTTAATGATGATTCAAATTCAAACTTACTTGTCATAAAGAAAGATCATGTTTGAAGAAAATAATGATTAGAGGGCCACAGGTAGTAATTACTTTGAGAAAAAGTGATGCTTCCATCTGTAAAATCTTCCATCCTTATAGAAATTTATTTGACATAGCCCCATAGCATTTCCTTAAGCTTACTTTTGATTGGACAAAGCTAAAGTAGGCTTTCTTTATTGATTCATTTGTTTTAATAAATTGGCATCTAAAAAATTCATAAGCAACCTGTAACAAAACCTAACTGAATTTTTGTTGAGCTGTTTTTATTTATTTTTTAAAATTATTTATTTATTTATTTTATTATGTTACGTTAATCACCATACATTATATCATTAGTTTTTGATGTAGTGTTCCATGATTCATTGTTTGCGTATAATACCCAGTGCTCCATTCAGTACGTGCCTGCTTTAATACCCATCACAGGACTAACCCATCCCCCCAACCCCCCTCCTCTCTAGAACTCTCAGTTTGTTTCTCAGAGTCTATAGTCTCTCATGGTTCATCCCCCCTTTGACTTCCACCCCCTTCATTTTTCCCTCCCTGCTATCTTCTTCTTCTTCTTCTTCTTTTTTTTAACATATAATGTATTGTTCCAGAGGTACAGGTCTGTGATTCAACAGTCTTACACAATTCACAGTGCTCACCATAGCACATACCCTCCCTAATGCCTATCACCCAGCCACCCCATCCCTCCCACCCCCCACCACTCCAGCAACGCTTGGTTTGTTTCCTAAGATTAAGAATATCTCATATCAGTGAGATCATATGATACACGTCTTTCTCTGATTGACTTATTTCACTCAGCATAATATCCTCCAGTTCCATCCATGTCGTTGCAAATGGCATTATTTCATTCCTTTTGATGGCTGCATAATATTCCATTATATATATATATATATATATATATATATATATATATATATATATATATATATATATATATATATATATATATATATCTCACATCTTCTTTATCCATTCATCTGTTGATGGACATCTTGGCTCTTTCCATAGTTTGGCTATTATGCACATTGCTTGTTGAGTTCTTTTTAAAATAAGATTCCTCTATCTTAGGATTCTCAACACCGGCTTAACTCCTTTATAGACAGACCAAAAAAAGGAAAGTTCTTGGTGCTTTACTTTGAGGAAAAATGTCTTAATTTTGAATATGTAAGAAAAAGAGTGTAATGCATATTTTATCTTATTGCATATACATACAGCTATTACTTGGGTTTCTTTGTGAACTTCACAGCTGGAGTTACAGACTGATGATCATTTCATGTACCATCCTAATATCCATGGCAGTTATTCAAATGAGTTATTTAACTGACAAATATATTCAGACTTTAGAATAGGTTATGTGTTCATTCTCTTAGTGTTCAAGGGTAATGCAAAGCTCAATGCCAATTAGTCTAGAAGTTTCTTGGAGGGGTGAACAGGGGCAGGAACTACTCTTATTTCTCACAAGGCTGAGCTTATTGTGAGACTTTAAATGAAAAACAAAATAGGGGCACCTGGGTACTCAGTCAGTTAAACATCTGGCTGTTGATTTTGGCTCAGGTCACAATCTCAGGGTTGTGAGATTGAGCTCTGCATCAACTCCATCCAACATGGAGTCTGCTTGAGAAACTCTCTCCCTCTCCCTCTGCCCCTCCCCCCTCACTAAAATCTTAGAAAGAAATAAAAACAAAATAATGGGTTGTAGAAAATTAATCTCTAATTTCTATTTTTAAGATTTTATTTGAGAGAGAGCGAGCACGAGTGAGAGAGCACAAGCAGGGGGAGTGGCAGAGGGAGAGGGAGAAATGGGTTCCCACTGAACAGGGAGCCCAATGTGGGGCTTTATCTCAGGACCGTGGATCATGACCTGAGCTGAAGGCAGCTGCTTAACTGTTTGAGCCACCCAGGCACCCCTAATCTCTAATTTCTAACCTAGTTGTTGAGCAAATTATTTGAGGTTTATTGGTCTCTCCTTACCCAACGTTGATATAGTAGTTACTTAATTATACCACCATCATAAACAAAAGCAATCATTTATGGTATGCTTTTCTAAATTAAAAAGCACAAGGCAATACCCCCCACCCTAAACACACACATGCACACACACACACACACATTCCAAATAGCAGCTATCTGAATCTGAATCTCTGCACGTATCCTTCAAAGAGCACACAGGACAATGAGGATTTCAAGAGTCACCTATAAACCTTATCTACAACAAAACAAGGAGACAAAGAATAATATAAACTGTAAATGTAATTGGGAAAAGCATTCTGAACAGCGAGCCAGGCTCAGCATCCAGGCTGCAGCAAGGGTTAAATGTCAGAGAAAGATCACAGCGTGGTGTGGCAGTGGTGGAGAACGAAAACATTTCCTCACCCTCTTAGGGTGCTGGCTGCATCGGAAAATTAATTTGACAGAGGCAGCTTAACAGGAGAAAAGTGTACACATTTCTTTGATATAAGTTTGAAATCACAGAGCAGCCTTCAAAAGAAATGAAAAGCCAAGGAAACAGAGCTGTGTATTTTTATTTTAGGTCTGAGGAAGACTGGATGGTCATGGAGGAATATGATAGGTTAAGGAGAATGAAGTTAAGTGTAGTAAATGGGTGTCCTTTTGTCTTGGGACATAATGATGTTCCTTTCCTTTGGGTACCCTCCAGGTACACGGAGAGCACCTCTCATGTGAAGACTCTGTGACCTGTTTCAGAGACGAGGGGTGAGGGGTGTGGAGGTCAGAGTGACCTTCCTGCTTCTGCCTGTTTCTCAAAGTCCCTCAGCTTAAAATACGCAATAGGCCAGTATGCCATATTTGGGGGTAGTATGTCCTGAACTTTCCCCATCATAGTGGTGGAATGAGAAGGCACCTCCAGGAGAAGAAGGGCCTCTCTCTCCTTTTTTTTTTTTTTTAAGATTTTATTTATTTATTCATGAGAGAGAGAGAGAGAGAGAGAGAGAGGCAGAGGGAGAAGCAGGCTCCCAAGGAGCAGGGAGCCTGATGTCGGACTCGATCCCAGGACTCTGGGATCATGACCTGAGCCAAAGGCAGACGCTTAACCATCTGAGCCACCCAGGCGCCCCATGGAGGGCCTCTCTTGAGTAGGCCGATGTTGAGACTAGGTCTGAGACCTTGGGGATCAAAGCCCTGGCTAATGTGGGATTAAAATGCCTCTGGCCTTCCCCTTGCTTGTGCTCTCTCTCGCTCTCTCTCTAATAAATAAATAAAATCTAGAAGAAGGAGAAGCAGCTTAAAATTCATCAGCCTGGAGGTGTTAGTCTTCCGGGGAAGAGGGAGCCAACAGGGAGGCCCGAGGGGGAAGGAAAGAAATGTAGCAAAAGGCTATGTTATCGGAAGAAAAGAATATTTCTTATCACAGGGCACTTTGATGACCCTACAAATTAGAAGACAATGAAGAAGCAGACCCCACTTCCAAAGGGAAAAAAAAAAAGAAAGAAAAGAAAAATACTTAAACATTATAAGAAATGGGCTAAAACGAAAGTGAGGAAGAGTATAAGACACTGCAGAAAAACACTTAATAGATTTGAATAATAAGGAAGATACTCCTTGTTCAGGGATACAACAGTACAACATTATAAACCTGCCCATTCTTCCGAATCAACATACAAACTGAATACAATCAAAATAAAAATACCAATGAGTTTGGTTTATTTTTCCCTTGGGCTAGACATTTGATTCTAAAATGTATATAGATTCTTAAAAAATATGGCATAATAGCCAAGGAAACTCTGAAAAGAAAGTAAAGGGGTCTTCACCCTATGAAATATTATAATATTCCATCAAGCTTCTGCAGTTAAAGCAATGTGGAAATGTTCCTTGAGCAGACAGACCAGTGGAACAGAGTAGAAAGTCCAGAAATAGATTCAACTATATGGAACATTTGTATGTGATAAAGGATGCATCTCAAATCATTGGGAAAATCTTGAACTTTCTCATAAATTGTGTTAAGACACCTAGATTCATTGATGAGAAAGTAAAATTGGATTTATACTTCACATAAGAAGAAACCCCAAATGATCAGTGATCTAAAGGTAACATTGAAACCATGTAAATGTTCTATTTGGAACATAATCTTGGAGGGAAGAAAAAATCAAAATCCAGATACCATAAAAGATTGATAAAATCAACTCTGTGTATGGGTGTGAGCATGTGTTTCAATGTAGCGAATAGAACAGAATTAACCATCAAAGCTAAAATAAAATAACATGCTTTTCACCTGAAGAATCTTTTTGTTAACCAAAATGTTTTACCTATTTTCAGGTGAGTAAAAACAGGGCAATATCCAGATGGAACTTCGTGAAATTTATAAATCTCAGGGCAAAAAGCACATCCTCAAGTATTCAGGCAGAAAAAGTCAATTTACTTAAAATAAAGAAAAATAATCTTTGTCTCAGACTTTTCCATGGTAATGAACATCAGATAGAAACAAGAGTGCCATTTACAGAGATTTAAAGCAGAAAGGTTGTAACCAGGATTCTAGACTAAACAAGTTTTCCTTCATCTGTAAAAGCAAAAACAAATAGTCAAGGCTTTAAAAAGTAGTTCATTTCTGTGCTGCGCCCTTCCTTAACAACAAAACAAAACGACAAACTTCCCATGCTGAATATGTATTGCATCAAAGCAAAGCAAAAAACTTGAGAATGTGGAAATTACAGCAGGTAAGTTAGATAACATTCAGATATTTTTTTAAAAATTGTAATAATTGGGCGCCTGGGTGGCTCAGATGGTTAAGTGTCTGTCTTCAGCTCAGGTCATGATCCCAGGATCCTGGGATGGAGTCCAGCATCAGGCACCCTGCTCAGCGGGGAGCCTGCTTCTCCCTCTCCTGCTCCCCCTGCTTGTGTGCTCTCTCTCTCTCTCTGTGTCAAATAAATAAAATCTTTAAAAATAAATAAATAAATAAATATTGTAATAATTATTTTAAAAAGTTGAAGACATAGTGCATATATTTTTTGGAAGGTTTTTTTTTTAAATTTTGTTTTATGATGTTATGTTAGTCACCATACATTACATCTAGTTTTTGATGTAGTGCTCCACGATTCATTGTTTGCGTATAACACCCAGTGCTCCATTCAAATATGTGCCCTCCTTAATACCCATCACCAGGATAACCCATCCCCCCACACCCCTCCCCTCTAAAACCCTCAGTTTGTTTCTCAGAGTCCATAGTCTCTCATGGTTTGTCTCCCCCTCTGATTCCCCCAGCTTCATTTTTCCCTTCCTACTATCTTCTTTTTTTTCTTTTAACATATAATGTATTATTTGTTTCAGAGGTACAGGTCTGTGATTCATCAGTCTTAACACAATTCACAGTGCTCACCATAGCACATACCCTCCCCAGTGTCTATCACCCTGCCACCCCATCCCTCCCACCCCCCACCACTTCAGCAGCCCTCAATTTGTTTCCTGAGATTAAGATTTCCTCATATCAGTGAGATCATATGATACTTGTCTTTCTCTGATTTACTTATTTTGCTTAGCATAATACCCTCTAGTTCCATCCACATCATTGCAAATGGCAAGATTTTGCATTTTTTGATGGCTGCATAATATTCCATTGTGTATATATACCACATCTTCTTTATCCATTCATCTCTTGATGGACATCTTGACTCTTTCCATAGTTTGGCTATTGTGGACATTGGGGTAGTGCATATATTTTTTAAATGTTCCTAAAAGTGAAAGGGACCTCTGTCTCTCTACCCCCTCTCACACACACACCTTTAAATTCCAGATTATTGGCAACCAAAATTAAGAATTAGATGGAGGAAAAGAGCAAGAAATATGAAGCTGCTAATTTTCTAATTTTACATCAAGAAGTATCAGTAGAAACTTTCTTTGGCAATAGTAATGAAATCAATATTGTTGCAAGTGCATGTTTTAAGATTCAAAGAAACTTATCAGATAATTAAAAGTATATGTATACACCATTCTAATTGTTAGAGATTAAAAAACATTAAAAATAATCAATTTATTTAAAAAAGAGAGAAAACAAGAACAAAAGCGCAGGCCAACAAGAAAACAAAGATAAAAAATGTCAAATCCAATTGGCACCAAAATTTGATTTCCTCACCTATAATGTGGGTTACTTAAAACCTAATTTATAGGTTAATCTTGGGGATGAATAGGATAATGCTCAAAAAGTACTTAGCAGTACCTGGCTCACAAAGTTCAATGCTCTTGCTGCTGCTGATTATTACTATTATTACTATTAATCATCATCATTAACAATTATATATATGTATATATATATATATATATATATATCACCTACAAAAATAAATTTAAATGGATGTAATTTGATAAACTATTTTAATCTTTTTTATTAAAAGAAAAAGATTAATGCTATAAGTAAAATAAGAGAATTGAAAGTTAAAGCATGTGAAAAGATATATCAAAGAAACACAAACCAAAGAAAGCACAACAATGGAGAATCCAAGGTGAAGAGGCATGGAACATTGCAAAGATGATCATTTTATATGCACAAGGGAAAAATCACAGTGAAGATAAAATTGTCATGAAATTTAATGCATTAAAAGTGTATCTCTAAAATAAATAACATAAAAACATTTGGAAATGCAAGAAATAAGGGAATTTTAAACATGTTATCCTCAATAATCATAAATCAAAAGACCAAAATAGAAAGTCTATAGAGGATTTTAATGATGTAATTAATAAGATCTAATTAATATATGTTAAACATTTTACCTTACAAAGATTTTGATGTGGAAATTTTTTCAGTGCAATAAGAATGGTTTTATTAAAGCATGGGGATAGGACCCATGGGCAGAAAGAGCTGGTCTGGACTTGTGTGGGGTGACTGATTATATACTTTCAAGTTGGGAGGGGGTCAGGGATATAGCATAAGTCTCTAAGGACTTTTGGAAGCAAGGTTTCCAGGACCCTGAGGGAGCTAGCTATTGTTGGGAAAAGGTCATGTATTACTGTCTAATAAAACCTTAGTCATGAGACCCTTGAGATGTATATCAGTGGGCCATATGTTTGGAGGATGATTGCTAACAAAGATCTTGGGGGGTAGAGATAAAAGAAGTTTCCAAAGGAATTGTTAATATGTTAAGGAAGACTTACAGAATTTTGGGGGTTGAGACAATGTTAAACTAAGATTACCTTTTGCCTTTAAGAAAGTGTCAACACTGAAGCAGCTGAGGTCTCAGAGGAAGGTCACTCTGCTTGTTTCAAGGACTAGTTAATGGGCTGTGGTAAGGAAATTTAATTTTTTCCTTTTGCCTTTGTTACCCACATCGGATTAAATATACCCTTCTAAGTTTTTGGAAAATATTAACTGAATCACATATTTCATATAGTTTATAAGATTTTCATAATATTTGATTTGTACATGACAGTCTCTCACAACAATGCGATAAAAATAAAAACTAATGCTGGTAAAACATTTAAAAGAATCCAATCACTTGAGACTAAAAAGCAAACTTTTCAAACATTAGCTCACTAGGAAATGAAAGTTACTAACTATAAACCATTTATAAATAACCTGACAAACCCTATGTTAAAATTATGTGCCAAGACAATTCAATGGAGGAAAGAATAGTCTTTTTAACAAATGGTGCTGGGACAACTAGATGTCCACATGAAAAAGAATAAAGTTGAAGTCTTCTCGCATATTACATACAAAACATAGTCAATGTGGATCGGCACCAAAATGGAGGAGCCAAAACTATAAAACTTGCAGAAGAAAACCTAAGTGTAAATTTTCATGACTTTGGATTTGGCAACGATTGCTTAGATGGGACACCAAAAGCATAAGCAACAACAACAGAAGATAGATAAACTGGGCATGATCAAAATGAAACACTTTTGTGCTTCTAAGCACACCATCAAGAAAGTGGGGGGAAAACTCCCACAGAATGGGAGAAAATTTTGCATATACTATATCTTATAAGGGACTTGTATCTGGAATGGATAAAGAAAATTACACACACACACACACACACACACACACACACATGCATGCATGATGGTATGTTATTTGGCCACAAAAAAAAGAAGGAAATCCTGACATTTGCAACAACATAGATGGACCTTGAGGGAATTTGCTCAGTGAAGTAAGTCAGACAGAGAAAGACAAGTACCCCATGATTTCATATATATATATATATCAACCCCTTATGTAGTACACCTAAGACTAATGCAATGTTATATGTCAATCATATCTCATTAAGAAATTATCATTGAAGGGTACCAAAATATGCCACCCCAAAATATACCCCTTTAGCATAGGGACTATTTTGAACTAAAGGCCATTGAGAACAAGCAGACACAGGAAAAGCTCTAAAAACAGGGTACAGGTTTGTCTTTTGTAAAGGAAATCTACATTTGTAGAGGTGGGTCTCTCTCCTGTATCTGGAAGAGGTGGACACTTAAGAACAAAGAAGGCACCAACTTAAATGTACAGAACAAGTCTTACTAAGCAACTCTTGTTTACCATACTTCTCCTGGCCACTTTCCCACAAATTGCCTCCCTGACCAGAAAATTCCCAAACCCCTTTTCTGTATTTAAGCCCAAGATCTAACCACCTCTTTGGGTACTGAGTGCTCCCACATGCCCTTAAACTTCTGTGTGTTCTCATGTTCATCTGCCTGTGGCTAGTCTAATGCACAAGCCCCTGCTGGAGAACCTAGAATGGGTAGAGGAGGAGAAATTTCTCCCTTACATCAGGAAAGGGGAAAGCTGCTGAGTTCATAGATTAATAAATCTGAAAGCTAGTTATATAAATAAGAGAAACTCAACAACAGACATGCATTCACTTTTAATTTTTACTATTTTGATTAAATAAATTTGATTCAAATAAAGATACACAAATGTGGGAGTAAAAACATGATGTGAGTACAGACTCAGGGGAAACTATACAAGTAAGGATAACTTTAAAATACATATTCAATAAATAAATTTGATATTTTTATGAAAAGCATCATTTTCTGGCCAAGTATAAATTATAAAACTTTACTTAAAAAGAAGCAGAAAACCTGAATAATCCAATGACTATGCACGCTACTGAAAGGATTTTTCAGAAACTTTTAAACCACTTCAAAATTTTTCAAGGTCAAGTGGTTTCATACAAAATAATTTCTACTGTATATAATAGAGCACAGATGCCTAATCTATAGTTTTATTTAAATCTCAATTTATTTTCATGAACTTATATTAACTTGGTACCAGTGCTTGAGAAAGACAGCACCAAAACCACTCAACTTAAAAAAAATAGCATATGAGACACTCTCACTTATGAATATAGGTGCAAAAATTCTAAATGAAATTTCAACAAATCAATTTCAGTGCTAAATAAAAATGAGAACATACCACACGATCAAAAAGAATTATTCCAGGAATGTAAGGACAACTCTGCACTAGGAAATCTATCAATTTAATGTATCAGATCTGCAGTTGAAGGAAAATCTACACAATTATTTCTACTGAAAATGCATTAAAAATGATGATACTTTTTAAAAAAAATTAATAGGCTTTATTTTTTAGAACTGTTTTAGGTATGCCCCCCCCCAAAAAAAATTAGTGAAAAGTACAGAGCTTCCATATACTCTCTCTTCTTGCAGTCTCCTCTACAATTAACATCTTACATTAGGGTGGTACATTTGTTACAAGTGATGAGCCAATGTTGATACATTGTTATTAACTCAAGTCCATAGTTCACATTAGGATTCACTCCTGGTGTTGTACCTTCTGTGGGTGTGAACAAATGTATAATGCCCCCTATCCACCATTATAGCACCCTACAGAAGATTTCACTGTCCTAAAACTCCCCTGTGCTCCACTTATTCATCTTTCCCTCCTCCCAAGCCCCTGATCCATTGACTATCTTCATAGTTTTGAATTTTCCAGGAAGCAGAATATGCGGCCCCAAAAATATGACTGAAGGACTCCAGGACATGCCACCCTAACATATGCTGCTTTGGTACACTGATTACTTTGACCTGAAAGCACTGGAAAACAGCAGATGCAGGAGGACTCTGATCTCCCTCATCTGCCTTAAGTCAGACCCTCCAAAAGGAACTAGGTCATCATCAATCCCCTCCTGGGAGTGTCTTCAGCAAGGAAGATGGATTCTTAGTACAGGAGATGAGACTAAAAGTCGGCATCGCATCCAGACACACTCTGTCCCAAACCGTCAGACTCCCCATCGAGTCTTCTGAGGGCCCCTTCTGCTTTCCTAAAACCATTTTCTCTCCCCTAAGAAGCCTGCAACTTCCCTTTTCCTTATTAAGATGGCATTTATTCCTGAGTTCTAAGCCACCTCAGACAGTTAGTCATTTTCCCCCATGAAACTTCCACGTATACATGAGGCAGAAATGTTAATAAACTTCTTTTTGTTCTTCTCTTGTTAGTCTGTCTTTTATTACAGGAGTCTTAGCTAAGAACTCAGAAGGTAGAGGGAAAATTATTTTTCTTTCCCTACAGTAGGACTCATAGAGTATGTAGCTTTTCAGATTGGTGTTTTTTACTTAGCAACATGTATTTAAGGTTCTTCTATGTCTTTTCATGGTTTATAGTTTTGTGGGGGTTTTTGCAGTTTTAAATAAGCTGCTGTTATGAATAAACATTCACGTGGAGGTTTCGGTCTGAATGTAGATTTTTCAACTCATTTCGGTAAATACCAAGGAGCATGATTACTAGGTCATATAGTAAAAGCATATTTAATTTTGAAAGAAACCATCAAACCAACTCCCAAAGTCACTCTACAATTCTGTACTCACACCAGAAATGAATAGGAGTTTCTTTTGCTCCATAGCCCACATCTGGTGTTGTCAGTGTCCTGCATTTTGGCCATTCTAGTAGGTGTATAGTGCTATCTCCTTGTTTTAATTTGCAATTCCATAATCATGTTGAGCATCTTTTTTCACATGCTTATTTGCCATCTGTATATCTTATTTGGTAAAGTATCTGTTCAGCTCTTCTGCCTATTTTTAAATTGTTTGTTTTCTTATGTTAACTTTTAAGAGTTCGTTGTATATTTTAGATACCAGTCCTCTATCTAATATGTACCTTGAAAAAACTTTCCTTTGAAAGAGGCTTGTTTGCTCATTCCCCTAGGAGTGTCATTTGTAGAACAGAAGTTTCTAATTTTAATGGAATGCACTTATTAATTTTTTCTTTTACTGATTGTGCTTTTAGATCTAAGAAGTCATAGCCCCTGGCTGGCTTAGTTGGTAGAGCATGAGACTCTTGCTCTTGGTTGTGAGTTCAAGCCCCATGTTGGGTGTAGAAATTACTTAAAAATAGATCTAAGACGTCATTGCTAAACCCAAGGTCATCTAGGTTTTTCTCCTATATTAGCTTCTTGGAGTTTTATAAAATATGTTTTTTAATTAGAAAAAATAGAGACTCTGAATAAGTCAAGGTCCCCACCAGATTATTTAATCGAGACTTTAGTGAAGGGACAACTTGAAACAAGCTTGGCAAAGCTAAGGAAACATACAAGGGGTGGTGAGACACCTAAAGATAGCACCCATGGTAAGCTATTACCACTCCTAGGGCAGATAGGGAAAGGGAAGAGGTAGGGCTGGCACCTAAGCAATGGTAAAGGGGCTATTACTGGGGACTCAACTACTACTAAAGATTTCACTTTGGGGCAGGGAGAGAGCCAAGGAAGAACTCTTCTCCTTCCCTTCCAATGTCATGTCAGTGACCCTAGTTGGCCAAACCCAATAGAAGGCAGCCAGCAAATGAGGCTAGGGAGTACAGTCTCCAGAAGTTGCCCTCGTGAAGCACAGAGCTGAGCAGAGACAGGTGGGAAGTCCATGTGGGAGAGGGCACATGAAGAATAAGGACCATGAGCTCTTTGCATGACAGAAAAAATACATGAGTCACACTTTGACTATTATGGACCAAGGTTCAAAGCTGAACTTTATGACCAAGGTGAGTGAACACCTCCATTTCTTTATGTTTAACTGGGAATAACAATAACCCTGCATTATAAATACTGAGATGACTATATTAAATGTCTACTATATAAAGTATTGATGAGTACCCAATATATACTAGCAACTGCTGCAACTATTACTACTATTACTAGGGTAGTCATTTTGATTGGAGGGAGAGGAGAAACAGGCAGCAAAACCAGAAATGTAAGCATTATCTCTTAATAGAAGACATACATGAAATTAACAGCCAAAGCCATACCTGGCAATGAGATATTAACATGCCCCACCAAAACCAAGAACCAGGGAGGGATGTTTTCTATCACTATTATCATCTAATGTTCTAGAATTTTAGCCAACACAGCAAGATATGTAACACTGGAAAGAGAAGAAATTTACCTTTTTATTACTTTTAGATAATGATGATTCTCTATCTAGAAAGATCCCAACACCCAAATTTTATAATTAAGTGGCTAGACACATAATGAATTTATAAAGCATAAATGGCTTTTCTAAAATTCAGAAAAAAAGTTATTATATTTAATGGAAATAAATTCCCTTTTATAATAGTAACACAAAATATGAAGCACCCAAATGGACTTATAAAGAATTTTGCAAACAATGTGAAGAGAGCCAAAAAAACTGATAGCTACATGAAAAAAGGAATGTAGTAAATGAAAATCATTCACTTACAGGGTTAATGCAATTGCATTTAAATTCCCAGTGGGATTTATTCTGAAACGTGTTCAAGTAAAATTAAGATTCATCTAGAAGAAGAAATTCATGAGTAGAGCTGAGAAAAGATAAAATAGAAACAAAATAGAAAAAGATTGACTTGTGATATTTGTTGTACTAGATGTAAAAACATAGTTTAATATTAATATATTTAAAACAGGTGGTGGTGGTGGCACAGAATAGAATACTAACAGGGATGAAGTAGAAATTCCAGAAGCAGAATAAGTACATTAACATGATAAACTTAAATATGTATTCTGATACATGACCCCCGAGTAAATACCAGGTGGATTAAAGATCTAAATGTTGACAATCAGCCTTGATAAAAATCCTGGAAGAATATTTGTGTATCTCAGAATGGGAAAGGGCTTTAGGAGAATAAAAGCAATACAAAATAGTCACCCTGGGCGACCTTGGGTCAAATCTGTGGCCACACCTTTCTCAGGGATTGCTGAATGCCATTTCCTTCTAGATGCTGAAGGGGGTGGAGTTGCCCTGAGATGCACAGCGGGAGGGCGGCAATGGTGTGCAACATGCCTATTACACGCTTCTCATCATCATCATCATCGCAAACGATATGAAGCTTTGTAGAGCAGGTACGATGTGCCAGACGTTGCATTAGACATTGAGCATGCCTCAGTTTATTAGAGTCTTACAACCAAAATATGAAGTAGGTGCTTTTGTTGTTATTAGTATCTATTTTATAGATAAAGAGACGCTTACAGTGATAAATGATTTGCTCAAAATGGTAAGAGCAGGTGGTAGAGTCTACTGGCTTTCAAAGCTTATGCTCCGAGTTATGAAGCAGTACACTATTGTACTGCATCTCTCTGAGCCTTGATTTCCTCATCTATAAAATGGGATCTACATGGCAAGGCTGTCTTCAGATAGACAGGAAACATATGCAATGCATTTATCACAGTAAGTGGCATATAAAGAAACAAAACATAGGAATTAAAAATAACAAAGAGCAATGACAAGAATACACATATCTAGATAAATATTGATTGTATAAATAACATCACTTTGTGAGATCAAAAATAGAAAATTAAAGTAGCAAAAAAAAATAGCACTTTAATAAGTCAAGAATACCTGTTGTACTCTCTAGGGAAAATAACCCCCCTGCAAATTTTTAAGTATAATTAACAAGCTAAAAGAAGAAGTGAAATTATAAATTATTAAAAAATCCAAAAAATCTTAAGAAAGGACAGAAAATATAGAATAGTCAGGGCAAATATAAAACAAATAGCAAGGTGGTAGATTTAAGCCTAAATTACAGTATATTTAAACAGACGAAGTATTCCAATTGAAATATAAAGTTCCTCAGACCAGATAATAAAATAAAACAAAGTTGAACATGCTCTTTATAAGAGATATACCTTATATATAAGTATAGCAACAAGTAAAGGATGGGGAAAATATTATGCACACCAGAAGTTACAAAGTCAGAGATAAAAGTAGTTCATTTCAGAGCAATAAAAGTTTCCACTTTAAGATAAAATGATCTTAAATTTGTTTGCACCTAATAACATAACCTCCAAATGTGTAAAGTAAAAAAGGATAAGTCAACAAAAAGAAAAAAACATCCAGTAATGGTGGAAGACTATGTAAGTCAGGGTTCTTCAGAGAAACAGAACTAAAAGGATATATATATTGAGAGATTTATTTTAAGGTTTTGGCTCACATGACTGTGGAGCTGGCAAGTCCAAAATCTGCAGGGGAGGCTGGCAGGCTGAAACTCAGGCAGGAGCTGATGTTGCAGTTTTGAGGCAGAATTTTTTCTCCTCAGGGGAAACCTCAGTTTCTGCTCTTAAGACCTTCTACTGATTGGGTGAGGCCCACCCACATTCTTGAGGGTAATCTTTACTTAAAGTCAACTAACTGTGTTAGTCACTTCTACAAAATACCTTGACAGCAACACCTAGATTATTGTTTAATTGAATAATGAGGTACTATGCCCTATCCAAGTAGACACAGAAAATCAATATTCATGCAGATTTTACACAATTTAAAATGTAAATTGTATTTCTATTTTTTAAAAAAGAACAGTGAACAAAAGTAAACCAAGGGGTTGGTAATTGTTGCAGATTGGATCCCCCGGGAAGCAGAGTCTGAGCTAGAGATTAGCACGCAGGACTTCTCAGGGACTGTCTTGGTATCCACAGCTGTGGAAGGGAGAGGGAGGAAGCAGGATTTGGGAAGGGGCAGAGCTGAGACACAATTCAGCATCATCTGTAACCTCGGCCAACCCTCCCAGGAGATCAAAAGATGGGATGACCTTTCAGAACTGTGCTGAGCTGGGGCAACAAGCCTGGCTTTTATGCATCCCAAATCAAGTGAGCACTGGAGGCAGGGCATTGTGGAAGGAGGATGTCTCCCCAGGTGAGGCAGCTCTTCAGCTGAGGCCACTCGGAAGGGGGCTGACAGGTGAGGGCTGTGTGCAGCAGAGCTCTGGGTGCTGTGGCAATGAGTCCTTCAATCCTGACGGGACCTGGGCCACACATCACTGGATGTGTGTTTAGAGTCATGTTTGGATTCCTAACATGCTTAACTTCTTTGTCATGGGCATGATGTCACACCCATTATTTTAAACACATAGAAGAAGGGTGTGGGTACCACCTGATGGGGTCATAAAGGAAACTGATCTCTCCCCCTTACCATGCTATGTAAGTGGTGGCCCTTCTCAAAAGGCTGAAAGAGTTTACAACTCCAAGAAGAACCCTGGCTGGGGTTCCAGAGACTCCAGTGTGTCACTGACTCATCTCAGTCAGTCCCCTAGGTCTTGAATATGGAGTAGACATGTTCTTCTATCAGCCAGGGATCTCACTTTGGGCCACTGATCACCTGTGGGAATATCCTTGCCTCAGTTTCTGAAGGGGCGATGGCCAGCATTCCCCTGGATCTGAGGGGGAACTACGGAGAATAAGAATGGATCAGTTGTTAAGATAATGTGGCGGATGATCTCTTATGTTTCCTTAGCTCCATGAAGAAGCTTGGACCCACCTCTTTTACTGTGAGGAAAGGCTTCATTCATTCAGCATGGCATTTGTTGAGCACCTGCTCTGAGAGTATGCTTTCCCACCTTGTCAAAGACAGTGCACAACTCCTTAGAATGTTGTTTCCTTTAGTCATTGGTTATGAGTAACTCACAGTCTTTCATTATAATGCTTCCTTGGAAACTCATCATGGGAGATATAGACTGGCTCATATATTTCCCAGACAGAAGTTTGGCTACCAGCAGGGAATTCTAAACAAGTGAAGGCTGCAGATGATGAATGCACAGCATGATGATGGTTGAATTAAAAAAAAAAAATATATATATATATATATATATACATATATATATGCATGGTACTAAAATGTCCATGAAACATTTTGTTTAAGCACAGATGCCAAGTCATTGTCTTTATAGGGTTCTTATTCTTAAACAATTTAGAATACTTTGTCCTTTAGGATGCATGCTGGGCAACCATATCATGATTGAGTGACTTATTGTACTTTTAATGATTTTCCTTCTCCTAAGAAAATGCATAGATACTATATTAGAACAGGACCAATAAGATCCATCTATGTATCTATCTATGTATCTATCTAGATATCTAGATATCTAGAAAGAGAGAGAGGAGAGAGATTAATTATAAAGCATTGGCTCACATGATGATGGAGGCTGAGAAGTCCCACAGTGTTGTTTGCAATCTGAGACCTCAGGAAAGCCAAAGAGCCAGCGGCATAGATTCCAGGCTGAGTCTGAAGACCTGAGAACCAGGAGCACCAAGGTTGGGAGGAGATCAATTTCCCAGCAGTCAGGCTGAGAGCAAATTCAACCTTCCCCTGCCGGTTTGTACTATGCAGGCCCTCACTGGGGAGGGCACCTACTTTACCCAATCGTCCAATTCAAATGCTCCTCTTTTCCAGAAACACCTTCACAGACACATCCAGAAGAGTGTTTAATCCGATATCCGGGCACCCCTTGGCTTCACAGATACAAATTGAAGTTAAATAATTATAATACAAACTTTGGGTAAAATGTATTTTACAACGTGTTATGAAGTAGGTTTAGGGGCGTCAGATAAAAAACAGAGTAACGCTGTGTTGGGTGTTCTGTGTTGGTTCCTCCAGATCTCCTTCCACCCTTTGCCACCATGTTTGGAGCCCCAGGAGACTGAGCTCTATGAAGAGCACCCACTGGACCCCTTTGTCTATGGCTTCCTGTGGGATTTGGCCCGTGGAAGTCCCAGAGAAAGCTGGGGACACGATGGCTGGGGGTATTTATGTTCCTTCAGGCCTTGCGTTGGCAGCGGCCACATTCCTGTGCTAATGGCCACTGTCTCCCAGTCAGCCGTCTCTGTGGGTTCTGGCATCCTCTCTCCCTGCAGTCCCCTCACCCTAGGGGAGCCATGGCTTGCCTGTGGCTGCTGCCTATGGAGGACGCTTCCACATCCATTGTTGGTCTCCCGTAGCTGTGCCCACATCTTGGTGAGCAGAACCCTCATGAGCTCTGCTCAGTTACTGGTTTGAGTGCACCATCTGATTCCTGCCAGCATTCTAAAGAAGCATTTCTCAGGGCGCCTGGGTGGTGCAGTCGGTCAAGTGTCTGACTCTTGGTTTTGGCTCAGGTTGTGATCTCACAGTCGTGAGATAGAGCCCTGCAGGGAGCCTGCTTGAGACTCTCTTCCTCTCCCTCCCCGCCTGGTCTCTCTCTCTAAATAAATAAAATCTTAAAAAAAAAAAAAAGCGTTTTTCAGCATTGGTCTGTGCCTCATGCATTTACCTTAGGACGCCCTCTATTCCTCATTGATCAGCATTGTGAATCTTTTCTTCCCATAACATTAAATTTCCCTTAATAAAGCATATTCACCTTAAAGTTCAAAGAGGGAAAAATCAGTACTAGTTTCAGCTTTTTAAAGAGGGCATTAATGTCCACAATAACCACACTATGGAAAGAGCCAAGATGTCCATCAATAGATGAATGGATAGGGCTCCTGGGTGGCTCAGTTGGTTGGGCGACTGCCTTCGGCTCAGGTCATGATCCTGGAGTCCCTGGATCGAGTCCCGCATCGGGCTCCCTGCTTGGCGGGGAGTCTGCTTCTCCCTCTGTCCCTCCCCCCTCTCATGTGCTCTCTCTCATTCTCTCTGTCCCAAATAAATAAATAAATAAAAAATCTTAAAAAAATAGTTGAATGGATAAAGAAGATGGGGTATACACACACACACACACACACAAAAAATGGAATATTATGCATCCATAAAAAAAAAAAAAAACCCACGAAATCTTGCCATTTGTAATGACATGGATGGAACTGGAGGGTATTATGTTAAGCCAAATAAGTCAATCAGAGAAAGACATGTATCATATCTCACTGATATGAGGCATTCTTAATCTCAGGAAACAAACTGAGTGTTACTGGAGTGGTGGGGGGTGGGAGTGATAGGGTGCTGGGTGATAGACACTGGGGAGGGTATGGGATATGGTGAGCACTGTGAATTGTGTAAGACTGTTGAATCACAGACCTGCACCTCTGAAACAAATAATACATTATATGTTAAAAAAAAAAAAAAAGTAGAAGAAGATAGTGGGAAGGGAAAAATGAAGCAGGGGGAATTGGAGGGGGAGACGAGCCATGAGAGACTATGGACTCTGAGAAACAAACTGAGGGTTCTAGAGGGGAGGGGGGTGGGAGGATGGGCTAGCCTGGTGATGGGTATTAAAGAGGGCACGTACTGCATGGAGCACTGGGTGTTATGCACAAACAATGAATCATGGAACACTACATCAAAAACTAATGATGTAATGTATGGGGATTAACATAACAATAAAAAATTTAAAAAACAAAAAAAACAAAGAAAATAAATAAATAAATAAAAACTAAGGATTCTAGAGGGGAGGTGGTGGGGGGATGGGTTAGCCTGGTGATGGGTATTAATGAGTGCACGTTCTGCATGGAGCACTGGGTGTTATATTTAAACAATGAATCGTGGAACACTACATCAAAAACTAATGATGTAATGTATGGTGATTAACATAACATAATAAAATAAAATTAAAAAAAAAGAAGGTATTACATGAAGGTTGGGAAATGTTAAATACAAGCATTCACATATGTTCCCCCTCTCCTGCCCCAAGCAAAGAAACATACACACACTTTGTGAAAGACTGTGTAACTCCACGTTGTTTCCTGTTCCTCAAGCTGGAACAACTGATTAGAGCAATGAGCTCTGACTCAGCACTTTATTTAACTAAACATGAACTGTTGACATCTCTCATTAACTCTGGTTTCCTTTTTCCTATCAGTTAAATTGAAGTTTTTTACTTAATGTAAGATTTGAGGTTTCTGTCTCAGAGCTTCCTAAGACTGGCTTTTTTTTTTTTTAAGATTTTATTTATTTATTTGAGAGAGAGAGAGAATGAGAGAGAACACATGAGAGGGGATAGGGCCAGAGGGCAAAGCAGACTCCCTGCCGAGCAGGGAACCCGATGCGGGACTCGATCCAGGGACTCCAGGATCATGACCTGAGCTGAAGGCAGTCGCTGAACCACCTGAGCCACCCAGGCTCCCAAGACTGGCTACTTTTATCTGCTCTTATTTTTATCTCAAAATCTAGATTTATTTGTAATTCTAAATATTGGCATTAACTTTGCTTTTTTCTTCCATTTCAGTTTTGAGGTCCTGCTTTCAATTCTCTTGAGTCTATATACAGAATTAGAATCCAGGATTGTATGGTAATTCTGTGTTTAATTTTTGAGGAACAGCCATACTGTTTTCCACAACAGCTGTGCCATTTTGCATTTGCTCCAGCAGCGCACAAAGGTTTTGATTTCTCCATATTCTTGCCAACACTTGTTATTTTCTGGATTTTTAATTTGTTTTATTTTTTAAATATAGAAATGCACATGATTACAAATCCACCATAGTAGTCTTCATCAAATTAGAAGTGTTCACATCACTCATTCCTCCAGGGATAGAAACATTTGTGAAATATCAAATTAAATTAATACTGGTCAATGTCTTCAACTTTGAGGAGGTTACAAATGGATTTTTCAACTGCTTCTTCTTCTTCCAGATTATAAACCCTTTTTTCATTGAACATCTTAAAGAACAAGTTAATTAATCTCAACTCATCTATACTGAGGGCCATTAGGTACCAGTTCTCTTCTAGGTGAATGGGCCCAGCAATGAACAAAACCATTAAAAAATTACAAACCATTTGGAATCCCAGTGTTGTAGTGTTTTCTTTAGAGATGATGTCTCTTCTGTTAACTAGCAAGTAGGCACCCTCCTGACCTCACTGTTATGTCTCAACCAATGCGTTCATGGCTCTGAAAAGACAAGAGACAGATTTCTACAGTTCTTAATTCGTGCTTGTCAATGGCACTTACCACTTGAGATATGTGAATGTATTTTATTTTCTTGCCAGACTTGGGAGTTTCTTGAGGGAAGATTTCATCCGTATTTGATTTCCCACAGTTATCCACAGCATTTTGCACAAAAGCAAGCAAAAGATATGTATTTTTCACTTTCTGAGTATTAATCAACTGGCCTGAGCCTCCACAGTTTTGTTTTTTTTGTTTTTTTTGGTCATTCCTGAAAAGTTGCAGCTCCTATGCCAAGGAGAGCAGTGATTCTAGACCTCCAAGAAGAGGGCTGAATAGGTAATCCGAATCCCCTTCCTTCCTTCTGGGCACTCCCTTGCTAGTGGGTTGTTGGTGCCCTCCAGGTGAGAGGGTTGCTTACACCTGCTAGTCTCCCTGTTTTAGTTTGTATTTTTGTAGGAAAAAAAATGAGCGGGTGCCTGGGTGGCTCAGTTGGTTAAGCAACTGCCTTCGGCTCAGGTCATGATCCTGGAGTCCCGGGATCGAGTCCTGCAACGGGCTCCCTGCTCAGCAGGGAGTCTGCTTCTCCCTCTGACCCTCCCCCTTCTCATGCTCTCTCTATCTCATTCTCTCTCTCAAATAAATAAATAAAATCTTTTTAAAAAAATGAGCAAGCCGAATTCTGTCTTGGAATGCTTTGGAAATTAGAAGGGAAGTCCACTCGCTCTCCCACAGCAAGCACTCCCCGCCAAAAAATACCCCACACACGCGTCTGTGCCAGGTAATAACGTATGGCTGGCAGACATCAAGCACCAAAACAGGTAATAAATCCACTTCCGCAAAATGCAGCTCCACCTTTCTCCCATTTGGCCCCGGGGGTTGTTTTACTATTTTATGAGTCTGGATGTAATTAGTCACAATTAAAATCTGAATTCTTTAAGTATATTTGCAGTCCAATTTCATCTGAGGCAATAAAAATATAAATAGCTCACAGTGACTTTATTACTTATGTTTCTCAGGTTTGGGGGTGGGGGCAGGATAATGAAAGAGGTGTCTTCACAGCATGCAATTGACATGCAGGCTCTTCAGGGGATAGAGTGCCCACAGCTCAGGTTTATTTCACCTAATCTGTATAACAATGTATATACATTGTATAACCATGAGTCAGGGCAAGTTCCCTCTAAGAATACCTCGGAGGTCCTTTGTGAGCAGAGTTTACTTCACCTTCTGTGGGGGAGGAGAGGGCACCTGTTGGAGACAAAAGATATCCAAACTCCTTGTTACTTTCCTGCTTCCACTCTGAGCTCTGTTGCTGTTTGTTTCATTTATGTCTATCCCAAATGCCAAACGAATACCAGATACCCGCCTGAGATCTTGAACTATTTCTAGTCAATTCTTGGGAATCACAAATCTGTGTTAAGCGTTATTGACACTGAAGACATAACCTTCTCCAGACATGGTTCTAAATTCTCACCTTTTTCAATCCTTTCTGTCTCCCTCCTCTGTAACCCCACTTGGTCCTCCCTTTCCTTTCTGTCTCCCACTCTATTCTGCTCACCTTTTATTGAAAGCCTCACACTGGGATGGATACAGGACGATATGGTACCTCTACTCATGGAATTTACCTACCACAGCACCAGTAGCTATCACGATTATGGAGCACTTACCAAGTAAGAAGCACATGCTTGCTCACTTATAAACCCACGGGGCTCAAAAGCTACATCCTTTTCTCCTTCCCGTTGTTCAAATCCACACCAAGAGGATCAGTTGATTCTGTCTTTGGAACCCCTTTTTATCTGCTCACGTCTTCCTCTCTCACCGACAGCCCTTGCTCCAGACTTTGATCTGGTCCCATCCAGGGTTGAGGGTTGAATTGTGTCCACTAGAAAGATATGTTTAGTCCGACCCTTCATACTTGTGAATGGGACCTTATTTGGAAATAGAGTCTTTGCAGACATAGGGAAGTTAAAATGAGGTCACACTGGATTAGGGTGGGTCCTAATCCAATGACTGGTATCTTTATAAGAACAGGGAAATTCGGACACAGAGACACACAAGGAGAAGGCCAAGTGACAAAGAAAGTGGAGATTGGGTCATGTGTCTCCCAAGCCAAGAAATGCCAACGATTGTTGGCAACCACCAGAAGCTAGGAGAGAGACATGGAGTGGATTGTCTCTCAGAGCCTCCGGTGCAATAACTCTCAGATAGTTCCCCTTGCCTTCTGATACCCCATCTCCCATCACCGAACACTGTTGCATGCTTTCAGGGATGGGTCAGTGCTGAGCAGAGAACTCAGTCACGGCAAGGGCACAAGCATCTGGAGAGGGATTCTGAGACAGGAAATTAATGAAACCACTGGATACTTGCAGAAATCTTGGGGAGGTCACAGACCCTCCCCCAGACATGGAGTCAGGGACTCAAAGCATGGGGAAGCTACTGCTGCCATCTGGGTGCCCTTCACACAGTCTCACTGTGTCCTCTCTGCTGGGGCCATTACCTGCACTTACGGGAGGAAGCCGAGGTTCTGCGGGGGGTGAGCCCAGCCACGGGATCTGAACCCCAAACTTTCTGCTCCATAGCAAGTACTCTTCCTTCACATCAGCACACTGGCTTATTTATTTTTCCCAGCCCTACCTTGTTGTTTGTTTGTCTGGATTTCTCCCTTTTTCCCTCTGCACCTGTTCATCTGGTAAGGTCCAGTTTAAATCTAATTTTATCTGTTAGAGTTTTTCCCAAGCACTTCAGCTGAAGTAGATCTGAGCTAGCTCTCCTGAACACAACTTAATGACACACATATAATTCTATTTGGCACGACTGAGGACTTCCTGAGTTATCTCTTTCTTCAATTACTGTCTTGGTTTTCTTTGCATCTTTTCTTGGTAGTGATTTTTTCAGGATTGTTGTTAGCTCCCTGGCAAAGTCCATAATTTATATTCCTTTGTATGTCTAGCAGGTCCCAGAACAGTACCTTGCACAAAAGAGACTCAATAAACTCAGGTGTCTTGGTTCTCAATAACATCATCTGCTCTGCATTTGTTAGCTCCAGGACATTCCTTAAACATCCCAGCTCAGTTCGCTTCGGTTTGACAAGAGGAGGCTGACCTAGCAACTCTACATTTTCTCCAGTCTTACTAGATCAGGACACTGCCCCTTTGGCTAAGAACCACTCCGGTGAGAGGGGCTATGGGCCTCCTCTAGCCCAATTCCCAGGCCCATGGGGCTTCAGCAAGCTTCACCTATTCACCAGATTCACCAGAGAGTTGCGCCATGGTTGTGACCTTGGTGTTGGAAGGAAATCAAGGCCAGGTGGGATGCAGGCAGAGTCTGGGTGTGGCTCAGGTGTCTGCCTGATGTCTGTCTAGGATACATTTTGGGAGATGCCAGATCTCAACAGGACAGATCTGTCTTCTCACACATGCCCAGAAAGGCTTCGCGCCACTCAAACAGGGGCTGTGGTCCACAGGGTTCTGGGGAATGGTATTCTGAATGGTAACAGTAATAAGTGCACCTGTCCCCGTTCACAGTGCCGTCTAGGAAAAAAAGTGACATAGATCGACCTAGGTATGCTAGTGTGTTTGTGTGTGTGTGTGTGTGTGTGTTTGGGGGTGCTGGAATGGAAACTTAGGGAGGCATTTGAAGCTCTGCTTTACCTTTTCTTATTGAAATGACATCCCCTCCCCACCTCACCCCCGCCCCCCCCCCCACAGTATAATCTTGTGAATACCTTTCCCCAATGCAGGTTCACCAAACCCCCAAGCTCTGCATATAATAAGCATAGGCAACTGAATTTTCGTAAACCAGCAGAAAATTTTTTCAAAGTTTAATTTTAAAAGCATAATTATAGATATCCAGATGCTGATGGAATGTGATGGTTCAGGAAATAAGAACATTCCCTTGCTGGGTGTAGTAGCCCTTTACTGAATCGCACTGAATTCCCACAACCAGCCATACACCCCAGAGAGAACCATGCAGACGTGGACAGAAGAGAATTCTCCATTTCAGCTCCAGTTAGCAACCCCGGTAGGATCCCCATAGTATTACAGCCAAGGAGATGTGGGGGGAGAAGAAGATTTTGTCCTTAGAGAGGGATCAATTAATTGACAAGCGTGCATAACTTCAGGTATAATTACATAAGAAACAAGCAATGTGAGATAGTTCATTTATTTTTATGGTGGGCCAATTTTATTTTATGCTCATTTTACTGCAACTAATTCCTTCTCATTCTCCTAAAAAGTGTAAACGCTCATCACGTGCACTCTGAGCACAAGATTTCAAGCTCTGTGTCTTTGTGTCACAGGCAAATGCTGTCAACATTACTATTTTCAATGACAATTCTAAGTGAGGGTTGTGATTATTTATTTGTAGAAAAAAAGGGGGCAACAAAGGAGCGTTTGGAGATGGGAACAGTGTGTTTCTAGTTTTAATTACATGTTGTATTTAGAATTCAACAGTAATATCTGATCCATATCTCTCAAATCGGTCAACCTGAGGCCACCTTCTAGGGCAGTGGTTCTAGTCCAGGGCTGATGTTGCTCCACCCCAACCTTCCTGGGGACAGTTGGCAGTGTCTGGGGACATTTTTGATTGTCACAGCTAGGCAGGGTTCTACTGACATCTAGGGCTGAAGGCCAGGAGTGCTGTTAAGTGCCCTACAACACACAGGACTGTCCTCCAACCGAAAAAGTCACCTGGCCCCAAATACCAGAGGGGCTGAAATTGAGAAATCCCACTTGCTCTGAAGAAAAAGCAATTCTACTCCTTCTTTATGGTATCCCACAGTTCACCTTTGAGTCCCATTTTGTTCGAGATGCCCCAAGTGTCATGACCAGAGGGTTAATCTCAGAAGAATTTCACCTTCTTGTTAGTGCAGAGAGAAGCGTTATGTCCAGGGTAAGTGTGGTTTGTCACTGTAGCACTCCCTGGGAGACTAGCTGACATTTCATGCTTCCGTGTCGAAAACACTCCCTCTCAGTCTGCCTTCCTGATATTTTGTTGAGACTCTGATTAAACCTTGACTGAGGATGCTTAGATGCTGGCCAGATTTTACTCTGAAGGATACTACCACCCGGAAACAAGGAAAAGGAGAAATGAGGAAGAAAAGGAAAAAAAAAGAGTTGTTTTCATTTGAAACACTTCCAAAGCTTGATGGGGCTCAAATAGAGTATCATTAATTATCTCAATAGCTGGAAAGATAATACAAATCCTAAAAACATAGCTATCAAATGTTATGGCATCTGGGAACCCTAGTGGCTGGCTACTTAAAATGGTTTTTCAGGATAATTTTACTGTACTTCAGCGTAATAAGCTGGAGAGATGCTGTTGGATCTCACAGCTGCTTCCCCTCTGGCCCCACTCTCTGCTAGGAAGGAGCCCCAACGTCTCCAGTACCACTCTGTAGTAAAAGAAATCCAATGCCATGCCCATTATTTGGCAACATTTGATCGCTACGCCATTGGACATTATTATTTAGAGACTCTGTGTGGCTTCGTTAATCATACTGGCTGGGGAAACTGAGCCCTGGGATGACCACAGAAGGAAGAAGTCACCGGGTACCTGGTGTGGAGGCTCTTGGACTAGCACTTTCCTTCGGAAAAGCAATCCTTCATTCACAGCACACAGAAGGAACATGGCGCAGACTCCTCAGTGATAAGCTCTGTTTCCTAACAGTGTGAGGTTAATGAACCTCCTTAGTTTTGGCAGGATGGGTAAGTGGAAAGGAGAAAAATCTATCTGAGAGCACCCAGTTCAGAGGCTTTAATTGTTTATGTGACAGTTGAGACGAAAGCCCCCTCATTTCAAAGCAGAAGGATGGAGTTCTGTATTCCTAAAGCTGGCAGCTATGCTTCAGTTAGATAAATAAGAAGAAAATTAAAATTTGATGGATTAAATAAGGGGGTGAACCAGTACTTATTTCCCAACTAGAAATTACCATTTTTGCTCTTTTGAATTGATAATTATCAGCACCAGAGTTTATTCACTTACATAATGAGGTTCTTCTTTTTAATTAAAATTGAAATGTTTTACATTTCTTGTCTTCCCTTAAGTAAATCTTTCAAGTGTTTAAGTCCCTGATATTAGAAAGCTTTAATTATATTACGGAAGGAGCAGAGTGGAAAGAGTTGGCAAGGAATGTGCCTTTTCTTCTCTCATAAACATCATCACACTGAAAACTCAAGGCAGGTTAGGTGGAAAGCATCACTAAAGGACCATGCATGTAGCCTCCTTTCCAATCATTTTACCTGCCTTGCCTAATTTCAGAACCCCATCAAATCATCACCAAGCATCCCATATTGTCCTGAAAATGTCCATAAAAATTGTCATAAAAATCAAGCTACAGCAGACATCTAGGCTTGCACCTGTGTCCCATACCAGTGGGATATTTGTTTATATTGAAATAAGGCACCCTATCATCAGGATTCTCTAGAGAAACAAAACCAAAAGGAGAGCACCGATAAATATTTTTGAAATTTTATTGTAACACATTTTTTTTTAAAGATTTATTTTAAGGAATTGGTTCACGCGATGTCAGGACTAGCAAGTCCAAAGTCTGTAGGTCAGCCTGGCAGACTGGAAACTCTGCCAAGTTAATGCTGCAGTCTTGAGGTAGAATTTCTTCTCTGAGAAACCTCAGTTTTTGCTCTTAAGGCCGTCAACTGGGTGAGGTCCATTCATATTTTTGAGGATAAGTTCCTTTACTTAAAGTCAAGCAACTGTAAATGTAAGTACATCTAAAAAATTACCTTCATAGCAACACTTAGATTAGTAGTTGATTAAATAGCTATGTACTATAACTTTGTCAAGTTGACACGTAAAACTAACCATGACAGGCATCACACGAGACTTAAGACAGTTGACAGTGGATTCACACCCAGAAGGTCTCAAAGGCCTGAGCCTCCCTACCAATTCTACTCTGATGTTGACTTTCCCTCTGTTCTAGGGTCTGACCCACTTATTCCATTTTTGATCTGCTCTACCTTCTCCTTCTCCTCTGGATCAGGAGTAATGTAACAAGTATGTTGAATTAGAGAACAGACTTCACCAATCTTTGAATGCCTTCAGCTCCCAAAGTCTATGTCCCATAATTTTTCACTTGATTCTCATTTTTATGGTTTGGTATATGTGGTTTAACATGCCTCTCCATTTGGATATAGATTCTCATAAGATAGAGAATATTAAGATTATTTTATACGCATCGTTCAAAATCATGGTTCAGGTTGATACTCAGAAAATACATTCACAACTTTAGGGGTGTACCGGATGGAGAAACTGACAAAAATCATTCATTCATTCTCCAGTGATCCCAAATCAGTCATTCTAAATGATGGACTCATCCATTTATCTATTTTTAGTCCATCATCTATCCATCCATCCATCCATCATCCATCCATCTATCCATCCATCCATCTACTTATTCTTTTAAACTGAGAGATACAGATATCAAAAGACTCATGGAAGAATGTTTTATTGGTAAGGTTAGGTCTCTCTCTCTTAATTTTTAGTCCTCTTCTTCTTTGCATTTCATCTGCTTAAGTGCTTTAGAGGAGGAATTCCTGTAATTATTTGAGTTCAACATAGTTGCTTAAATTTGTAACTCAAATAAAAATACATGATTCCTGAAACTGTGTCTCTCTTTCTTTACTTCCAATATGGACGTCAGTTTGGTTTTCCTGATACTAAATTTGAGATGAGATCACAAAGAAGTGACTATAGCTCAAAAGGACTAGACATTTGCAATCACAGTTTCTGAAATAATTGGGACCACTACCTGAACAATCCAGTCACAATGGGAGGAAACTTTTCTTAAATTCCCTACATAATTTTAGAAAATCTGGTTTCATTTTTTTAACTAAATTAACCAGTAATATCTTATGTCCCCAGCTTCCTTTTGTCAGTGGAGATCTGGCTTAATATCCCTCAAGGAAAATTGGAGAATTTAGGCAAAATGTATTTTGAAACCATGAACACATATCCATGTATTCATATTCAAAAGGAGAAGATTTAAGTAGAAGGGTGTATTTTGTGTATTATTTATTTAATTTGCACATATATCAACCCTACCACTGCCCACAGAAAATATCTTTGTGACAGAATCAGAAGAGAGCACAGAAAAAAGGGGGTAAGGAGGAGATGGGTTAGGTGGATAAACCTAGGCTATGCCTGGTAAATGTGGGCTAGGGCCTCCAAGACTAATTTTAGCAGAAGTCACTGTAGCCAAAAGATGCTGCCCTTCTGTTGGGGCCTCCAAATGAAGATGCAAGTAGAGTGATTAGGCATTACTCAATTTACGGTGCTTTTAGCAAATAAAATCTTTTAAGATCTTCTGATGTTTAGCTGAAACTCCCAACATTTCACAAAGTAGATAAAGTAGTCTGCTCTTCAATGTTTATTTTGTGTTCTTGCATGAAAATCAAGTGGAGAAGTCTATCGGTTTCATACAATTAACCTAGTCTATAAAAATTCATAGAACTTCCAGGATCAGATGAGATCAGAAGCATTCACGGTGGGATTGATGTTGACAAAAATTCATAGAACTTATAATGATTCCAACTGCCTTCTCCACCACCATATTCATTGATTCTGCCTAGACATGACTTACAAAGTCCATAAAACATATAAAAGTAAATTCATTACTAGATATCCTTCAACATCAGGAGAGAATGTAAAACAACTTATCCCCTATACATTTCAACATGCCCTGTTGAAACTACCCCTGGCTGAATGTATAACGTCTATCACACTGTACTTGAATATCAATCAAAATGACAAGAATACTTTTTCAAATATCTGTTGATCTTGAGCTTGTGTTGTGTTTGCATAATGAAGCTTTTCAAGTCGAAAACATTTTGAGGAGCACAGAGCTGTTCTCGTATATTCTATATCATGAACAAGAGACAAAAGACAACCTCAGATTAATGAAAGAAGACAAAAATAAAGAGGATGAAGGATCAAGAGAGCTGAAAGCTGGTTTTCTGAAAAGGTGAAAAAGCTCAAACTCTGAGTGAGATTATCCTGGAAAAAAAAATAGAGAGGACATAAAGAAACAATATTAAGAATGAAAAAGAACATATAAGTATAAGATATAGTCAATATTTTTAATATCACTAGAGAATACAATGCCAATAATTTTGAATCGTAGATAAATTTCTAACATTTTAATTTACGAAAATTGACTCAAGAAGAAGCAGAAGATCTGAATAAGCCACTTATTGTTAAAATTTTATGTACAAACTCATTCCAAGCCTGGAAAAAAACTGGAAGTCCTCAACTCATTCTATGAGGTTAGTATAACCTAGATACCAAAGCCTCACAGAAAAAAAAAAAAAAAAAAAGATTAATCTCTCCTTATAAACGTATGTGAAAATCCTAAATAAAACAGTAGTAAATTGAATATTAAAAATCAATTGTAACCAGGAATGAGGCCTGCGTTGACCCCAGAAAATTCTATTAATGCAACTCACTACATTAAAAAAGTCATGTAGAAACACCATATTACCACAAAGGCTGAAAAGGCAATAAAATTCAGTATCATTCCTCATAAAAGCTGGAACCCATGTGTTTAACTGAAAACACATGGGTTTTTTTCCATCCAATGGAGGTTATTCTCCAAAACAAAATAAAAGACAAACATAAAACAAACAAACACATAAAAACCACTGTGAAACTCTCACTCTTTGGCTGTAAATGCCATTTAGGCATTTAGGGTCTTTGGCTGCTGATGCACACCTGGAAAATAACTTCTCCTTTAGAAGGACTTGTAACTCTAAGGACAGATGGTCCAGACAAATTTGAACAATTCCATACCAGCTTTGAAAGAAATGGAGCCTTTTTCATGACCATCTCAGATGACTGAGTAGGAATCTGGTTACAAGAAGAATTTTTTAAAAAGAGGAAATAAAGATGCTCATGTAATTTTAAAATGAACGCGTGTTAAAGATTTAACTCAGGAACTAATGAGGGAACCACCATCGGTTCAAACAAGAATTCAACATACACACACAGGAAATCAGAGACCCTAACATGAATTTAAAAATAAAAGCAAAATGGGTTAATATTCCCAGAGCAGAGTGTTATATATATACCACTTCTTCTTTACCCATTCATCTGTCGATGGACATCTTGGCTCTTTCCACAGTTTGGTTATTGTGGACATTGCTGCTATAAACATCAGGGTGCACATACCCCTTCGGATCCCTACATTTGTATCTTTGGGTTAAATACCCAGTAGTGCAATTGCTGGATCGTATGGTAGCTCTATTTTCAACTTTTTGAGGAACTTCCATACTGTTTTCCAGAGTGTCTGCACCAGCTTGCATTCCCACCAACAGTTAATTTTCTTGTTTTTATTTTAAATAAGAAACCAGTGGAGCAAATACACCAATGCCACTGAGATATGTCTTTGGGAAGCCAGGCCACACCCCTGGAGACCCACCAGTTTCTCTCAGTTGCTAGCAAAACTCGTGGAAGGAGACGTATTGAGACAGTCTCAGTGGAAGAAACCATCATTTTTTCCTTCCGATAATGTAAGTTTTCAAATATTTAAACAAAATATAATATTATGTTAGGAAGGTGCCTGGCCCCAATGCCATTAGCTAGAACAAATGGCCCAAGCTAGGGACATCCAAGGAGCTGAAGACAGGGGCCATCTCAATCCTAGGGTTCACCACACAAGAATGGACACAGCTACAATCCAGATCTGGGAAGGGCAGGATGGAAAGTTGTCCTTCTTGGAGAGAAGTCTAATCGGACCCCAAGAATCAGGGGTCACTTTCAGCAAAATGATTTCACACATTTCCAGTGGGCAATTGACAGAGGCATACAGCAGACTTAAATCTGATTTTTATCTTATCAGAATTCATTGCTACTAAGGCAAGCTACAAAATGGGTAATGGTATGAAGAGTGACTGAAAAATCAGCAATATTCAAAGTCTTGACATTAGACTTTCTTTTCCAAAATACAGAAGTCATGCATTCTTGTTTTTTTTTTTTTTTTTTTTTTTTTTTTTTTTTAAAGAGAATCTTCTCCCCTGGACCACTCTGCAACTCCACCATCCTGGAGGCCTAACAATAGCACATGCTTCCTCTGTCTCTTTTTCCTGTTCCTGTAAATCTTTTCCAGGCAATTATACACACTTGGGAATTTTTGTTGGTTTTTACCAAAATGTCTTCTCAATTAATGTATCAAAGATCTCTCAATAAGTACATGGATATGGATCTAGCCTCCCCCCACCCCCACAGGTTAGTAACAACAGGTACGATTTATTCAGAATTTTTATGTGCGGTCTTACACAAGCATGAGGAGCAGGAATTATGCCCATTTCTCAGAGAGAAGAAACTGAAGCTCAGAGTAAGTGTTAACACTACACTGCTGGAGCTGGAATCCCAATTCGAGGCTATCAACCCCAAATGCTATGCTTTGAACCATTACGTTATGCCATTCCTCAAAAGCATAATCCTTTAAAAATCCTAGTTTCATATAACAAAAAGTCCTGAATGGCCACATATTTGCGGATAAAGACCTGCTACTTACCTAATTCATCTGAACACTTTTAATAAAATTGTTTGTCTGAAGGAGACTTGGCAGCATTACTATTCAGTTATATTGCTAATTAACCTTCAACTCTTCGTAGCAAATAAGAAATAACACTGCTCACATACTGGATCTATCTTTTATCTTCCCCCCTTCTTTATGCATCTATATACACGTATGTAAATTTATGTGAAGGTAATTATATCAGAAGTAGTAATATTTGTAGTGCACTTTTTAAAAATTTTGTGCTTGTCTTTCCCACCCCATCATCTCTCCTCTGGTGTTTCTCTCTGTGTTCACTTAGTCATATATAAATACACACACACACACACACACACTGTTGTTTTTAGGGTCTTCGTTTTGTTCTAAATGCAATCATCTAAATGCACATCTTGCTTTTCTTACTTGGCAATGCCACATGGTATTTCTGCAAGTCAGGGGCTAGTGGCAATGCCACATGGTATTTCTGCAAGTCAGGGGCTAGTGCCCTAACTCATTTTTTAATAACTGTATAAACTTCCACAACTAGTAGAGTTTATTCTGCCACTTCTCTCTTGATGGGCTTTCACTTGATTGTCATGTTTTGTCATGGAAACAAAGCTATATAGACCATCTTTATACATGCATCTGTATATGCTGATCTTTATTCTCTGGAGTAATTCCCTAAGACTGGGATTGGTGGGTTACAGGTTTTGTTTTTGTTTTTTGTAGAATGCTATTTTTTTTTACATCATTGGTTTCGATATAATGTTCAATGATTCGTTAGTTGTGTATAACACCCAGTGCTCATCACATCACGTGTCCTCCTTAATTATCATATGGTTTCACTCATATGTGGAATATAAGGAATAGTGCAGAGGACAATAGGGGAAGGGAGGGAAAACTGAATGGGAAGAAATCAGAGAGGGAAACAAACCATTAGAGACTCTTGACTCCAGGAAACAAACTGAGGGTTGTGGAAAGGGAGGTGTGGGGGTGGATGGGGTAACTAGGTGGTGACTCTGCATCTTACTAGGTGATTCCAAGATCACATTCCAGGAGGAGGCACCAATTCATGCTCTAACTGGCTATGTTAGAGTTCCCATTTCTCCACATTCTCAACACGGTCGATGGCTTTTGTTTTCTAATATTTGTCCATCTAAAACTACGTCACATGGTCACTTACTACTGAGTTTGAGTATCTTCTCATATTTGGTGCTCCTTTGAATTGGTTTTTCTGCGAACCAATTTTCTATTATGTTATTTATATTCTCTTACCAATATAAGACGTTTTTATTATTTTATATTTTTTCTAAATCTGTAGCTTCTTAAAACTCTGCTTATAGTATACATCTCTAGAGATAGAGATAGATATATTTATAATGTTATCGCTATAAAAATGTTCACCTTGCAAGGGGGAAGCATCTGTCTTTATCTCCTCCTAGATTTCCTCCCATGGGACTCGCTCTCCGCTGGATGATGGGGCTGGGACCGCCCAGCCAGGGGACCCTCAGAGCACAAGGAGATGGTGAGCTGCCACCAGGGGCCACCCATGCCCCTCTCACCACCATGCAGAGACTTGCTCTCCTTTCAAAGGCGGCATGGATGGAGAAGTAAGTGGGGGGATCCAGATCTCTCTCAGCATCATGGCTTGGACTGAGTAACCCAGAGGAACGGTGCTAAAGGCCTGAACTGGGCACTAGCAGTGAGAAGGAAAAGTTAGGGGAAATGAAAAAATTATCATTATTTCATACCTTTTTCTTATTAAAAATTTAAATATTGCCAAGAACTTTGTTACGTACCCCAAATAGTATTATTGAAATTAAATGGATGACAGAAATTTTCTTTTCTTTTTTTTAAAAGATTTTATTTATTTTGAGAGAGAAAGAGAGAGCACACACATGTGTGAGTTGGGGAAGGGGCAGAGGCAGAGGGAGAGAGAGAATCTCAAGCAGAATCTATGCTGAGCACAGAGCCCCACGGGGGCTCGATCTCATGACCCTGAGATCAAGACCTGAGCCTAAACCAAGAGTCGGATGCTTAACCAAATGAGCCACCCAGGTGCCCCCAGACATTTTCTGGAGATGCAATTAATTAATACCATGCAGTATTTCTGGGGTTCACTCCCTTCAAAATGTCCCCCCTGGTTAACAGTGGGTGAGGGCTTCTTGCTTCGCTCTCGACTGCCACTTTTCTCCAAGGCAGAGATGTTTTCTTGTCCTTTGTGTCTCCACAGTAGCTCTAGCCTCTGGACCCCCAAACACACACACACACACACACACACACACACACACACACACACCCCTCCCAGCTACCTGGAAGCTCTCTGCAAGTCTGCCAGCGAGTCCCTGTCCCTTGGGTACCCCTTGGTCTTAGTGAGCAGCTGGTACCAGCAGGAGCCACAAGGACCTGGCATGACCATAAGGCCTGGGCACAAGACAGATGACCCATTGTTACTGGTGCCACATCATGGCTCTTGGCTTTCCATATGGGCTCACACGTCCACTCAGCAGGAGACACTGATGGGATGTTTAGGAGTTCATAAAC
Organism: Mirounga angustirostris; assembly: GCF_029215605.1. Lineage (NCBI taxonomy): Eukaryota > Metazoa > Chordata > Mammalia > Carnivora > Phocidae > Mirounga > Mirounga angustirostris. The sequence goes on from NW_026991722.1 coordinate 95,179,671, forward strand.
ATCCTCTCTGTCCCACCAGAGTTATGAACAAACAGGAGGGCAGACACAGAAGCAGACAGATGGAGACCAAACCATCCATTTTATTGCTCATCCAAGGGAGGTCATTTGATGGAGCTCACGCCTTCTCCTGATGGGCTTGTTGCTCCTCTGCATGTCCCTTCTCCCATCTGCTCTTTGGAGCAGCTCTCGACAGTAAAGTTGGGATCTCCAAGTCAGACACTTTACCCTTTTGCCGCCTCGCAGGGTTCCTAGCTGGAGAGGGAAGAAAGGAGATGGAATCCCTGTTGTTTCCAGCCTTCTGAGAGATCAGCTTTACGCAATCATGGAGCATGAGCCAACGGCAGTCACCTGCTCCTCCATGGTGAGCAACCAGTGAGACTGGAACAAGAGGCCAGGAGTCATTCAAGTAGCATTCCCTCCACATGGAAATGTGAGGAATGGGGAACTAAGGGGACCCCTGTGCTTTTTGTTCTCTTAACCTTTGGGTCCAGGGGTGTCCTGCCCTGCGCTGGTGAGCTGTGCATCTGGCCAGCCCTGCTCCTGCCTTCAGCAGCCCACACCCCCTTGGGGTACGTTCCTGGAACTGCCACTGGGCAGTATATATTTTACTCCCAGAAGCTGTCCATTGGGTTGAAGTAGTGAAATACTCATATTAATTTTGAGCCACGCTGGAGTCAAGGCTGGAAATTTATTCTTTTCTTTATTTCTTTGCATTCCCCCCCCCCCCCAGCCATATTGCCCAATGGAGCTTCAGCAATGTGATTAAAGGTCAACATTAAGATGATCTGGGAATAAAATGTTAACAATCTGGAGATGGCTCAAGTTGAATATAAAGCCCTTCTTTTATTAAATTCTGTTTTAGTAGGTAGCCCAAGTTATACTGCAGTAGGAAGCAAGCCACAGATCTCAGTGGATTAATACTAGGAAGGTTTATTCCTGAGGACTTCACTGGCCAGCTGGGGGTTCTGTTCTGCTTCACTGTGGTCTTGCTCTGATACCTGGCTGGGAGAACAGCCACCATCTGGAATATTGCTGGCCATATGCCAGAGGGAGCACCAACCTTAACTAAGCACACACTGGTGCCTAAAGCTTTCACTTGGAAGTGACAATGTCTTTTCTGCTCACATGTCATAAGCCAAAGTAAGTGACATGGCCATGCTTACATTCAAAAGTGGCACAGAAGCCCAATGCTCCCACGCGCCTGGAGGACAAGAGCCAGAATAGTATAAACAGCTCTAAGGACCAGCTTTTTATTTCTTCAGGAAGAAATTAAAAGCCACAAATATTAAATATTCTTGTAAGATAAAGTTCAACTCATTTTGTGTCTGAAGTAACAAAATCCAAATTTAAATATTCTTGCCCTGTGGAAGTCAAGTCCAAAGTCTACACATAATTCCTAATTTTAAATTAATGTTCAATGAAATTAAGGCCCTCTTGGATTTCTTTTTGTGTTCATTAGAGTCTGGGATTTTCCAACAATCACGTGTGAACCAGGTCACCATTATCAAGATGGGCTTAATGCCATTGGGCTTCGAAGTTGAGTTAGTTGCATTTCTCATTCCCCACTTTAAAGAGTATAAGGTGGTTGTGGGACCCACAGAATTATCACAGCACTGACTTTATGTCACTAACTAACCTCAAGTCCTAGGGAGATACCCCAAGTGAAATGTGGCTCTCAGGACATCACACTTGGTTCAATCTTGACCTGTATTACTGATATCAAATATGAAGTGGAAGCTCCATGGAATCTGAGAGCAGTTTGGTGGACAGAGAAAAAACAGCATCGATGGCTTCATCTTTGCAGGATGCTTTTGGCACCAACGAGAGGTCAATTGTGGCAGTGTTTAACCTACGGAGGAGGCATTTTGGAGACACATTTGGGACAATGCTATTTTCTTCCATAGCATAAAATTTGGGGTGGTGGCAGCTTTTCTTTCTTATCTTTGCATTTCCCCTATGAGGCTTGTGTTTAATGTCCCTTAGGCTGCTTTGAGGGTTGGCTTTGTCCAGTGGTGTGGTTGCTCCCAAATCTTATGACTACACATTTTAAGTCCTGTGACATAGTGACTTGCTTCTGTTGCTTCTTGTGGAATTGCAAAGGTCTGGGAAATCTGGCTTCTGGGGATGATTTCCCTATGGTCCTCACATTGGTTTTCAGTGAATCAAAGAGCCCTTAACTGAAGGGTTCAAAAATCAGTGTTAACATTTCAAAAATCTGCGTTTCTAGAGCATAGTTCTCACCTTTGAATGTAACTTAGGAAACTTGGGGAGCTTTAGCAATCTTGAGGCCCACATTGCACCTTAACCAATTATGCCACAGTCTCTGGCATGGTGTGATGGTTAATTTCATGTGCCAACTTGGCTGGCCAGAGTACCCAGATTTGAATTGGGTGCCAACTTTGTAGTTTTGCGGATCTTTGCATTTTTAGGAGACACGCAGTTCCATTTTATCACCAATGATAAGGTGGGTATGGTTACCATTATGAATAGCAGGACCAAGTTAGTAATGAGAGTCATATGACAGAGGACATGGGTATCAGTCAATGATGCTGTTCCTGGAACTGAAATAGATGGGCAGCTTACCAATTGTTTTACATTTGTATAAATAGAAAGCTCCAATTGGCACATGTTTTGGCTTGCTACGGAACCTTACCAGAGACTCTATGCTCCTTATTAGCCACTGAGTTTCTATGTAATTGAGCTGCCTGCCTGAACTGGGTGTTATCGGACCAACCATGCCACAGCACTGGGCACTTATAGCAGCTCCCCATCATCAAACAGAAGAGATAATTCGAGATCGGGCTTCACCAGATCCTGAAAGCACAGGTGAGTTGCATGAGGAAGAGGCCCGATGCCCATGACCCCAACCCATACTGCATTGTGCTCTATCTGGCACAATTATGCCCCAGCAGGAACAAGCCTATGAACAGCTGATATAGAGCAAAAACCATAGGGCTGGTTTACAGAGGTTCCTGTATGATGTGCAGCCCACTCTGCTAGTCAACAGTGTTAGTTTTGCAGCCCTCATCTGGGACACTCCTGCATAATGTGGGTGGGGATTCAATAAGGCGACTTTGAGCAGAGGGCTTGATTTATTTTACCTGGATGGAGAGAAGGACAGAAGTGGCTTTATTGTAACCTATGGTCTCTGACTCAGTTATGGCTAGACGGTCAGAGACTTGGAAGAAACACAATAAGGAAAGTGGTGGAAGATGTTTGAGGAAGAGATATGTGAGTGGAACCCACCCCCAAAGGAATACAGAGCTATTTGTGTTCCATGAAAATGCCCGCACGAGTGAGTTCTCAAAGGGGAATGGTGTTAATAATCAGGTGGATAATGTAACATGACTGGGGACGGTGGTCAGCCTTCTTGTCCATCCACACTGCAACTTGTCTGGTGGGCTCCATAACAAAGTGGCCATGTTGCCAGTCGGCAGGTTATTCATGGGATAATCCCTAGGGAGGTCCACTCATAGCTGACATGGCTATGGCCGCTTCTCAGATCTACTCTGCCAACAGCAGAGACCAATCTTAAGTTCCTAGGGTGAGGCCATTCCCTTTGGAATCAGCCAGGAGCCTGGTGGCCGATGAATTACATTAGATCTCATCCATCATGGAAGGGAAAGCTCTGTCCTTTTTGGAATAGACCTTTACTCTGGATAGGGACTTGCTTTCTTTGTCTGCAGTGCTTCTTCCCAAACTGTAACCCTTGCACTTACTGAATGCCTCACCCACTGTTCTAGTATTCAGTGTGGCTTCCATCCCAGGCTCACAGTTCACATCAGAAAAGGGCTGCAGTGTGCCGTGCCCATGGAACGCACTGGTTCTACCATGTTCCCCACCATTTGAAACAGCTGGCTTGAATGATGAACCACTGGCCTCTCACAGATTGTGTACTGTCCAGTCACATGGCAACACCTTGTGGGACTGGGGCAAGATTTGGCATGAGGTGATATTTGCACTGGGTCTGTGTCCAATATGTGATGCTGTTTCTCCCATAGCCAGCATTCATGGGTCCAGGAATCAAGAGGTGGAATTGGGAATGTCCCCACTCGCTGACAGTCCGGGTGACCCACTGCAAAATGTTCAGTCCTTGTCACATGACCTTACACTCTGCTGCCAAGAGGTCTTAGTTCTAGAGGAGAATATGTCCACCGAGTGACACAGCATGATTCTATCAACTGAAAGCTGAAATGTCCCCTTGTCATTTTGAGCTTGTCATGTCTCCATGGACGTCTCTCTGTGTGTCCTTCCAGCCTGAGATTCCATCCGCCACAAACAGCAGTCAAGAGAACATGACAGCCCCATCCTGCGTCCTGCATATGCACTCCTGATCCACATGGTGCAGAGGCTGCCTGGAGGACTGGGTTGGGGGTGAGATCTGGGAATCTCAGATCCGGGGACCTGGGCCAGACCTACTGTGCTTTGTCCACAGTCCTCCTAGGCTTAAGGAGGCTGACACAGTTGGGAAGGGGTTTGTGTCTCACATCTCCGGCTATCGATGTCACTGTGAGCATTACGACTACCGTCCCACACTTGACAGTAGTAGTCAGCCTCATCCTTGGCCCTGGTCCTCCTGGTGTATAGGGTGGCCCTGTCTTCCAAGCTGGAGCTGGAGAATCATTTGGGTATCCCTGAGGGAAGCTTGCTATTGTCCTATATGACCAGCACGGGGTCCTGACCTGGCTTCTGCTGGTACCACTGTATATCGGATTTCTATATTGTCTCCCGGACAGGTGATCATGGCCATCTGTCCCAGGGTCACTGAGCACAGGGCAGCTGGGTCAGCACCCGGGAGACCTCTCAGGAGCCTGGCCATGGGGCTGAGCTGGGGCCTTGCAGAGCTACAGACAACACCTGTTTCAGGGAAAGGTGGTCCTGTGGTCTCATCCCCTACCCCTCCTATGTCATGTCCCCTTTGTATCCTCCAGCTGAAGTCTGGTCCCATCCTCGACATGTCATCCGAATAGGAAACCCTCTCCTTCTGACACGTGCTCATCATGGTGCATGTGGGAACTTCCTTGTTACACAACCACCTGCTGTTGGAGATTCATCACAACTTCTAGTCTATTTCCACGTGGTGCTTCTGTCTCTGTAACAACCCCCATCCCACAGCGGACCAGAGACTGGCATTGTCAACACTTTGATCCCTTTCATTTTTTTCATCCATGTTTCATGGAAACTTGTGAATAGTGTCAGAACCCACCCCTGACTGAGGGACTCACTTCAAGCTCTGGGTCTCTGTGAGGGTCCCCCGGGTCACATCTTTGCACACAGCGTGAGCTCTGGAGACTGGATAGTGAGTGGTCCCTCCTGGGAACTGGGTTCTGTCCCTGAAGCAAGGACAGCACAGGGACCAGAGATGTGGCCTGAGGCCGTGAAAATCACGTCACCCTGGAGACAGTCTCACAGGGAGGCTGCGGATGCTCCTTCCGGGGACCAGGGGTCCCGAGTGCCCCACCTCCCATCCCCTGAGGCACTCATGAGCAAGGAAGCTGCAGCCCCGGATTTGAGTTGGGGTGGAGGTGGGAAGGAGAGGCAGAGTTTGAGTAATCGGGGCATCTCTGGATGTGCCCAGCACAGAGGAGTCAGACCCTGGGAGCACTGGTGGACAGAGAGGGGCCCCAAGTTTCCCATGTGAGGTGCTCACTGTCACTCCCATCAGTGTTCTGGGTGACACTGTGTGTCTGACTCTCAGAACATGGTCCCTGCAGCCTGAGGAGATAAGGATGGATCATCCACACAGTCTCTGAGGACTGAGTCCTGGATCCCTGCTGACCCCTGGGCCTGGTGTCCCTGTGAGGCTCCCCCTGGGCAGCCCCAGCCTCGTCTTGTAGCTCCTGATGCAGCCCTGCTGCCCCCTGCTGGTGGAGGAGGCTCAGACCAGGAGCTTCCCTCCTGCAGGTCCCTCCACAGCCCCTGTCACCTGAGGAGGGGTGTGGACCTGGGAGTCCTGCCTCCCACAGGCAGCTGCCTCCCCCCGCCCTGCCCAGCCCAGCACACAAGGTCACATACACTATTCAGGAGGCAGGGTAGGTTCAATTCCCGCGCTTGTCCCAGGGTAAATGCCTTGGCCTCACCCGCTGGCTTCTTACAAAAAGGAGAGTTCAGGGTCAAGTATATTGTATTTGAAAAGGTCAATGTCCAGACAAACCTGTGTGGTATCCGACAGCCAGCAGATTCTCGTGTACTTAGGGATCAGGACCGATGATTCCTGCATCCCCATCAGTGTAGTTGGGTCATCAGAACAATAGTTGGTGATTCTGGTGCTAAGTTCAGGTGAGTAAGCACAGATTTAATTTTATTGTTATTACTCTTATTTTTACTACTTTTTTTATTATTCTAACCCACACCTCCTGGAGTTTGGAGCAGGAGGATTTGTAAAGTAGCCGAGTGTGTGGTTTTGTGGAACTGGCAAACTGCGCATTCAGACTTGGATCCAATTGCATATGATGCAGGTCACAGTGTAGATGACAACTTTTCCTTCAACCCACAGAAGATGGGAGACTCCAAGTCCAAGGTGAATTCACCGAGATCACACGGAGTTTCTCTAATTAGGAAGACCCTTACAATGTTTTGTATCATTTAACATGAAAAAATTGTGTCTTACATGAGTGTAAGCTTCCCCATTTCACAGCAGGTAAAGCTGAGGCCCAGAGAGGCTAGCTTCCCAGGAAAACAGAGGAGAGTAGGGTGAGTCCAGGATGGAGCCCAGATGTGTTGGATTCAGACTCTGGGCTCATCAAGGCAGAGCTTGACCAGGGCGGGTGGGAGAGAGGGTGAGGCCAGGCTGGGCAGCAGGGCTTCTGTCCCTCAGCTCACTGCTCTCCCCCTAGTGGCCTGGCCTGTAAGGGAGCCTGGGTAACATGCCGGTGAGGAGGGTCAGAGGTGTCATGCCCCAGGTTTGAGCTGGAGGATCTGTGGGGACTTTGGAGGCTCTTTGGGGGTGCAGGGACCTGGCCTGGGGCCTGCTGGCTCTGCTCTGCGTTATTGCTTTGTGCTCTCTGAGCTCCAAGTTTGAGGGAGTGACGGGGGTCTCGTGGCCACAGTAATGGGGTCAGATGAGTCTTGGAGTGGACCCAAGTCCTGTAGGTTCAGGACACCGTGGGGCTCATTCTCTGGGTCATAACCCCTCCAGCACCCTCTGGGCTGACCTCAGGCTCCAGGTCATGCTCAGGGTCCTGTGGGGGCTGAGTCTGTGAGCAGGGCCTGTGCAGCACCTGGGTAGAGAGTGACGAGGGGGAGCAGAGGAGGGTCCAGGCAATGGTGGGGACCCCAGATTCTGTTTCTTGAGTCCACTGCTGAGCCTGGCCTCCCAAAGTCTCCCTCATGCCCTCTCACTGGTTCTTGCGAAAAATGCTCCTTCTCATGCTGGTGGAGAGAATCTCTCTGCTTCTGGGCGAGCTTCATACATTTGGCTTACATGGAGCTTCCCTCACCTCTCAGCTCCATAGGGGAGCTCTGGTCACTCTGTGTTTGCTACCATAAAAATTGGGGGAGGGAGAGGTGAGGGCATTTCTGTTGATGTTCTCATGAAATGTCCCTTGTGATCATTTACTTCCATTTTTGTGTGTTTCACGTGACATGAAATAGTCCATCCTAACCATTTGTAAAAGTTCGATTCATCTTCCCAGATTCTCTGTTCTGTTTTTTTTTTACATCCTGAATTATGGAACAGAATCGAGTGGGAATATTGTCCTGATCTTGCACTTAGTATAAGTTCATTTAGTGTAGGTTTCTTATCCTTGGTTGTTGCTATCAAATTCAAATTGACAATGTCTATCTTTTAATTGTGGCGTTTAGGCGGTTTCCTGACTGTGAGTGGTAACAGAGTTTATTAGATCACGTCTTGCTTTTTATTTTCTTTATGTCCCATGTTTTCTCTATTCTCCTTTTCCATTTATTTCTTGTTTTTGAGTAACAGAATATTTCTTACAATCTATTTTATTTCTGTTTTGGCTATTTAGCTGTAACTCCTTGCTGTCCTGTCATCTGTGACTTGTCACAGGCTACATTTAGGTGACGCCACTCCACGTGACAGAGAGCATCAGCCATTAGAACCCACTTCCCACTCTGTCTTCTCAGAGCTGTGGTAGGAATGTCATATCCATTACTGTTAGCTACGTGATAAATTCCAACATACGCAGAGATTAGATAAAAAATTCTTCATATTTATCCCTGTAGTTATCCTTTCTGACTCTTACATTCATTTTGTAGATTTGGATTCTTTCTGGAATCACTTCCTCCTGCCTGAGGGGAGTCCAGTATTATTTCCTGTGTTAGGGGTCTGCTGATGATCAGTTCTGTCAGTTTGGTATATCTGAAAAAAAAATTTATTTAGCCTTTATTACTAAAGGATATTTTCCCTGGATAAAAACATAAGTGGTTTCTTCTTGTTTTTCTCAGTAGTTTGAAGATGCTAATCCACTGCCGTCTGTGTGCATTTCTGCTCATGAGAAATCAGTCTGAATCCTTATCACTGTTCCCCTGAAACAAGTATCTTTCCTCTCTGGTTGCTTTTCACACTGTGTCTTTCTCTCTGCCGTAAACAATGTGATACCTGATGGGTGTTGGGGTGTTGTTCCCCCCACCCCCATATCTCTTTGCTTGGGGTTTATCAAGAATTTGTAAACTATAGGTACTGAATTTTCATGAAATTTAGTACATTTGTGGCCAATGATTCATCAAATATTCTTTTCCACCCCTCCACCCTCACTCCCTGGGTTCACAAGCACATGCGCATGACGTTGCTAACATTTTCCTATATTCAGTGCTGGTCTGTTCAACTATAAACTCTTTTTGTGTCTTTCACTCTGCGGTGTCTCTGCTGTGTCTTCAGATTCCCTCACGTTCTCCATCTTGTCACGTCTGGTGCTAATCTCAGCCCTTGTATTTGTGATCTGAGATGTTACAGTTTTCATCTCTAGCAGTTTGATTGCAATCCTTTAATTTTCTTCTCTGTCTCTTCTTTGCATTTCAATCATTAGAGTAAATTTGGATGAAAGTCTGCAACACTGTCCTGCTTTCCATGCACAGCCCTCTGTCCTGTCCGGCAGCTTCCAGACCTGCCGCCCCAGGACCGCCTGGGCCCATTCACAACGTGAGTGTCTCTCCCACTGTCTCTGTCTCTCTGTGCATCACAGATAAATACACACATACATGAACATGACATCCATGTCCTATTGGATCTGCACCCTCTAGACATTCGTAAGTCATGCACCTCTTTAGCTCTCGCTCTTTGTTAAAATGGTTTTATTTTAATGCTTTCTTTAGAGTTTACAGTTCTCACCTCCTACCTTAAGAAAGTTCCTCCCAGTGATATGGCATCACTCACGTGCAGGATGAGGACCTCATAACATGGTCTCATCTTCCTCATCATTTGTGCTCTCATTGTCACGTGTATTATTTGTAATCCATTATGAATCAAACACATTGCTATATATTTTTTTGCTTTAAGCAGTTGACTTTTATAGACATTAACCATTAACATTGTTTGTATATTTATCTTTGTAGTTATGACACCAGATGCTTTTTATTTCTTTGTGTAGGCTCACATTTCCTTCTGTCACCCTTTCCTTCCATCCGAGGGCCGTCCTTCACTGTCGCTTGTGCTGAGGGTCTGTGGGTGATCAGTCTGGGTGGTTTGCAGTCTGAGAAAGGCTTAGTTGTCTTCAATTTTCAATGCCATTTTCCCTGGGTAAGGAACAAACTTAACAGTGCTTTGTATTAAGATTTTGAAACCATTGCTTCCCTGTATTCTTGCTCACATGGCTTGTAATGAGAAAGGTGCTCCCAGCACGACGCTGGTTCTCTGTAGGGAACACGACTCTCCTCTCTGGCTGTGAGAGTATCTGCATCACTGGTTTGTAGACATTTCATCCGATGTGTGCTGGGCTGTCTCTCATGTTCCCTGTGCCTGAGCTTCGCTGAGCTTCGTGAATACATTGGTTCCTGGGTTTCTCCAAATTTGAAGCCTTTCTGTAAATTAGATCTTCACAGATTTTTTGCTTCACCTTCAGTTCCTTATCTTCCCTCCCACAATCCTTACACTTGCACATTGTCTGGGTGGTGTGAAGGTGTCTTCCAGGCACCGAGCCTTTATAATGTCTTTAGGGTTTTTGCTCTGTATATCATTTTGAATAGTTTCCATCACTTAGACATCAAATTCTATAATCTCTTCTTTGGCGGCCTCATATCCGTTGTCAGTCTCTCCTGTGTATTTCTTAATTTCGGACCATTTAATTTAGCAAAGATTTAAAAGATTTGGACTTTGAAAAATATCTTCCATATCTGCTCCTAAACATTCAGAGGAGATGGGGTTCTGAAAACTGTTTACAAATCCCCTGCCGATCCACCCTGGAGGGTTGGGAGGAAGGGGACAGATTGGGGACCTCATACCTGGGGACCTGGGTCAGAGCTGCTCATTGCTTTGTGCACAGGCCTCCTGGAGCTGGAGGAGGGTGGGACACATACAGGGAAGGGGTTGGTGTCTCACTCCTTGGCTGGCCTGGCCACTGAGACCTGAGAGGTGGAGTAGTCTTTATTTTCTGATCCCATTCTATACCTGGCACTATGAGGCTTTGCACAGGTTCAGGGTCCAACCTAGATCACAGCTTTTGGGCCACAGAGACCAAATAAAATTCATCTTCCCTCAATAGCACATGGCGTTTCCAAAGCCATCACGGTGCTGTAAGTGCCTGCTCTCAGCTGTGAGTCCCTGCAGCAGGTCATAGGGGTTGTGCCTCAGTATCCCTCTTTTGCAGTCAGGGTCAGGAACAGATCAGGTGCAAAAAGAAATATTGTCATATAAGAGAATGAGAGAGGACCTCAAAGTTTAGTAACTCTTAGAGGGAAGGGTTGTCATAAGTAACTTGTCTTCACATTTGGGGAAAAATATATAAGAAATATCTTAATCTATAGGTTACGTCAAGAAAAGCTTACCGAGAAAATAACTGTGTTGCAGAAACTGAGAAAGGGAAGAACAGAATTTTCCAGTCCCCTGTAGGAGGACCTTCTAAGAAGGAGGAAGAGCTGTGTCCGGCAGGACAGGGGACTGTCAGCACAGGGAAAGGAGGGGGAAAGGAAACATGTGGTCACAGGAAGGGTGAGTGTTTGTGGACAGTGACAGCATTTTGTTTCATTAGGATGGGCTAGGGCTTGGGTTGGTGGGGGACTTTTTGGCTGCACCTGTATTGGAGAAATAGGCAATGTCTCCATGGGCAAGACCATACACGCAGGTACCCTGAGATAAAATTTGTACTTGAGAATGAGGGATGACACTGTAGATAAATGGCCAAAGCCAAATGACCTGAAGGTCTCAGGTACTGGTTACGACCCCGGGCTGTGTGTCAGAAGCCCTGAAGCCCAAGCCCTCTGCATCTGCAGGTGGTTTTGCCAGGTGATCCCTGCTGCCCCCTGGTGGCCGATCCACACTGCCTGCTGGAAGGGCAGGCATAAAGGTGTAGATTGATAAACCACAGCTCAGTTTCTGAGTCCTGATCCAGTGAGGAATGACTTTTCTATGCATGGCTTCTGCCTGCCTCATATTCTGACATGAGGGGCCCAGATTACTCATGAAAACATGAACAGGCTCATTTGGAGGAAAGAGGACTGGTTTCACTGAGGCTTCCCTGCCCATGCGTTAGCATTGGGGGACCCAGTACTTAGGGGATAGCTCTTTCTGGTGCCAACTGTGGATGCAGGGCTGATGTGTGTGTGTGTGTGTGTGTGTGTGTGTGTGTGTGACCAGGGCCTAATGTCCCAAAGACAGAGAGAGGAGAGCATCCACCCAGCACACATTTATTCAGACCCACATTGGTCTGGCCCACATTCCATCCTGGGCATTCTGCATGAACAAGACACAGTGCCTACTGAAGAGGGAACTCTGGCACTGGTCAGGTCAGCAAGAGAAACAAGCAGTGAGACATGTGAAGAAAGCCCTGTCCTGACTTCAGGTAGGTGCTGAGGTTGGGAGGGATAGTCGTGGGGAAGAACAGGACAAACCTGAGAGGTCTGAGATTCAATTCCAGTTCTAGGCCTGTGTGGAGATTTCTCTTAGGTTAGCGCTTGGGGCACAGAAGGATGTGTCCGGTGTGTAAGGGGCAATTTCCAGGTAATAAGTCAGGTCCTCTGCGCAGCTGCTGGGAACATGGAAGGGCCTCCAGGAGGAAGCTGCTGAGGTAGGAACAGGTTTGGCACAGCGGTGCTCAGTGCCTGGGATCTCCCTAGGTCACCTGGGGGCTGAGGTCGCTCAGGGCAGTGGTTATCATCCCTCCCCTCCCCCCAATACACACCTAAGCCACAGGGAGACCAGGGTCTCCACGTGCTCTGATATTGTCCCCCCGTCTTGTCCCCTGTTGATGACCTGCACTGCTTTCCCCGGCATCCATAGACTGGCCGAGCTGAGCTGGAACATGAGGGAGGGGTGCACCTGACAGGGAAGGGAGCCGGGAGAGGAGTCCAGGTTCCCGGAGAGGGAGAGAAAAGAGCAGAAGCCAGCAGGTGCAAGGCAGCAGCTGTCCCCTGCCCCAGGCCAAGAGGGGAGGTGGGCCAGCCTCAGCCAGAACGTTCCAGGTCCCGAAGGAGACCGCTCCTTCCTCTCAGTTCTGCCCGCTGCCTGTTGGGGGCGCTGCTGCACTTGGCCACAGTGACACCTGCTGACCAGAGAGGTGCCCGCCCGCCCATTCATGGTCATGATGATGAGAAAGCCTCTGGTGGGAATCTCCAGATTATAATTCCCTAGAGGGACATTGTCATGATCCTTTAACCTGAAAAATCCCTTGACATCTTATTTTAGTCATAGGGACACCCATAAAAAAAATCATCTTTCTTTTTTTTTTGTTCTGTTTCAATAGGTCAATAAGTAAATTTTATTTATTTTAAGATTTTATTTATTTATTTATTTGAGAGAGAGAGAGAATGAGAGAGCATGAGAGGGAGGAGGGTCAGAGGGAGCAGACTCACCGCTGAGCAGGGAGCCCGATGTGGGACTCGATCCCGGGACTCCAGGATCATGACCTGAGCCGAAGGCAGTCGCTTAACCAACTGAGCCACCCAGGCGCCCCAATAAGTAAATTTTAGATGAAAGATTCCAATGGCACTTGATAAGTTTTTGTGAGGAGAACATGGTTTTCTTCTCGCAACTCCTTTGAAGATATCGCTCTGACACAAGCCAGGGTGGAAATAGGGGAAGCTTCTGCTTTTCCTTCTTAATAAATTCCTCCTCTGTCATTTGGACCTCATGCTATGCTCTACAAATCAAATTCAAAACTGCAAGTGAAAGATTCATGGAGAGAAATTCAAGTTATGATACAATTTTATTCACATCTTGGAAAAGGTCTCTCCCCTTGGAACTATAGGTGAGGCCCGAATGCAGCCGTGGCCACCACACGGGGTCACATGGGTTTGGGCGTGAGTCCATGTGGGTTGGACCTGAGCTAAGGGTCAGACCTGCCTGGTGCAGGTGACTTGGGGCAGTGGGAGGACCGTGGTGCCAGGAGAAAGTCCCCTGTGGACCCCAAGGTGGTGTCTGCACTTCCTCCAGAGTTTTGTAAAATCTGAGGGCAGGGCCTAGGGCAGCAGGGGCCTGGTCCCCTCTTCAGGAAGCCTCAGGCAGCCCTTCTGCATGTGAGGACAACTCATCCGGGAACTAGAGGAGACACAGCCCCTGGGGCCCACCTAGGCTGCCTGGACCCAAGGAGAAGAGGAATTCCCGCAGGACTGTGCTGCCTGAGGCAGCTGTCTCCCCTCCCGAGTGATGCGTGATTACATCCGGGGTCCAAGTGATGTGCAATGACATCCTAAATCTGTACTATGTTCTGTAAAACTTGACTAGAGTCCTCATAGTCAGAAGAGACCCCAGTCTGCCATTGTTCAGTAGGGTACACACAGAGTGGCGGCCAGAGAACCTGCTAGAGTCTCCCCCAGTTCACGGGCCAGGCCAGGACCAGGGAGACACCTGATCCCAAAGCCTGAGTAGCAGCTGCTCAGAGGGCAGTTGAGAGTGAGAGCCAGACCACCGGGGATAGTTTGTGTCCCGTCCCCCATCCTTCTGTGTCACCTGGATCACTACCGGGCACTCCGAATGCCACATTAGGTGGCTCAGCACTGGTCAGCCTTGTCCTGGCTTCAATCCTGGTCACGCTCAGGGGGCCATTTACCTAAGTTCCATCCTCAGAATCAGCCCCAGATGGTCACTCACATCTGTATATATAACCAGCTCGGGGACCTGGCGTGCCTTCTGCTGGGACCTAGAGACATGTTCACGCCTGAGCTCATCCCCAGGGCAGGGGATCCTGGGCCTGATCAGGGCCAGGACATGGAGGGAGTCAGGCTCAGGGCAGGGGAGGCACGGAGCCTGGGAGAGAGGAGAGGAAAGGGTCCTGGAGGAAGACAGGCTGAGTCAGAAGTGTCGGTCACAGCCCTGTGAGGGGAGGGGGCAATGTGGACACAGTGAGGGCAGGGCCCTGACCCCATGGCCCCGGAGTGGGAGGGAGAACAGAGCACCTGGGCCTCACACTGTGCCTCCCTGTGGGCGTCTCACCTGAGCTGGGAGCAGCAGGAGAGCAGGGGTGGAGCCACTCAGAGTGCGGTCCTCGGAGAACCAGCGCCACAGGCTGAACTGGGAGCTGTCCCCAGCTGCACCTGCAGCTGCATCCCCTTCCCCACCACGCCGGGACCCTGTGCTCACTGAGCTTCACAGGGTGGGGTCCAGGCACCGTGGCAAATCTCGCTTCCTCTGCTTATCTCCCTCGGTCCTGCCCCGCCACCTGGGACATGCGGCTTAACTGGCCTGCTCTGCTCAAGGGAGCTTGAGTCAGATTTGAGACCCTGTATGATCTGACAAATTGTTTCAGAATGGACTCTGTCACTGGTCACCTGGAGAGTGTGCTGAGGATGGTGATCCCCTGGGGAATATTGACTGCACTGCTCTGGTGGCAGAGACTGAGCCTTGTCTCCGTTTGTCTCGTCCTGGGAGTGAATCATGAGGAAAAGTGAGGGCACTGGCTGGGGTGATTCATGGTGACTGTCACGGGGGAGCTGGGTGTCTATTACACAAGTGGGGCAAGCAGGGGTATGTATGGATTCAGGAGATCCCCTAGTACTGCCTGGATTTGTGATCACAGTCAGGAATGTGCCACGACTCCATGCAGCAGGTCTGATGGACCAGCCTTCCAGAAGGATGGTTTATCCTGCCAACTGGCTGGGATGAGGACTTGCACAGGTATTTTCTGAAGAGAGGGGATCAAGCGGTGGGTGATGAAGAGAGTAGTTCTAGATGCCCCTTCTGAGCACAGGGTAGTGGCAGAAATGAACATGCTAGAAGTCACACATGTTTCTCCTTATGTTGTAGGAATGTGTTGGGATACATAGCAATCATATGCTTCTGTTTTCTCCACCTCTGTCATCCCATTATCATCTAACACCAGGCGTGTTAATGGTACGAAACTGTCTATCTCAATATTGACCTTTAGGATAGCAAATCATGTGGGACAAAAATAAATATCCCTAGTCGTGGGATAGTTGCCTATTATCAAGTGGAAGCAAGGTTACCGCTATTCCCTTTCTTTGCAGACTGTGGTTTGCGTGGGTCTAATGGTTTTCATGTGGGCAACGTGGGACTCTGGCGGCTCCATACGTGTCAGCATTGACAGACTGGACTGCGGCGTTTCATCAAACTGTTTTCTGTCCCTATTTCCGGGCAGGGTGGGTTTAAGGAAGGATTCTTGTGCAAGATGTGGAGATGGGAGTAAGGCAGCACCCCTTCCTTGTGTGTCTCACGCCCATGGTTGAGTATCTTCTGGCCACTCTGTAGGAGGGGGCAACTGTCCCAATGTCCCTCATTCACCATCAGGATGGACGTGACTCTCCAACAGTCTGTCAGAACCCAGAGCACCTAGTGTGTCTGGATATTTTCTCCTCGTATACAAATAGAAGAAAGGATCTCCTCTGTCTGGCGATTGGATATGCACCTTGAGGATGTGGGGGAGAGCCCCCAGCTTTGTGACTATATATAGTGGCCCCCTTTGTTCCCTGGGGACCGTCTCCAGAATGCTGGCCATCCCAGATGGGTTCCTGGAAGCAGATGCTGAGACAAAGAAGCGCATGTGTAAAAACCTGGAAGGAGATAGGATATCAGGCTGGGCAGAAAGAGAGCGACCCACAGAGAGTGAGCCATCAGTTGAGGCCTCCTTCCTGCAGGCCTCCCCTGTACAGCTGGTACCTTTCAGGACATCGGAACCTGAGGCAGGGCCCTGGGATCTAGGCCTCCGGAGATCATTCTCCTGAACCTCTCTGAGAAGGGACAGAAACCTGGGGAGGCAGATTGCTGAAGCAACAGCGCTTTCCAGTGAGGAGCACCCGTGTGAGCTGTCAGGGGCTCCGGGCAGCAGTGGGTGGGTGTGTGAGCCCAGAAGAGGGGATGTGGGTGACCCCTCAGTGTCTACTGTACCTGCCTGTTCCACTCTGGTAGAGGAGGCTCCTCTCATGTCCCCAGGGCTTCAGGAGCTCAGCTGAGCTGGGACGATTTGAGCTCTAATCCTGGTCAGTTGGGAGAACATTAGCCCACGACCACCACATGGAAATGATGAGACATTGACCAGTGGACAAAAGTCTCCTTGTGCCTTTTTTCCACCCGGGCCGTCTGTCCCCAGTTCACACCCGAGGCCAGAGAACCAGGGCAGGCTAGTGTGGTCAGCTGTAAATGCTCTCCCGACCCTCCCTGTGCAGAGCTGCCTGGAGGGCTGGGTGCGGAGGGAGGCCTGGGGATGTCAGACGAGGGGACCGGGGTCAGAGCTGCTCATGCTCTGTGCACAGGCCTCGTGGGGCTGGAGGAGAGTGCGACACACACGGGGAAGGGGTTTGTGTCTCACTTCCCCATCTGCCTGTGTCACCGTGAGCTTTAGTACTGCTGTCCCACACCTGACAGTAATAGTCAGCCTCGTCCTCGGCCCGGGCCCCGCTGATGGTCAGCATGGCCATGTTCCCCGCGTTCTGCCTGAGAATCGGTCAGGAATCCCTGAGGGCCGCTTGCTATCCTCATCGATAATTGTCACGTGGGCCTGGCCTGGCTTCTGTTGGTACCAGTAAGCATATTTCCTTCCAATATTGTCGCCCCCACAGGTGATCCTGGCCGTCTGTTCCAGGTTCACCGACTTCGAGCGGGGCTGAGTCAGCACATAGGAGGCCATGGAGCCTGCAAGAGAGAAGATGAGAGGTCAGCTTCCAGCCGGGGTGTCCTCCCCTGGACACTCCCGCCCCTGGCTTAAGTTCCAGTGGTTTTCTAAGCCTGATTCCACCCTGCTGTCATCTTTGTTCCTGGGTCCCCTGGGACTGCCTGGTGGATGGAGCCTTTGAACAGATGAGAAACACCCCCTCCCCTTCTGGGCAGGCACAGCCCTTCAAGGATCACACAGAGCCGATGAACTAAGTGGGGGGATATCACCACCCCAGCCCCTCATCCCACAGCAGGGTCTTGAGCATCCTCCACCCCCCGCACCCCCTAGAGTCCACTCTTGAGCTCAGAGTCAGGGCAGGGTTGTCCCAGAACCCAGGGCTGGGGTGGGTGTGAGCCTGGGCTCAGCACCTGTGCAGTGAGCCAGGAATGCGAGGAGGAGAGGGGTCCAGGCCATGGTGCAGGTGCCTCGATTTTGCTCCCTGAGGCTCAAAGCTGGGCAGATGTCCTCCCAGGCGTCTCTTAGCCCCTTGCTGGAGACACCGCTGGTTATGCAAAGCAGCCAGATTTCAGGGCAGCTGCTGTGGACCCTTGTGGTTTAGAAATGGGCTCAGCTCCAAGGGACTTAGAGATGGGAGGAGCAGCCCTGCAAACCCATCCTCCCGCCCAGGTAATTCTCATTCACCCTGTGTTCCCATAGTCTGGGGTCCAAGCTCTATCCCTCTCCCTGTCCTGACCTGGCTCCTGAGCTGTGAGGTGGAGTCTGTCTGCATTTTCTGAACCCATCATAGAATGTTTACTCTCTAGGTACGAGAGGATCATAAGGTCAGTGTGTGTCCTACCCTTGGTCTGTGTTGCTGAACATCAGAACATGAACAAAATTCCTCCCTTGCCAGGTGCACGTGCAGTTTTAGGGAATCATTGAGGTGCTGGAGGATTCTTTGCCAAGGGAGAGCTCCATGGACTGTTCGTGGATGCTGTGCCTCAGTATCTCCAGGGTGCACTGCATGCCAGGGCCAGACCCAGTGCTTGAACAAGGCCCGACAGTGCCTGAGTGTAGCAGGAATGGGGTGGCGTGGAGTGTCATGAAGCACTGGACCCGTGCTAGAGACAGAGACAAATTGCACAGGAGAGAGATAAGAGACCCCGAGTCAGAATTTTACATGAGAGCAAAGGTGATAGTGTAGAAAACCTAGACCTTCAGCTTCTGGTCTCTGGTCCTGGTACCCAACCCTCCCTGTTAGAACCCCTGAGGCTTTGCCAGGTGATCTCTGCTGCCCCCCAGGGGCCGCTGCACACTGGCGGCTGGAGGCGCAGGGAAATCCTCTGTCCAGGTGGAGATTCAGAACCACTGCTCACATCCTGATTGCCCCTGACCCTGCACTGCTGGCCCCAGGGGAGGATTTGCTCTTCTCTGAGGGGCCCCAGCCGGCCTCAGGACCAGGCCGGAGGAGTCAGATTATCCGCGAAAATAGGAAGAGGCTCCTGTGAAGAGAAGGCAGGGCCCATCTGAGGTATCAGGGCTCATGTCTCTGGGGTGGTGGGTGGTCGTGGGTTTGGTTTTGGGGCTGGGCACCTGGGGACACAGGACTCAGGGCCGGCCTCTCACTTATTCTGGCTGCTGGGGCACCACATAGTGTGATGATGACTCCTGCCAAGGACAGAGACAGGAGGAAACACCCAACCAACAAAAACGTGTTCAGACCCAGCAAGCTGGGTCTTCCATAGCTTCCATCCTGGGAAGTCAGTGTGAACAAGACACAAGTCTTTCTTGGCTTCCTGCCTTGGGCGGAGCAGCATAGGGGGCACAGTTCCTTTGGTGAGACAGCACACAGTCCCCAACCCCGTCTGCCTGCATCTTGTCTTCTAGGATCATTGAGAAGCCACACTATTGCTATTCTCAGGTCTGTCTAGGTCAGCATTGACCCTGTGGCCCGGAGCTAGGCCATCGACGTGTCATTCAGCTGGGGATCTTTCTGGGGAGTTTTGTCTATGAATGAACGAAGCAGACTAGATTTATGCAGTGCTCTTTCTCTTGTACTTGGGTGTGATGGCTGGAGCTGCGGCAGCCATCCTGAAGTCTGTTGTCAACAACAAGGCAAAGCCAAGCCTCCATAGTAGTGATGATGGTAGAGATAGTGAGAGGATTTGGGACCTCACGGAATTGGTAGTACCTGGAGAACTGCCAACTGACTTCAGACTGACTTCTGCCTGGGGAAAAACAGCTGCTTGAATGTTCATGCTTCTGATTAGATGGGCATGCAATGCATTACACATTTCCTGCCCAGTTGGGATAATAACTAATACAATTACTTAAATAATGTTGGAAGAGCCTGTGCAGCATTGGTTGACGTGCAGAGAAATGAAGTGACATCAGGCAAAATGACAGGCAGGGAGTGTGTGGGGAGAGGTTGGAGGAGGCTTCTCTGCGGAGGGGACTGTGGGTTTTCTGTCAGGATGGGAAGCAGGGACAAACTGAAGTGTGGCTCAGTCCCTGTGGGGAAGAGTCTGGTTTGTGTGGGATGCAGGGACCGTGAGGACCTTAGAGTGTGTGATTCCAAACTAATTGAGCTCCAATGTGACATTTTCTCATCAGGTAAAAACTCAGTGGCAGGAGTGATGTGTTAGAATCCTCATGCTGTATGTTTCCAGGAAAGTTGAATCACGAGAGGAGCCCTGTGTGACGTGCCCAGCACAGAAGTCTCAGCTCCCTGGGACCTCAGGTGGAGAGACAGGGACTGGAATTTCCCATGTGAGGTGTTCAGTGTGTCAGGACTCCTCTCAATGTCCTGGGTAACAGTGTGTGAGTCTCACCCTCAGAACAAGGTCCCTGGAGTTGAAGACATAGGGATGGATCATCCCTACTTCCTTCTGAGGACTGAGCCCTGGACCCCTGCTGACCCCCAGGCCTGGTGTCCCTGTAAGGCTCGCCCTGGGCAGCCCCAGCCTCTGTCCTGGGGCTCGTGATGCAGCCCTGCTGCCCCCTGCTGGTGGAGGAGGCTCAGACCAGGAGCTTCCCTCCTGCAGGTCCCTCCACAGCACCTGTCACCTGAGGAGGGGGGTGGACCTGGGAGTCCTGCCTCCCACAGGCAGCTTCCACCCTCTGCCAAGCCCAGCCCAGCACAGAAGGTCACATACTTGGTGCAGGAGGGAGAGCAGGTGAGATTCCTGTACTTGTCCAAGCTTTGAAATGCCCTGGGCTGGCCACTTTTCTTCATACCTCAGGGAGAGTACAGGGTAAATTGTAGTACATTTCTAGGTTCTCAGGCTAGGGACAAAACCTTTGTGAGATCCTATCAGCACCCCTCTTTCTCCATTTAGGAGTCGAATCTGTTAGCGTCTGCATGTCAGTGAGTGTCGCTGGGTCACAGGGGAACAGGGGATGCTTCTAGCACTAACGTTCACATATGCACCAAACTGTTGATTAGCATTATTCCTGTCATCTCTGCCCCTGCCGTTTCTATCACAACCCACAGCACTCGCAGTCTGGGGGAGGATGTTTTCTACATGAGCCTCTAGGGTGATTTGGAGGAAACAGGGAAGTTGGGAATTCAGGCCTGGTTGTGCAATTTCACTTCACACATGTCATACTTTTTCTGAGCCCGTTTCCTTGGATTTCTGCAGAGGTGGGACAAGAGACTCTCAGCCCAGCGCCCCTCACTGAGACCCTGTAGTCTCTGTTTCATTCATAAGATTCTGTGCATGTGTTTCTATCATTGAATTTGGAAATAATTGTTCTAACATCAGTATAATCTTCCCTATTTCATATCACATAAAGTTGAGGTCCAAGGAGACTAGGTTCCGAGGAAAGCAGAGGAAAGTGGGACGAGTTGAGGATGGAGCCAGGTGTGCTGGGTTCCGATCCTGGGCTCGTCAGGGCTGAGCTTGAGCAGGTCGGGCGAGAGGGAGGATGAGGCCAGGCTGGGCAGCAAGCCTTCTATCCCTCAGCTCACTGCTGTCCCCATCCTGGCCTGGTCTATGAAGGAGCCTCCTCAGCCTGCAGGCGGGGAGGGTCAGCAGGGGTGTATCCCCTCTTAGAGCTGGAGGATCTGTAGGGACAGTGGAGACTGGCTGTGCAGGGGCCTGGCCTGGCTCTTTCTGGCTCTGCTCTGTACTCTTGCTTGGCCCTCTCTGTCCTCCAAGTTGGAGGGAATGACAGGGGTCTCCTGGACCCACCGCTGGGGTCAATGAGTCTTGCAGTGGACACAAGGCCTGCAGGTTCTGGACACCGTGGGGCTCATTCTCTGGGTCCCACTGCCTGCAGCACCCCGTGGGTTGAGCTCAGGGTCAGGGTCATGCTCAGGGTCCTGTGGGGGCTGAGCCTGTGGGCAGGGCGCGGGGCAGCTCCTGGGCAGAGAGTAATGAGGGTAGCTGGAGATTCCAGGCCATGGTGGGCACCCCAGATTCTGTTTCTTGAGCCCACAGTTGAGCCTGAATGCACCAAGTCTCCCTCATACTACCAATGGTTCCTGTGGAAATGCTCCTTCTCAGGCTTGTGGGGAGAATCTCTGCCTCTGGTTGAGCTTCATGGATCCGGTTCATGTGGAGCTGTGCTCACGTCTGGGCTCCACACAGGAGCTCTCGTCACTGTGGGTTTGAAAATCGTCAAGGCTCGAGTGCCAAGGGGCATGTGAGGACATTTCTGTGGCTGTTCTCATGAAATGTGCCCTGGGGATACTTCTCCGTGTGGGTAAAATATGTACCCAAATTTCCACACTGTTTTTAAGTGTCCACATTATCTTCACAGATTCTCTGCCTGTTCCGTGAATGTTTCATGACCCACGTTGTGGAGCAGATTGGGTGTAACTTGTCTTAAATTTCTGTTTAAATTTTGTTCATCCTTTTCTTTACTGGAGGTTTCTGATAGGCAGCATCCAGGTGGGTGTCGCTGTGAAACTCAATCCGACATCCTGTCTTACAGTCGCGCTGTGTAGACCATTTCCCGAATGTGATTAGTACTATCGTTTCAGTACAGCTTCTTGCTTCTATTTTCTCTTTGTCCCATGTGTTCTTTGTTTCCTGGTTCCATGTATCTCTCTTTTTTTAAAATCTAAGTGAGCATTGTCAAGTGATTCCATTTCTTTGCAACGTTTGGACTCATTGGCTCTAACTCCTTATGACCTCATTACCCCCCATTCCCCCAACCTTCCCCCCATCCTTCAAGTCTCCGTCCAGGGGATGTTACAGCACTGTCACATCCAGAGTAAGAACCTGAGAGCATACTTCTGTGTTTGCGCTCCGGGTTTTTCCTGTCATTTTCCTGCATATTACTTTTAGCTGTACTATCAATTCCAACTTAGGTACAAGTTATAGTTGCCTTTGACAGTCAGTTACCTTTAAAGAGAGTTGTATAATCAACAGCATTAATATCTACCCCAATAGGAGACCTTTGCATGTCTTTCTTTCATTTTGTAGATTCAGTTCATTCTCGAATCACTTCCTCCTGCCTGAGGGATGTGCATTGTTATGTCTTATGAGTCAGCTGATGATGACTTCTGTCACTTTCTGTATATCTGAAAAAATGTTATTTATTCTGTATTTTTGGAAGATGTATTCCCTGGGTAAGGATTGAAGTTCTTTTTCCTTTTTTCATGTATGAGAAATGCTAATCCACCATCTCCCTCTGCATTTCTGCCAATGAGAAATCTGCTAGAATCCCGTTTGTTCCCCGAAACATAGTGTATCTTTCCCCTCTGGATGCTTTTAATACTGTTTCTTTTCATCTGCCTGAAACAATTTGATATTGATGGGTGTTGGATTTGGCTTTTAAAAACATATACTTATTGTGCTTGAGCTGTTGAACTTTTTGGATCTGTGGGTTTTAGGTTTTCATGAAATTTAGAACAATTTTGAGCAATATTTCATTAAGTATTTTTCAAGCTCCCTGCCCCTCCTTTGGGGACACAGTCACAGCCTCTTACATTGCTCGGGTTGTCCCATGTTCAGTGATGCTCTGTTCATTTTTAGAGTGTTTGTTCTGTCTTTCCCTTTGCAGTGTCCGTGCTGCGTCTTCAGATTCCCTCACGTGTTTTTCTTGTGGTGTCTGTTGCTCATCTCAACGCTGGTATTTGTGATCTGAGACAATGTAGATTTCGTCTGTAGAAGTTTGAGTTGGGGAGAGAAACATCAAATGTTGGAGAGGTTGTGGAGAAAGGGGAACCCTCTTCCGCTGTTGGTGGGAATGGAAGTTGGTAAGCCACTTTGGAAAACAGTGTGGAGGTTCCTCAAAAATTTACAAATAGAGCTACCCTATGACGCAGCAATTGCACTACTGGGTATTTACCTGAAGGACACAGATGTGGTGAAAAGAAGGGCCACATGGACCCCAATGTTCATAGGAGCAATGTCCGCAATAGCCAAAGTGTGGAAAGAGCCGAGACGCCCTTCAACAGATGAATGGAAAAAGAAGATGTGGTCCATATATACAATGGAATATTACTCAGCCATCAGAAAGGATGAATACCCGACTTTTCCATCAACATGGATGGGACTGGAGGAGATTATGCTAAGTGAAATAAGTCAAGCAGAGAAAGTCAATTATCATATGATTTCACTTATTTGTGGAAAATAAGGAATAGCATGGAGGACATTAGGAGAAGGAAGGGAAAAATGGGGGTGGGGGGAATTGGAGGGAGAGATGAGCCATGAGAGAGTATGGACTCTGAGAAACAAACAGGGTTTTACATGAGAGACGATGGAGTCTGAAAAACAAACTGAGGGTTCTAGAGGGTAGGGTGTTGGGAGGATGGGTTAGCCTGGTGATGGGTATTAAAGAGGGCACATTCTGCATGGAGCACTGGGTGTTATGCATAAACAATGAATCATGGAACACTACATCAAAAACTAATGATGTAATGCATGGTGATTAACATTACAATAAAAAATTAAAAAAAAAAAAACACACCAGTGTTTTAGAGGGGAGGGGGGAGGGGGAATTGGTTAGCCCAGTGATGGGTTAAGGAGGGCACGTACTGCATGGAGCACTGGGTGTTATGCACAAACAATGGATCGTGGATCACTACATCTAAAACTAATTATGCAATGTATGGGGATAATATAAGAATAAACAAATTAAAAAAAAAAAACCCAAAACTAATGATGTATTGTATGGTGACTAACATAACATAATAAAATTAAAAAAAAAAAGAAGTTTGAGTTGTATACTTTAATTTTCTTCTCCTCTTAATGTGTTCAATCAGTCAGACTAAATTTGGACCCAAGTCTGCAACATGGTTCTTCCTGGGATCTCCAGCCTTCTTTTTTTTTCTTTTTCTTTTTTTTTTTTTTTACTATGTACTTTATACTTATATATTTATTATAACCATAGTCCTATATATAATATGTAACATATATATGTATATAGTATAATTATATAATTATAAATACTGATACTGTAACCTCATCCATTTTACAGGTGAGGAAACTGATGCACAGGGAGGTTATGTGGCTGGTTCAAGGTTATCCTATAAGTGATAGAGCTAGGCTTTAAACAAAGATATTTGCTTGCTTCCAGGGCTAGAAGTTTTGTTTTGTTTTGTTTTGTTTTGTTTTGATTTTTTCTTAACATATATTGCATTATTTGTTTCAGAGGTACAGATCTGAGATTCAACAGTCTTGCACAATTCACAGCGCTTACCAGAGCACACACCCTCCCCAGTGTCCATCACCCAGTCACCCCATCTGTCCCACCCCACCCCCCACTACAACAACACTCAGTTTGTTTCCTGAGATTAAGAATTCCTCATATCAGTGAGAACATATGATACATGTCTTTCTCTGTTTGACTTATTTCACTCAACATAATACCCTCCAGTTCCATCCACGTGGTTGCAAATGGCAAGATCTCATTCCTTTTGATGGCTGCATAATATTCCATTGTATATATATACCACCTCTTCTTTATCCATTCATCTGTAGATGGACATCATGGCTCTTTCCACAGTTTGGCTATTGTGGACATTGCTGCTATAAACATCGGGGTGCACGTAGCCCTTCGGATCCCTACTTTTGTATCTTTGGGGTAAATACCCAGTAGTGCAATTGCTGGATCATATGGTAGCTCTATTTTCAACTTTTCGAGGAACCTCCATACAGTTTTCCAGAGTGGCTGCACCAGCTTGCATTCCCACCAACAGTGGAGGAGGGTTCCCCTTTCTTCGCATCCCCGCCAACATCTGTCATTTCCTGACTTGTTAATTTTGGCCATTCTGACTGGTGTGAAGTGGTATCTCATTGAGGTTTTGATTTGGATTTCCCTGATGCTGAGCGATATTGAGCATTTTTCATGTGTCTGTTGGCCATTTGAATGTCTTCTCTGGAAAAATGTCTGTTCATGTCTTCTGCCCATTTCTTGATTGGATTCTTTGTTCTTTGGGTGTTGAGTTTGATGAGTTCTTTATAGATTTTGGATACTAGCCCATTATCTGATATGTCGTTTGCAAATATCTTCTCCCATTCTGTCGGTTGCCTTTTGGTTTTGTTGACTGTTTCCTTTGCTTTGCAAAAGCTTTTTAACTTGATGAAGTCCCAATAGTTCATTTTTGCCCTTGCTGCCCTTGCCTTTGGCGATGTTTCTAGGAAGAAGTTGCTTCGGCTGAGGTCAAAGAGGTTGCTGCCTGTGTTCTCCTTTAGAATTTGGATGCACTCCTGTCTCACATTGAGGTCTTTCAACCATTTGGAGTCTATTTTTGTGTGTGGTGTAAGGAAATGGTCCAGTTTCATTCTTCTGCATGTGGCTATCCAATTTTCCCAACACCATTTGTTGAAGAGACTGTCTTTGTTCCATTGGACATTCTTTCCTGCTTTGTCGAAGATGAGTTGACCATAGAGTTGAGGGTCCATTTCTGGGCTCTCTATTCTGTTCCATTGATCGATGTGTCTGTTTTTGTGCCAGTACCATACTGTCTTGATGATGACAGCTTTGTAATAGAGCTGGAAGTCTGGAATTGTGATGCCGCCAGCTTTGCTTTTCTTTTTCAACATTCCTCTGGCTATTCGGGTCTTTTCTGGTTCCATACAAATTTTAGTATGATTTGTTCCATTTCTTTGAAAAAAGTGGATGGTATTTTGATGGGGATTGCATTGAATGTGTAGATTGCTCTAGGTAGCATGGCCATCTTCACAATATTTGTTCTTCCAATCCATGAGCATGGAACGTTTTTCCATTTCTTTGTGTCTTCCTCAATTTCTTTCATGAGTATTTTATAGTTTTCTGAGTACAGATCCTTTGTCTCTTTGGTTAGATTTATTCCTAGGTATCTTATGGTTTTGGGTGCAATTGTAAATGGGATCGACTCCTTAATTTCTCTTTCTTCTGTCTTGTTGTTGCTGTATAGGAATGCCACTGACTTCTGTGCATTGATTTTATATCCTGCCACTTTACTGAATTCCTGTATGAGTTCTAGCAGTTTCGGGGTGGAGTCTTTTGGGTTTTCCACATAAAGTATCATATCATCTGCAAAGAGTGAGAGTTTGACTTCTTCTTTGCCAATTTGGATGCCTTTGATTTATTTTGTTGTCTGATTGCTGTGGCTAGGACTTCCAATACTATGTTGAATAGCAGTGGTGATAGTGGATATCCCTGCCGCGTTCCTGACCTTAGGGGGAAAGCTCTCAGTTTTTCCCCATTGAGAATAATATTTGCTGCAGGTTTTTCATGGATGGCTTTTATGATATTGAGGTATGTACCCTCCATCCCTATTCTCTGAAGAGTTTTGATCAAGAAAGGATGCTGTACTTTGTCAAAAGCTTTTTCTGCATCTATTGAGAGGATCATATGATTCTTGTTCTTTCTTTTGTTAATGTATTGTATCACATTGATTGATTTGCGGATGTTGAACCAACCTTGCAGCCCAGGGATAAATCCCACTTGGTTGTGGTGAATAATCCTTTTAATGTACTCTTGGATCCTATTGGCTAGTATTTTGGTGAGAATTTTTGCATCCTTGTTCATCAGGGATATTGGTCTGTAATTCTCCTTTTTGATGGGGTCTTTGTCTGGTTTTGGGATCAAGGTAATGGTGGCCTCATACAATGAGTTTGGAAGTTTTCCTTCCATTTCTATTTTTTGGAACAGTTTCAGAAGAATAGGTATTAATTCTTCTGGAAATGTTTGGTAGAATTCCCGTGGGAAGCCATCTGGCCCTGGGCTTTTGTTTGTAGGGAGATTTTGATGACTGCTTCAATTTCCTTAGTGGTTATAGGTCTGTTCAGGTTTTCTATTTCATCCTGGTTCAGTTTTGGTAGTTGATACATCTCTAGGAATGCATCCATCTCTTCCAGGTTATCTAATTTGCTGCCATAGAGTTGCTCATAATATGTTCTTATAATTGTTTGTATTTCTTTGGTATTGGTTGTGATCTCTCCTCTTTCATTCATCATTTTGTTGATTTGGGTCATTTCTCTTCTCTTTTTGATAAGTCTGGCCAGGGGTTTATCAATCTTGTTAATTCTTTCAAAGAACCAGCTCCTAGTTTCGTTGATCTGTTCTACTGTTCTTTTAGTTTCTATTTCATTGATTTCTGCTCTGATCTTTATTATTTCTCTTCTCCTGCTGGGTTTAGGCTTTATTTGCTGTTCTTTCTCCAGCTCCTTTAGGTGTAGGGTTAGGTTGTGTACTTGAGACCTTTCTTGTTTCTTGAGAAAGGCTTGTATTGCTATATACTTTCCTCTTAGGACTGCCTTTGCTGCATCCCAAAGATTTTGAACAGTTGTGTTTTCATTTTCATTGGTTTCCATGTATTTTTTTTAATTCTTCTTTAATTTCCTGGTTGACCCATTCATTCTTCAGTAGGATGCTCTTTAGCCTCCACGTATATGAGTTCTTTCCAACTTTCCTCTTGTGGTTGAGTTCTAGTTTCAAAGCATTGTGGTCTGAAAATAGGCAGGGAATGATCCCAATCTTTTGGTACCAGTTGAGACCTGATTTATGACCTAGGATGGGATCTATTTTGGAGAATGTTCCATGGGCACTAGAGGAGAATGTGTATTGCGTTGCTTTGGGGTGGAATGTTCTGAATATGTCTGTGAAGTCCATTTGGTCCAGTGTGTCATTTAAAGTCTTTATTTCCTTGTTGATCTTTTGCTTAGACGATCTGTCCATTTCAGTGAGGGGGGTGTTAAAGTCCCCCACTATTATTGTATTGTTGTCGATGTGTTTCTTTGCTTTTGTTATTAATTGCCTTATATAACGGGCTGCCCTCATGTTAGGGGCATAGATATTGACAATTGTTAAATCTTCTTGTTGGATAGATCCTTTAAGTATGATATAGTGTCCTTCCTCATCTCTTATTACGGTCTTTGGTTTAAAATCTAATTTGTCTGATATAAGGATTGCCACCCCAGCTTTCTTTTGGTGTCCATTAGCATGGTAAATGGTTTTCCACCCCCTCACTTTCAATCTGGGGGTGTCTTTGGGTCTAAAATGAGTCTCTTGCAGACAGCATATCGATGGGTCTTGTTTTTTAATCCAGTCTGTTAGCCTGTGTCTTTTGATTGGGGCATTGAGCCCATTTACATTCCGGGTAACTATTGAAAGATAGGAATTTGGTGCCATTGTATTGCCTGTAAGGTGACTGTTACCGTATATTGTCTGTGTTCCTTTCTGGCCTATGTTGCTTTTAGGCTCTCTCTTTGCTTAGAGGACCCCTTTCAAGATTTCCTGTAGGGCTGGTTTTGTGTTTGCAAATTCCTTTAGGTTTGTTTGTCCTGGAAGCTTTTTCTCTCTCCTTCAATTTTCAATGACAGCCTAGCTGGATAGAGTATTCTTGGCTGCATATTTTTCTCATTTAGTGCTCTGAATATATCCTGCCAGTCCTTTCTGGCCTGCCACGTCTCTGTGGATAGGTCTGTTGCCAATCTAATGTTTCTACCCTTGTAGGTTACATATCTCTTCTCCTGAGCTGCTTTCAGGATTTTCTCTTTGTCTATGAGACTCGTAAGTTTTACTATTAGATGTCGGGGAGTTGACCTATTTTTATTGATTTTGAGGGGGGTCTCTGTGCTTCCTGGATTTCATGCCTGTTTCTTTCCCCAAATTAGGGAAGTTCTCTGCTATAATTTGCTCCATTATACCTTCTGGCCCTCTCTCTCTTTCTTCTTCTTCTGGGATCCCAATTATTCTAATATTGTTTCGTCTTATGGTATCACTTATGTCTCAAATTCTGCCCTCGTGATCCAGTAGTTGTTTATCTCTCTTTTTCTCAGCTTCTTTATTTTCCATCATTTCATCTTCTATAGTACTGATTCTCTCTTCTGCCTCATTTATTCTAGCACTTAGCGCCCCCATTTTTTTGCACCTCATTAATAGCCTTTTGATTTCTACTTGGTTGGATTTTAGCTCTTTTACTTCTCCAGAAAGGGTTTCTCTAATAACTTCCATATTTTTTTCAAGCCCAGCTAGTATCTTTAAAGTGATGATTCTGAACTCTAGATCTGACATCGTACTAATGTCCGTATTGAGTAGGTCCCTGGCAGTCGGTACTACCTCTTGTTCTTTTTGTTGAGGTGATTTTTTCCGTCTCGTCATTTTGTGCAGAGGATAATAGATTAATGAGAGAACAAAAGGCTAGCAGAGTAACCACGTCCCCAGAAAATATACTTCAAACAAATCAGAAAAGACCTGAAGCAGTGGGATAAGAAAGGGAAAGAGAGAAAAGAGAAAAAGAAAAAAAAAAGAAAAAGATAAAGATAAAAACAAAAACAAACAAAACAAAACAACAACAACAAAAGAAAAACCAGAATGTGATCAAATATGATCTATATGGTATATAGATCAGTGCCACACACTAGATTTGGGGTGTATTTTGGTCTTTTAGAAGAGAGTGCCTCCCAAAATTTTAAAGAAAAAAAACTTATATATGTACAAAAATAAGGATTGATATGATGAAGGGATGGAATATGACTGTAAAAATGGAAATTACAAAAAATTTTATAAAAGGAATTGGTAAGAAGTTGTTTGAAAAAAGAAAGAAGAGGATTTAAAAAAGAAAAAAGAAAAAGAGAAAAAAAAAGGGAGAGGATGTGATCAGGCAGGGGAATAGAAAACACCATATACTAGAGATTTAGGGTATATTTTAATCTGTTAGAAGAAACTATCTCAAAATTTTAAAGAGAGAACAACTTATATATATAAGCTAAAAATATGGGTAACTACTATGAAGGGATAGAATATGACTCTAAAAATGAAAAATAAAAATGTTTTTTTTTTTAAAGGGATTGATAAGATGTTGGTTGAAAAATGGAAAAAGAAAAATTCAAAAAGAAATAAAAAGACAAAAAAGACAGTTAAAAAAAAATTAACTTTACAAGACTAAAGAATCATGGTAAAAAAGCCGTGAATTCTATGTGCAGTATTCCCCTAGCGCTGGAGTTCTGCCGTTCTCATTGATCGGTAAACTTGGTCTTGGCCGGCTGTTCTCCCTGATCTGGGGAGGGGCCTGTTGCCGTGGTTCCCAAATGTCTCTGCCGGAGGCGGAATTGCCCCGCCCTTGCCCCCTCCCAGCTAAGTAATCTGCTCGGGGTTGCTCTCCGGGGCTTTTGTTCCCTGCGAGCTTTCCGAACAGCTTTGGAGGCGGAGAGTGAAAATGGCGGCCTCCCAATCTCCACCCTGGAGGATCCGAGAACTCGGGCCCGCTTCTCAGTGCGCCCCCAGAGAAAAGCCGTCAGTCACTCCTGTCTCCCTGGTCTCCGGCCGCACTCCGTGCTCACCCGGCCTGCATCCGCGCACCTCTATCTCTGGCACCCGACCCCGGGTGGAGTCTCCAAACCCAGCAGATCCCTGCGGTGCACTCCCGCGCACCTCCTCCCGGGGGAGGAAGGTGAGTCTCCCCGGATCTGCCGCTTGTTGGGTCCCTGCTGGAGGAGCAGTGGCCCGACTGTGCTGTGGATCACGGTTTATGGCCACCCCGGGCTGAGAGCCCGCGCCTGGCCGCCGCCTCTGCAGCCGGCTTCCCTGCTCCGTTACCTGGG
The DNA here is from genome assembly GCF_029215605.1 of Mirounga angustirostris. Classification (NCBI taxonomy): domain Eukaryota; kingdom Metazoa; phylum Chordata; class Mammalia; order Carnivora; family Phocidae; genus Mirounga; species Mirounga angustirostris. Next base: position 95,210,812 of record NW_026991722.1, read on the forward strand.
AGCTCTGCCACGCTCAGGCACCCCCGGTCTTTCTGTGACCCCGAAGGTCCTGAGACCACACTGTCCCGGAGGGTTCCACCCTCCGCTTAGCCACCAGAGTGACGTCCCTCAGCGGAGCAGACTTTCAAAAGTTCCGATTTTGTGCTCCGTGGTTCTATCACTTGCCAGAAGCGGCCGACGGAGGCCCCTCCCCCGCCGTCTATCCTCCCGAATATCGCCTCGGATTCACTTCTCCGCACGTCCTACCTTCCAGAAAGTGGTCGCTTTTCTGATGAGAGAGTTGTTGCTCTTCTTTTCTTCAATCTCCTGTTGAGTTTGTTGGTGTTCAGAATGGTTTGATCCCTATCCAGCTGAATTCCTGAGAGGAGACGAAATCCAGGGCTCCTACTCCTCCGCCATCTTGCTCCGCCCCCCGATAATTGTCTTTCTATGCTTGACTTATTTCACTTAGCAGAATCTCCTGCAGTCCCATCCATGTTGATGTAAAAGTTGGGTATTCATCTTTTCTGATGGCTGAGTAATATTCCATTGTATATATGGACCACATCTTCTTTATCCATTCATCTGTTGAAGGGCATCTCGGCTCTTTCGACAGTTTGGCTATTGTGGACATTGCTGCTATGAACATTGGGGTGCATATGGCCCTTCTTTTCACTACATCTGTATCTTTGGGGTAAATACCCAGTAGTGCAATTGCTGGGTCATAGGGTAGCTCTATTTTAAAATTTTTGAGGCACCTCCACACTGTTTTCCAAAGTGGCTGTACCAACTTGCATTCCCACCAACAGGGTAAGAGGGTTCCCTTTTCTCCACAACCTCTCCAACATTTGTTATTTCTTTCCCTGTCCATTTTGGCCATTCTAACTGGTGTAAGGTGGTATCTCAATGCGGTTTTGATTTGGATTTCCCGGATGGCTAATGATGATGAACATTATTTCATGTGTCTCTTAGCCATTTGTATGTCTTCTTCAGAGACGTGTCTTTTCATCTCTTCTGCCCACTTTTTGACTTGATTATTTGTTTTTTGGGTGTTGAGTTTGAGAAGTTCTTTATAGATTTTGGATACCAGTCCTTTATCTGTAACGTCATTTGCAAATATCTTCTCCCATTCTGTGGGTTGCCTCTTTGTTTTGTTGACTGTTTCCTTTGCTGTGCAGAAGCTTTTTATCCTGATGAAGTCCCAAAACTTCATTTTTGCTTTTGTTTCACTAGCTTTTGGAGATGTATCTTGAAAGAAGTTGCTGTGGCCAATGTCAAAGAGGTCACTGCCTATGTTCTCCTCGAGGATTTTGATGGATTCCTGTCTCACATTGAGGTCTTTCATCCACTTTGAGTTTATCTTTGTGAATGGTGTTAGAGAATGGTTGAGTTTCATTCTGCCTGCGGCTGTCCAATTTTCCCAGCAGCATTTATTGAAGAGCCTGTCTTTTTCCATTGCATGCTTTTTCCTGCTTTGTCAAAGATTATTTGACTATAGAGTTGAGGGTCCATATCTGGGTTCTCTATTCTGTTCCACTGGTCTGTATGTCTGTTTTTGTGCCAGTACCATGCTGTCTTGGTGATCACTGCTTTGTAATAGAGCTTGAAAACCGGCAACGTGATGCCCCCAGCTTTGTTTTTCTTTTTCAACATCTCCTTGGCGATTCGGGGTCTTTTCTGATTCCATACAAATTTTAGGATTGTTTGTTCCAGCATTTTGTAAAATGTCATTGCGGCAGCAGACGGCGGTGGCAGGCGGCGGCAGGATGCGGAGGCAGGCAGGCGGCCACGGATGACGGCGGGCAGCAGGCTGCAGGCGCAGGCAAGGGCGGTGGGTGGCAGAAGGCAGGTGGCGGCGGCAGGCAGAGGTAAGCGGCAGCAGGGGGCGGCAGTGGCAGACGGCAGTGGTAGTACTGCCTGGTGGCGGCAGCAGGCAGGCGGTGGCAGGCGGCGGTGGCAGGCAGCGGCAGGGAGGTGGTGGCAGTCGGTGACAGGTGGCAGCGGGCAACAGCAGAGGTGGCGGCGGTGACAGCACCAGCGGGTGACGTCTATGGCTGCAGCGGCTGCAGGGGCGGCAAGGGCTGCAGGGGCGCCAGCTTTGGGCAGCCCAGGGTCATTGGGCGGCAGTGTGTGGCAGCCTCAGCAGCAGGTGCCATTGGCTTCAGCCGGAGTCACCGGCGGGGGAAGCAGGCGCCCCCCAATAGGGGCGGGGTCAGCAGCAGGCGGGTCAGCGGCGGCAGCGTGGGTCAGCGTGGGGAGGGGCGCTGGAAGCGCCGGCGGGCGTCTGCGAGTTACGCGGCGGCGTCTGCGGCGTCAGTGGCGTCAGGGGCGTCAGCGGCGTCGGCGGCGTCAGCAGTAGTGCTGGCGTCAGTCGGCTTCAGCGTTGGGCAGCAGCGGAAGCTCCGGGCAGCAGAGGCAGCAGCAGGAGTATCAGCAGCGGGCGGCGGCAGCGGTAGGTGCCGGGTTAGTGGGGGTCAGAATGTGGCAGCGGGAGGCGGTGGAGGCAGTGGAGGCAGGGGGCGGCAGTGGAGGCAGGGGGCGGCAGTAAGCGGTGGGGGCAGGGAGGCAGGCAAGGGCGGCGGGCGGTGGAAGGAGGTAGCAAGCGGCGGCGGCGGCAGGGGGCGGGGGCAGGCAGGCTGCGGCAGGCAGGTGGCAGACAGTTGCAGGCAGGCTGCAGCACTGGGGGTACGCAGTAGCCGCAGGCGGCAACAGGCAGTGGCGGCAGGAAGCGGCGGCGGGCAGGTGGTGGGGGCAGGTAGTGGCGGCCGGCAGGCCCCGGCTAGGGGCAGGCAGGGGGCGGCGGCGGCAAGAGGTGGCAGACGGGGGCAGGCAGTGGTAAGCGGCGGGAGGAAGCGGCGGCCGGCGGCAGGGCCAGGCAACATTGTTAGGTAGGCGGCAGCGGTAGGCATGTGGTGGCGGTGGGCTGCCGTGGCGGGTAGTGGTAAGTGGCAGCAGGCGGGGGTAGGCGGCGGTGGTAGGTAAGCAGCAGCAGGCCGTGGCGGGCTGCAGGCAGCAGGGGCCAGGCAGGAAGTGGCGGCTGACAGTCGTAGCCGGCCATAAGCGATTGCAGAAAGCGGCGGCAGGCGGCAGGGGCAGGTGGCAGGGGGAGGCGGGCCACAACGGCGGCAGGCAGTGAGGGCAGCAGACGGCAGCAGCGTCAGGCGGCAGCGGCAGGCGGTGGGAGCAAGCGGGCTGCGGGGGGCAGCGGCAGCAGGTGGCGGCGGTAGGCAGGCAACGTTGGCAGGCATCTTCGAGGTTAGGCAGCGGAGGCTGGTGGCAGTAGCCGCAGATGGCAACAGGCGGTGGTGGCAACAAGCAGTGGCAGGCAGGTGGCGGGGACAGGTGGTGGCCGCAGGCAGCAGTGTTAGGAAGGCGGGAATTGCAGCTGTTGGGAGGCGGCAGTAGTAGGCATGCGGTGGTGGCGGGCAGTGGTAAGCGGCAGCAGGCGGCGGTGGTAAGGAAGCGGCAGCGGGCCGTGGCGGGCAGCGGGCAGTGGGGGCAGGCAGGCGGTGGCAGGCAACGTCAGCAGCGGGCTGCAGGCGGCCGCGGTAGGCAGGTGGTGGTGGTGGTGGCAGGTGGCGGCGGTAGGCACCGGTAAGCGGCGGCAGGGGGTGCGGGCAGGCAGGCGGAGGCAGGGGGACACAGGCAAGGATGCCGGGCGGCGGCAGGCAGAGTTGGCAGACAGGCGGTGGTGGTAGGTAGTAGCAGGCAGCCCCGGCAGGAAGCGAAGGCAGGCGGCAGTGGCAGCAGGCGACAGCGCGGGCAGGCTGTGGTAAGCAGTGGCTGGCAGTCAGGCAGCCACAGGCAAGGGAGGCGCGCGGTGCGAGGAGGTAGCAGGCGGCGGCGGCAGGAAGCGGTGGGACGCAGGCAGCTGGGGCGGCAGGCAGGCAAGCCCCGGCAAGCGGCAGGCAGGCGGCAACAGGAAGCGGCGGCAGCGGTGTCAGGCGGCAGTGGCAGGAAGCCACGGGAGACATCGGAGGCAGGTGGCGGGGGAAGGTGGCAGGAGGAGGCAGGCTGCAGCGGAGGCAGGCAGTGGGGGCAGCGGCCTGCAGGCACCAGCAGTAGGCAGGCGGTGGTGGCAGGTAAGAGGTAGCAGGTGCAGGCTGCAGTAAGCAGCGGCTGGCAGGCAGGCCACGGCAGGTAAGGGCCGCGGGTGGTGCAAGGATATAGCAGGCGGCGGCAGCAGGCAGGCGGCGGGGGCAGGCAGGTGGCAGACAGCAGCATTAGGGAGGCGGCAGCTGTGGCGATTGGCAGGTGGCAGCGTTAGGCCAGCGGTGCCGGCAGCGGTGGGGGTAGGCAGGCAGCGTTGGCATGCATTCTCGGTGTTAGGTAGCTGGGCCCGGTGGAGCCAGGCTGAGGCAGCAGACGGCGGTGGCAGGCCGATGGCCACGGATGCCGGCGGGCAGCAGGCTGCAGGCGCAGGCAAGGGCGGTGGGTGGCAGAAGGCAGGTGGCGGCGGCAGGCAGAGGTAAGTGGCAGCAGGGGCGGCAGTGCCAGACGGCAGTGGTAGTACTGACTGGTGGCGGCAGCAGCAAGGCGGTGGCAGGCGGCGGTGGCAGCAGTGGTGGGCAGCGGCGGCAGGCAGCGGCAGGCAGGCGGTGGCAGGCGGTGGCAGGCGGCAGCAGGCAGTAGCAGAGGTGGCAGCGGTGACAGCAGCAGCGGGTGGCGTCTGGGGCTGCAGCGGCTGCAGGGGCGGCAAGGGCTACAGGGGCGCCCGCTTTGGGCAGCCCCAGGTCATTGGGCGGCGGTGTGTGGCAGCCTCAACAGCAGGTGCCATTGGCTTCAGCCGGAGTCACCGGTGGCGGAAGCAGGCTCCGCGATAGGGGCGCGGTCAGCAGCAGGCGGGTCAGCGTTGGCAGCGTGGGTCAGCGTGGGGAGGGGCGCGGGAACGCCGGCGGGCATCTGCGGGTTACGCGGCGGCGTCAGTGGCGTTAGCCGCGTCCGCGGCGTCCGCGGCGTCAGCAGTAGTGCTGGCGTCAGTCGGCTTCAGCGTTGTGCAGCAGCGGAAGCTCCGGGCAGCAGAAGCAGCAGCAGGAGTATCAGCAGCGGGCGGCGGCAGTGGTAGGTGCCGGGTTAGTGGGGTCAGTATGTGGCAGCGGGAGGTGGTGGAGTCAGTGGAGGCAGGGGGCGGCAGTAAGCGGTGGGGGCAGGGAGGCAGGTAGCGGCAGGCAAGTGTGGTGGGCGGCGGCAGGCAGGGTTGGCAGACAGGCGCCGGCGGTAGGCGATTGCAGGCGGCGGCAGGAAGCGGTGGCAGGCTGTGGAAAGAAGCAGCAGGCAGGCAGGCGGCGGCGGCAGGCAGGCAAGGGCGGCGGGCGGTGGAAGGAGGTAGCAGGCGGCGGCGTCGGCAGGGGGCGGGGGCAGGCAGGCTGCAGCAGGCAGGTGGCAGGCAGTTGCAGGCAGGCTGCAGCACTGGGGGTACGCAGCAGCCGCAGGTGGCAACAGGTGGTGGCGGCAGGAAGCGGCGGCGGGCAGATGGTGGGGGCAGGTGGCGGCGGCTTGCAGGCTACGGCCAGAGGCAGGCAGGGGGCCGCGGCGACCAGAGGTAGCAGGCGGCGGTGGCGGCAGGGGGCGGGGGCAGGCAGGCTGCGGCAGGCAGGTGGCAGGCAGTTGCAGGCAGACTGCAGCATTGGGGGTAGGCAGTAGCCGCAGGTGGCAACAGGTGGTGGCGGCAGGAAGCGGCGGCGGGCAGGTGGTGGGGCCAGGTGGTGGCGGCTGGCAGGCCCCGGCTAGAGGCAGGCAGTGGGCGGCGACGGCAAGAGGTGGCAGACGGTGGCAGGCAGTGGTAAGCGGCGGGAGGAAACGGCGGCAGGCGGCAGGGCCAGGCAGCAGCGTTAGGTAGGCGGCAGCGGTAGGCATGTGGTGGCGGTGGGCTGCCGTGGCGGGTAGTGGTAAGTGGCAGCAGGCGGGGGTAGGCGGCGGTGGTAGGTAAGCAGCAGCAGGCCGTGGCGGGCTGCAGGCAGCAGGGGCCAGGCAGGAAGCGGCGGCTGATAATCCTAGCCAGCCATAAGGGGTGGCAGAAAGCGGCGGCAGGCGGGGGCAGGTGGCAGGGGGAGGCGGGCCACAGTGAGGGCAGGCAGTGAGGGCAGCAGGCGGCAGTGGCCACAGGCAGTGGAGGCAAGCGGGCTGCAGGGGGTGGCGGCGGTAGATTGGCAGCGTTGGCAGGCATCGTCGAGTTTAGGCAGCGGAGGCTGGTGGCAGCAGAGGAGGTGGCAGGTGGCAGGCTGCAGGTGGCGGCGGTAGACAGCGGTAAACGGCATCAGGGGGTGTGGGCAGGCAGGCGGAGGCAAGGGGATACAGGCAAGGGTGGCAGGCGGCAGCGGCAGGAAGCGGTGGCGGGCAGGTGGCTGGGGCGGTAGGCAGCGGTAACTGGCAGCAGCTGGTGGGGGCAGCGGCCCGGTGGCAGTAGGGGCAGGGTCAGCGCTGGGCAGCCAGCGCCAGCAAGCAGCAGGCGGCAGAGGGCGGCAGAGTGGGCCAGCCGTGTCGGCGGTCAGCAGCAGCATCTGCGATGGGCAGCGGGTGTCAGTGGCGGTAGCTGGGGGCACTGGCGGTAGCTGGGGGCAGTGGAGGTATGGCTGGGAGCAGAGGGAGCCGGGGGCAGCGGCGTCCTTGGAACCCTAGCATGCTGCAGTTCCGAGGAAGAGGTGCCCCTCAACCTGGTATCTGCAGGGGACACAGGGGGCCACCCAGGACCCAGAGGCCAAGCCTGAGGCGGAGTGCCAAGTCCTGCTTCCTCCCATTGGGGAGGCCAGGTGAGTTCGGCCTCTGCCCTGGGCTTGAGCTTCAGTCTCTCCATCTGTAAAGTGGGCAGAACAGCAAAACCTTAGGGTTATGGTGCAGATTTAATGTAGGTAATGGGTTTCCTCTAGACTGGTTCAGAGTCCAGGTTGTCATTCCTCTTATTCCACTTCCAGCTGTGTGACCTTGAGCAAGATAGGTAATGGCCAGGCCTCAGAATTCTCATCTGAGAGATGGGCCTCCAAAGAGGACCTATATAGGCTTGTTTTGGGGATTTAGTGAAGTAGTACACAGAACCCATTTCCAAAGTCCATGTAAATCATGGTTCCTGGCACGAGATAAGTGCAGTACGAGTCTTTGGGATTAATATCACAGAAGTATTAGTTATTGTTATTGCTAGCACTGGGGAAGGAACACCGTGATTGCCATCCTCATGATTATCATCGTGAGTTAATTGAGGAGCTGCTCTGTGCCTGGCGCTGGCTAAGCATTCTACACCCTTTATCAGTTTGCACATCTCCATGGGCTAGGATCCTGATAGGCCTCTGAGTCTTAGAGACGCAGATAGTGCTTGGAACCAGATTTCAAGCCCTTGTCATTGCAGCTCCAAAACCTGTGCTTCCAACCTCTCCATGAGTGGGGCGTATCCGAAACCCTCCTGCCTCTCTGCTTGACTCTGCACCTTACAGCTTAGAATAGGGCCTAACCCAGAGGAATACAGAGGGATAAGTATTCTCTATTTCTGTTACCGTCGTAGTCTTTATTCACTCGCAGTGCTTTATGGGCACAGATGTAACGGCGGTGGTTAGTGATTCAGATCAAGAGCTGACAGACCATCCCAACTGAGAGAAATGAGACCCATTTTATGTGCTCCTCTCCCCCTAGAATGATGGTCAAGAGACAGTGATGACTCAGAGGTTGCCAGTGAGTTAAAGAAGTTGGCTGCCCAGCCGCAAGAGCCCGAGTAGACAGCAGCGGCGACCTTTGGTAGCATCTCAAAAGACACCTACACGATGGAACATGCCCAGGGATTTGGAAAACTGGTAAGGCATTTTCCATACACCCTGCATTGTTCTTCCTCAACTTCTTCAGTATCTCCCAGGAACTCCCTGCTTCTTCCTGTACCCCTAAGCGGGATGCAGTGCCCAGTGCTCTGGGTAGAGAGGAGCCCAGCACTTTACATGCTGTTCTGTGCACGCACTCACCAGTGTACAAAGCTCTCCTTTAGTCTCTGTGAGGAACAGGAGGGCAGTTTCCCGCACAGATTTGGGCAGGTCCCTGCACTTTCTGAGTCCCCTGAACAATGGTGTATGGCTTACCTGTTTAAATCCAGTTTTGTCTTGGAGTGTTTTACAAGACCTTTTCCTTAGGATAACTTGTAAGATCACTTTCTTTACAACTTCGAAGCTTGTAATACAGTGTTATTAACTATAGCCGCCATGTTGTACGTTACATCCTGTGACTGACTGACTTTATACCTGTAAGTTTGAACCTTTGACCCCTGTCACCCATTTCACACCCATCCCCCTGCCTGTCAACCACCAATCAGACTGCTGTATCTTTAAGCTCAGTTTTTTGGTGGTTTTAGATTCCATATAAAAGTGTTGTCTTAGAGTATTTGTATCTGACTTCTTTCAGTTAGCATCGTGCCCTCAGGGTCCATCCATGTTGTTGTAAAAAGAACGATTTCGTTTTTTGTTATGGCTAAAGAGTATTGCAGTGTCTACATACACCACATCTTCCTTATCGATTCATCCCTCCGTGGACATGTAGGTTGTCCTCCTATCTTAGCTGTTACGAATAATGCTGCAGTGAACATGGGGGTTCAGATATCTTTTCAAATGGGTGTTTTTGTTTTCTTTGGCTAAATGGCCAGGAGAAAAATTGCTGGATTGTAGGCTCGTTCTAGTTTTAATGTTTTGAGGAGCCTGCATACTCTTTTCCACAGTGGATGCACCTACCTACGTTCCCACCAACAGCTCACTGGGGTTCCCTTTCGGCCACATCCTTGCTAACATATGTTATTTCTCATCTTTTTGATACTAAATTTTCTAACCAGTGTGAGGTGCTATCCCATTGTTTTGATTTGCATTTCCCTGATGATTCATGATGTTGAGCATCTTTTCATGTCCCTGTTGGCTCTCTGGATGTGTTCTCTGGATAATGTCCATTTGGATAACCCTCCCACTTTTTAACCACTTTGTTTTTTGCTGTAGTTATTGAGTGTAGGAGTGCTTTATATGTACTGGATACTAATCTTTTTTTTTTTTTTAAAGATTTATTTATTTATTTATTTATTTGAGAGAGAGAATGAGATAGAGAGCATGAGAGGGTGGAGGGTCAGAGGGAGAAGCAGACTCCCTGCTGAGCAGGGAGCCTGACTTGGGACTCGATCCCGGGACTCTGGGATCATGACCTAAGCCGAAGGCAGTCGCTTAACCAACTGAGCCACCCAGGCGCCCCTCCATACAAATTTTAAAGATTCTTTGCCTTATGTCTATAAAACGTGTTTCGAATTTTGGTTAAGAATTGCATTCAATCTCTAGACGGTTTTGGGTAGTATAGACATTTTAACACTTAATTCTTCTAATCCATGAGCATGGAATGTCGATTTACTTGTGTTGTCTTCCGTTTCTTTCCTTAGTGTCTTACAGTTTTCAGTATATAGGCTTTCACCTCCTTGGTTAAATTTATCTTTAAGTGTTTTTTGGTTTTTTTTGATGCAATTTTAAATATGATTTTTAAAATTTATTTTCCTGTTCATTATTAGTATATAAAAATGGAACATATTTTTATGTACTTTTTATCCTGCAACTTTATTGAATCTGTTTAATAGTTTTTTTCATGTTGTTTTTAGGGGTTTTTTTACATATAAAATGTCATTTGAATATAGTGACCTTTACTTCTTCCTTTCCAATTTGGATGTATTTTATTTCTTTATTTTTCTTGTGTAATTGCTCTGGCTGGGATTTCCAGTAGTATAGTTGACCGTTGTCCATCGTCGGTTTGAATTGTGTGGTCCACTTAATACATTTTTTATTCAGTAAATACAGGCATTGCTTGTAAAGGTATTGTCCTTTTGAATTTTTTTTTTCTTTTAAAATGATTATTTATATTCTACTTACTTAGCAATATTGGTTTCAGGAGAATTCCGTGATTCATGACTTGCTTACAACCCCTACTACTCATCATAACAGTGCCCTCCTTAATCCCATCACCCAGCTAGACCATCCCCCAAACACCTCCCCTCTGTCAAATCTCTGTTTTCCAGCATCAAGAGTTTCTTACACTTTGTTTCCCTCTCCGTTCTTTGTATCCCCCCTCCCATTTGTTGATCTGTTTTGTTTCTTAAATCCATAGGAGTGAAATCACATGGTATTCGTCTTTCTCTGACTCACTTATTTTGCTTAGCATAATACACTCTAGCTTCATCAGGATTTTTTTTTTAAAGAATTTATTTATTTCTTTTTCTTTTTTTTTTTAAATTTTATTATGTTATGTTAGTCACCATACAATACATCATTACTTTTTGATGTAGAGATCCACGGTCCATTGTTTTCGTATAACACCCAGTGCTCCATGCAGTACGTGCCCTCCTTAATACCCATCACTGGGCTCACCAATCCCCGCAACCCCCCTCTAAAACCCTGTGTGTTTCTCAGGTCCATAGTCTTTCATGGTTCATCTCTCATCCAATCCCCCCCCCCATTTTTCCCTTCCTTCTCCTAATGTCCTCCATGTTATTCCTTATGTTCCACAAATAAGTGAAACCATGTGATAATTGACTTTCTCTGCTTGACTTACTTCACTTAGCATAATCTTCTCCAGCCCCATCGATGTTGATGTAAAAGGTGGGTATTCATCCTTTCTGATGGCTGAGTAATATTCCATTGTATATATGGACCACATCTTCTTTATCCATTCATCTGTTGAAGGGCATCTCGGCTCTTTCCACAGTTTGGCTATTGCGGACATTGCTGCTATGAACATTGGGGTGCACATGGCCCTTCTTTTCACTACATCTGTGTCTTTGGGGCAAATACCCAGTAGTGCAATTGCTGGGTCATAGGGTACCTCTATTTTTAAATTTTTAAGGAACCTCCACACTATTATTTTTTGACAGAGAGGGACACAGCAAGGGAGGGAACACAAGCAGGGGGAGTTGGAAAGGAAGAAGGAGGCTCCCCACAGTCTTTGGATCCAATGCGGGGCTCGATTCCAGGACCCTGGGATCATGACCTGAGCCGAAGGCAGACGCTTAATAACTGAGCCCCAAGCTCCATCAGGATTTTCTTAATCACACTCTTTTTCTCTAGCTTACTTTCTTGTAAGAATGCAGTCTATAATACATATAACATTCAAAATGTGTCTGAATCAAATCTTTGTGTTCCTGATAACTTTTCTGGTCAACAGTAGGATATTAGTAGTTCAGTTTTGGGTGACTCAAAAGTATTCTCAGATTTTCAACTGCACAGGGGTTGGCAACCCTAATCCCTGCATTGTTCAAGGGCCAACTGTATGTTGAATAAAAGTGGCGAGAGTGTGCATCCTTGTCTTGTTCCTGATCTTAGAGGAGAAGCTTTCGGCTTTCACTCTTGCATAGGACGTGGCTTCTCAGGTATGGCCTTTATTAGGTTGAGTTACATTCTCTGTATACCTGCTTTGTTGAGAGCTTTTATCAAAATGGGTGTTGCGTTTTGTCAGATGCTTTTTCTGCATTGGTGGAGAAGATCATAGGATTTTTACCCTTTGTTTTGTTAATGTGGCCTATTTCTTTGATTGATTTGTGGATGTTGAACCCCCCTTGCATCCCTGAAATAAATCTGACTTGTTCATACTTCTTCCTGTATTGTTGAATTTCGTTTGCTGTTATTTTGTTGAGGATTTTTATATCTATGTTCATCACAGATACGGGTCTGTAATTTTCTTTTCTTGTGGTATTTTGGTAGGGTTTGATAAGGGCAATGCTGGCCTCCTAAAAGGAGTTGAGAAGCATTCCTTCCTCTTGTATTTGGGGAAAAGTTTGAAAAGGATTGGTATTCATTTTTCTTTGAAAATTTGGTAGAATTCAGCAGGAAGCCATCTGGACTCCTGACTGTTGAGAGGTTTTTAATTACTCATTTTGTTTCCCTACTGGTAATTGGTCTGTTCAGAATTTTTGTCTCTTCATGATTCATTCTTGGAAGGTTGTGTGTTTCTTGGAATTTATCCTTTTCTTTTGGACGGTCAAACTTGTCGGGGTGTAATTGTTCACAGTAGTCTCTTATGAGCCTTTGTCTATGGTATCAATGGAAACATCTCTTTCATTTCTGATTATGTGTACTCATTCTTTTTTTTTACCTTGAGGCTAGCTGAAAATTTGTCAGCTTTTTTCTTTTCTTTCTTTTTTTTTTTTTTTAGATTTTATTTATTTATTTGAGACAGAAAGATTGAGAGAGACAGAGAGCACATGAGAGGGCGGGAGGGTCAGAGGGAGAAGCAGGCTCCCTGCTGAGCAGGGAGCCCGATGCGGGACTCGATCCCGGGACTCCAGGATCATGACCTGACCCGAAGGCAGTCACTTAACCAACTGAGCCACCCAGGCGCCCTCAGCTTTTTTCTTTTCAAAGAACCAGCTCTTTTTTTGATCTTTCTATTGCCTTCATAGTCTGTATTTGATTTATTTGTTTGAGATGTTACTTCCTTTCTTCTATTAAATTTGGGCTTCCGTGTTCTTTTTCTGGTTCCTTGAGGTGGAAAGTTAGGCCGCTTATTTGAGACGATTCTTGTTTCTTGATTTACACCTGTATCACTATAAACTTCCGTCTTAGAACCACTGTTTTTTAAAATTTTTTAAATTTTAAAAAAAATTTTATTGTTATGTTAATCACCATACATCATTAGTTTTAGATGTAGTGTTCCATGATTCATTGTTTGTGCATAACACCCCGTGCTCCATTCAGAATGTGCCCTATTTAATACCCATCACCGGGCTAAACCATCCTCCCACCCCCCTCCCCTCTAGAACCCTCAGTTTGTTTTTCAGAGTCCATCATCTCTCATGGTTCCTCTCCCCCTCCAATTTCCCCCCCTTCATTCCTCCCCTCCTGATATCTTCTTCTTTTTTTTTTTGTTTCTTAACATATATTGCATTATTCGTTTCAGAGGTACAGATCTGAGATTCAACCGTCTTGCACAATTCCCAAGGTTTACCAGAGCACATATCCTCCCCAATGTCTGTCACCCAGTCATCCCATCCCACCCCCCACTCCAGCAACCCTCAGTTTGTTTCGTGAGATTAAGAATTCCTCATTATCAGTGAGGTCATTTGATACATGTCTTTCTCTGTTTGACTTATATCGCTCAGCATAATGCCCTCCAATTCCATCCACCTCGTTGCAAATGGCAAGATCTCATTCCTTTTGATGGCTACATAATATTCCATTGTATATATATACCATTTCTTCCTTTTCCATTTGTCTGTCGATGGACATCTTGGCTCTATCCACAGTTTGGCTATTGTGGACATTGCTGCTATAAACATCGGGGTGCATGTACCCCTTCGGGCCCCTACATTTGTATATTTGGGATAAATACCCAGCAGTGCAGTTGCTGGATCATATGCTAGATCTATTTTCAACTTCTGGAAGAACCTCCATACTGTTTTCCAGAGTGGCTGCACCAGCTTGCATTTCCACCAACAGTGTAGGAGGGTTCCCCTTTCTCTGGATCCCTGCCAACATCTGTCCTTTCCTGACTTGTTAATTTTAGCCATTCTGACTGGTGTGAGGTGGTATCTCATTGAGGTTTTGATTTGGATTTCCCTGATGCCGAGCGATGTTGAGCACTTTTTCATGTGTCTGTTGGCCATTTGGATGTCTTCTTTGGAAAATGTCTGTTCATGTCTTCTGCCCATTTCTTGATTGGATTCTTTGTTCTTTGGGTGTTGGGTTTGATAATTTTGGATACTAGCCCTTTATCTGATATGTCATTTGCAAATATCTTCTCCCGCTCTGTCGGTTGTCTTTTGGTTTTGTTGACTGTTTCTTTTGCTGTTCAAAAGCTTTTTATCTTGATGAAGACCCAATAGTTCATTTTTGCCCTTGCTTCCCTTGCCTTTGGCAATGTTTCTAGGAAGAAGTTGCTGAGGCTGAGGTCGAAGAGGTTGCTGCCTGTGTTCTCCTTTAGGATTTGGATGGACTCCTGTCTCACATTGAGGTCTTTCAACCATCTGGAGTCTATTTTTGTGTGTGGTGTAAGGAAATGGTCCAATTTCATTCTTCTGCATGTGGCTGTCCAATTTTCCCAACACCATTTGTTGAAGAGACTGTCTTTTTGCCATTGGACATTCTTTCCTGCTTTGTCGAAGATGAGTTGACCATAGAGTTGAGGGTCTATTTCTGGGCTCTCTATTCTGTTCCATTGATCGATGTGTCTGTTTTTGTGCCAGTACCATACTGTCTTAATGATGACAGCTTTGTAATAGAGCTGGAAGTCTGGAATTGTGATGCCGCCGGCTTTGCTTTTCTTTTTCAACATTCCTCTGGCTATTCGGGTCTTTTCTGGTTCCATACAAGTTTTAGGATTATTTGTTCCATTTCTTTGAGAAAAGTGGATGGTATTTTGATGGGGATTGCATTGAATGTGTAGATTGCTCTAGGTAGCATTGACAGCTTTACAATATTTGTTCTTCCAATCCATGAGCATGGAACGTTTTTCCATTTCTTTGTGTCTTCCTCAATTTCTTTCATGAGTATTTTATAGTTTTCTGAATAGAGATCCTTTGTCTCTTTGGTTAGATTGATTCCTAGGTATCTTATGGTTTTGGGCGCAATTGTAAATGGGATCGACTCCTTCATTTCTTTCTTCTGTCTTGTTGGTGTATAGGAATGCCACTGACTTCTGTGCATTGATTTTATATCCTGCGACTTAACTGAATTCCTGTATGAGTTCTAGCAGTTTCGGGGTGGAGTGTTTTGGGTTTTCCACATAAGGTATCATATCATCTGCAAAGAGTGAGAGTTTGACTTCTTCTTTGCCGATTTGGATGCCTTTGATTTCTTTTCGTTGTCTGATTGCTGTGTCTAGGACTTCGAATACTATGTTGAATAGCAATCGTAGCAGTGGACATCCCTGCCGCATTCCTGACCTTAGGGAGAAAGCTCTCAGTTTTTCCCCATTGAAAATGATATTCGCTATAGGTTTTTCATAGATGGCTTTTATGATACAGAAGTATGTACCCTCTATCCCTATACTCTGAAGAGTTTTGATCAAGAAAGGATGCTGTACTTTGTCAAATGCTTTTTGTGCATCTATTGAGAAGATCATATGATTCTTGTTCTTTCTTTTGTTAATGTATTGTATCACGTTGATTGATTTGCGGATGTTGAACCAACCTTGCAGCCCAGGGATAAATCCCACTTGGTTGTGGTGAATAATCCTTGTAATGTACTGTTGGATCCTATTGGCTAGTAGTTTGGTGAGAATTTTTGCATCCTTGTTCATCAGGGATATTGGTCTGTAATTCTCCTTTTTGATGGGGTCTTTGTCTGGTTTTGGGATCAAGGTAATGCTGGCCTCATACAATGAGTTTGGACGTTTTCCTTCCATTTCTATTTTTTGGAACAGTTTCAGAAGAATAGGTATTAATTCTTCTGGAAATGTTTGGTAGAATTCCCGTGGGAAGCCATCTGGCCCTGGGCTTTTGTTTGTAGGGAGATTTTGATGACTGCTTCAATTTCCTTAGTGTTTATAGGTCTGTTCAGGTTTTCTATTTCATCCTGGTTCAGTTTTGGTAGTTGATACATCTCTAGGAATGTATCCATTTCTTCCAGGTTATCGAATTTGCTGGCATAGAGTTGCTCATAATATGTTCTTATAATTGTTTGTATTTCTTTGGTGTTGGTTGTGATCTCCCCCTTTCATTCATGATTTTATTTATTTGGGTCATTTCTCTTTTCTTTTTGATAAGTCTGGCCAGGGGATTATCAGTTTTGTTAATTCTTTCAAAGAACCAGCTCCTAGTTTCGTTGATCTTTTCTACTGTTCTTTTAGGTTCTATTTCATTGATTTCTGCTCTGATCTTTTTTTATTTCTCTTCTCCTACTGGGTTTAGGCTTTATTTGCTATTCTTTCTCCACCTCCTTTAGGTGTAGGGTTAGGTTGTGTATTTGAGACCATTCTTGTTTCTTTCTTGTTTTTTTAAGATTTTATTTATTTATTTGAGATAGAGAGAATGAGAGAGACAGACAGCACATGAGACGGCGGGAGGGTCAGAGGGAGAAGCAGGCTCCCTGCTGAGCAGGGAGCCCGATGCAGGACTCGATCCTGGGACTCCAGGATCATGACCTGAGCTGAAGGCAGTCACTTAACCAACTGAGCCACTTCCTTGTTTCTTGAAAAAGGCTTGTATTGCTATGTACTTTCCTCTTAGAGCTGCCTTTGCTGCATCCCAATGATTTTGAATAGTTGTGTTTTCATTTTCATTGGTTTCCACGAATTTTTTAAAATCTTCTTTAATTTCCTGGTTGACCCACTCATTCTTTAGTAGGATGCTCTTTAGCCTCCATGTATTTGAGTTCTTTCCGACTTTCCTCTTGTGATTGAGTTCTAGTTTCAAAGCATTGTGGTCTGAAAATAGGCAGGGAATGATCCCAATCTTTTGGTACCAGTTGAGACCTGATTTATGACCTAGGATGGGATCTATTCTGGAGAATGTTCCATGGACACTAGAGAAGAATGTGTATTCCTTTGCTTTGGCATGGAATATTCTGAATATGTCTATGAAGTCCCTTTTGTCCAGTGTGTCATTTAAAGTCTTTATTTCCTTGTTGTCTTTTGCTTAGATATTCTGTCCATTTTAGTGAGGGGGGTGTTAAAGTCCCCCACTATTATTGTATTGTTGTCGATGTGTTTCTTTGCTTTTGTTATTAATTGCCTTATATAATTGGCTGCTCCCATGTTAGGGGCATAGATATTTACAATTGTTAGATGTTCTTATTGGATAGACCCTTTAAGTAGGATATAGTGTCCTTCCCTATCTCTTATTACAGTCTTTGGTTTAAAATCTAATTTGTCTGATATAAGGATTGCCACCCCAGCTTTCTTTTGGTGTCCATTAGCATGGTAAATGGTTTTCCACCCCCTCACTTTCAATCTGGGGGTGTCTTTGGGTCTAAAATGAGTCTCTTGCAGACACCATATCGATGGGTCTTGTTTTTTAATCCAATCTGATAGCCTGTGTCTTTTGATTGGGGCATTGAGCCCATTTCCTTTCAGGGTAACTATTGAAAGATAGGAATTTAGTGCCATTGTTATTGCCTGTAAGGTGACTGTTACTGTATATTGTCTGTGTTCCTTTCTGGTCTATGTTGCTTTTAGGCTCTCTCTTTGCTTAGAGGACCCCTTTCAAGATTTCCTGTAGGGCTGGTTTTGTGTTTGCAAATTCCTTTAGTTTTTGTTTGTCCTGGAAGCTTTTTCTCTCTCCTTCAATTTTCAATGACAGCCCAGCTGGATAGAGTATTCTTGACTGCATATTTTTCTCATTTAGTGCTCTGTATATATCCTGCCAGTCCTTTCTCGCCTGCCAGGTCTCTGTCGATAGGTCTGTTGCCAATCTAACGTTTCTGCCATTGTAGTTTACATATCTCTTCCCCCGAGCTGCTTTCAGGATTTTCTCTTTGTCTCTGAGACTCGTAAATTTTACTATTAGATGTTGGCGTGTAGACCTATTTTTATTGATTTTGAGAGGGGTTCTCTGTGCCTCCTGGATTTTGATGCCTGTTTCCTTCCTCAAATTAGGGAGGTTCTCTGGTGTAATTTGCTCCAGTATACCTTCTGCCCCTCTCTCTCTTTCTTCTTCTTCTGGGATCCCAATAATCCTAATGTTGTTTCGTCTTACGGTATCGCTTATCTCGAATTCTGCCCTCGTGGTCCAGTAGTAAATGAAACATTTAAAAACAAATATATTGAACTCCATGCCCAATGTGGCACTCAAACTCGCAACCACAAGATCAAGAGTCCCAACGCTCCGCCGTCTAGGCCAGCCAAGTGCAGCATTCTTGGAACCCATTTTGCTGCATTCCATAAATTTTGCTATGTTGTATTCCATCTTCATTTGTCTCAAAGTATTTCTTGGTTTCTCTTGTGGTTTGCTCACAGACCCATTGGTTATTCAGTAGCATGTTGTTTAATCTGCATGTTTGTGAAATTCCAGTTTTCTTCTTGTAATTGATTTCTCATTCCATACCACTGTGGTTGGAAAAGATGCTTGATTTGATTTCAGTCATCATTTTGGAAAATTCTAGGCTTCTTGAATTTATGGACTTGTGTGGCATAACATATGGTCTAGCTTGGAGAATGTTCTATGTGCACTTGAGAGGAGTGTATCCCATGTGCTGCATTTGGACGGAGGCTTCTGTATGTATCTCTTAACTCCATCTAATTACCTAGTTGTCTGAAGCTGATGTTTCCTTATTGATCTTCTGTCTGGATGGTCTATCCATTGATACAAGTGAGGTGTGACAGTCCCCCACGGTATTGCTGCTGATTTCTCCTTTGAGGTGTGTTCATATATGCTCTACATATTTAGTTGCTCCTCTGTTGGGTGGGTAAATATTTACAAATGTTGCATCCTCTGTTTGGATTGATTCCTTTATCATTATGTAATTCCCTTCTTTGGCTCTTGTTACAATGTTTGGATTTTTTTTCGCCTTGGTTAGACTGAGAATCAGAAGATCATGCGTTACCTCTGCAGCCTTGAACAAAACATACCCCTTCTCTTAGTCTGTTTTTTTTTTCCTCTATAAAATAAAAACAACAAATTCTTCTCCGAGGACCATCTCATGACTCAAATAAGAGAATGTGTATAAAAGTGCTTTGTAAACTATAGATAACGCCCAAATATGAAAAGTTATACTGCTTTTGATTATACCACAGTCAAATGTTCAGGATAAGATTTTTTTTTTTGACACATGTATTTACTTTAGGGAGAGAGAGCATGCACAGGCATGTATTCGAGAGGGGAGGGGCAGGGGCAGAGGGAGAGAGTGAATCCTCAGGCCGACTCCCTGCTGAGTGCAGAGTCCGATGTGGGGCTTTGTCCCAGGACCTTGAGATCATGACCTGAGCCAAAATCAAGAGTCAGTTGCTTAACTGACTGTGCCACCCAGGCACCCCCAGAATAAGATTTTAAAAAAATAATAATATTTATTGAGGGCTTACTGTTGTAGGAGTATTCTATGTGACCTCTATCTCATTTAATTCTAAAAACAATTTTTTCTTAAAGAAAATTAAAAACAAAAGCTATCCTAAAAGTAAATTTTCATATTATCCTCAGAGCTGGGGAAACACAGGCACAAGAGAGGTTAAGTAGGGGCACCTGGGTGGCTCATTTGGTTAAGCTTCTGCTTTTGGCTCAGGTCATAATTCCAGGGTCCTGAGATTGAGCCCGGTGTTGGGTTCCCTGCTCAGTGGGGAGTCTGCTTCTCCCTCTCTCTCTCCCCCTGCTTTTGCTCGCTCTCTGTATGTGTCTCTCTCACAGATAAATAAATAAAATAATAAAAGGTAGAAGTTAAGTGACTTGCTCAATGTCATAGTAAATATTAGAACCAGATACAGACCTGAGTGTGGGACTCTGAAGTCTGTGTTCTTTCTTTTTTAAGTTTACCAAATATATACATAACCCTCAAAATATTGTAGATTAAATTACTTTAGCCTTTCTCAAATCATTGCGCTTTGGATGATGCTATAATTTGGGTTACCTGGCTGGCTCGGTCAGTGTAGTATGAGACTCTTGATCTCACAGTTATGAGTTTGAGCCACATTGTGGGTTTAGCTTACTTACAATAGAAAGATGTTGTAATTGGGCTTGTTTTCTTTTTCCTTTTAACCTCTTCACCCATTTCTCCCACCTCCAACACCCTACCTCTGCCATTCACCCATTTGTTCTATCTAGGAGGTCAGTTTTTTGTTTTTGTTTTGTTTGAAGTTCCATAAGTAAGTGATGGATAGTATTTGTCTTTCTCTGTCTGGCCTGTTTTACTTCACAGAATGCCTTAAAGGTCCATCCATTTGGCAGCTGGAAAGATTTCATTCTTTATTCTGGCTGAGTAGTATTCCATTGTGTTTACCTACGGCAATTTCTTTATCCATTCATCCACTCATGGGCACTTAGGTTGTCTCTGTATTTTCATTGTTGTAGATAATCCTGCAGTGAACACGGGTGCACATACCTGTTTCAGTTAGTGTGTTCAGTTTCCTCGGATAAATACTCAGAAGGGGAATTGCTGGACCATATGGTAGTTCTATTTATTTTTTTTGACTGTCTTCTGTACTGTTTTCCATAGTGGCCGCACCAATTTATACTCCCAGTAACAATGCCCAAGAGTATTCGTCGTCTTCACATCTTCACCAAAACTTGTTCATTCTTGTCTGTTTAATAATGGCCATTCTAACAGGTGTGAAGTGGTATCTCACTGTGGTTTTGATTTGCATTTCCCTGATGATTAATGATGTTGAGCAACTTTTCATGTTCATGTTGACCTATCTGTATGTCTTCTTTAGAAAAATGTCTATTTGGATGTGCCCATTTTTAAATTAGATTGTTTGTGGGGTTTTTTGTTGTTTTGTTTTGTGGTTTTGTTTTGTTGTTTTGCTTTTGAGTTGCACGAGTTCTTTATATTTTGGATAAATAACCCCTTATCCCGTATATGATTTGCAAATGTTTTCCCATACAGTAGGTTGCCTTATTTTGTTGAAGTTTCCTTTGCTGTTTGGAAGCTTTTTAGTTCGATGTAGTCCCACTTTTTTTTTTTTTTTTTTTGGTTTTTACTTTTGGTATCAGGTTAAATAAATCATTACAAAGACCTATGTCAGGTATCCTTTCCCTGTGTTTTCTGCTAAGAGTTTTATGGTTTCAAGTCTTATATTCTTTTGAGTTAATTCTTTTGTATGGTGTAAGATAGTGGTGCAGTTTCATTCTTTTGCATGTGGCTGTCCAGTTTTCCCAGCACCGTTTATTAAAGAAACTGTTCTTTCTCCCTTGTATATTCTTGGCTCCTTAGTCAGAAGTTACTGGGCCACAGATGTGTGGGTTATCTTCTGGGCTCTCTCTTCTGTTCTGGTGCTCTGTGTGTCTGCTTTTATGCCAATACTAGATTGTTTTGAGTACTCTAGCTTTGTAATAGTCTGAAATCAGCGAGTGTGATGCCTTTATCATTGTTCTTCTTTCCCTAGAGTGCTCTGGCTATTCAGAGTCTTTTGTGGCTTCATACAAATTTTTGGATCCTTTGTTCTATTTTTGTGAAAAATGAAATTGGAATTTTGATAGGAATTACATCAAATCTGTAGATGTTTTGGGGAAGTGTGGCATTTTCACACTATTCTAATCTTTGAGCATGGAATGTCTTTCCATTTACGTGTCTTGTCTTCAGTTTCTTTCCTTAATGTCTTGTAGTTTTCAGTATATAGGGTTTCACCTCTTGGTGTAGTTTCTTCCTGGGTTATTTTGTTCTTTTTGATGCAACTTCAGGTGGGATCATCTTCCTAGTTTCTTTTTCTGGTAATTCTGTGTTTTCATTTCTGTTGGGTAGAAACCCAGGAGCAGAACTTCCAGGCTAGATGATAACTCTGTGTCTAGCGTTTTGAGGAACTGCCAGAATGCTTTCCAAAGTGGCTGATCCATCCCACGCTTCTACCAACACTGCACGAAGGTTCTGATTTCTCCCAGTCTTTGCCAACACTGGGTGTCCTCTGTCTTGGTGCCCACAGCCATCTTGGAGGGTTGGGTGTGGTTTCCTGTGAAGTTTCTGATTCCCATTTCCCTAACGGTTATGATGTTAGGCATCTTTTTGTCTGCTTTTTGGCCATTTGCATATCTTTTTCAGAGAAGTATCTGCTCAGATCCTTTACCCTCATTTTTCAAATTGGGTTATTTCTTAAAAATCAATTATTATTGATTTGTAAAAAGGTTTTATGTTCCTTCTCAGATACAAATCTGCCAACATTTTGTCCCAGTCTTTGGGTTGTCTTGTCCCTTTGATGTTTTCATTTAAAGCTCCATAGTTTTTAATTTTGATGAAGTCAGATTTATCTCTTTTTTTCTTGCTTTTGCTTTTGGCGGACCCCTTGGCTAATCCAAGGTCATGAAGATCTGCTTCTGTGTTTTCTTCTAGTTGTGGTTGTAATTCTCTTAGGTTTAAATCCCTTTGAATTAATACCTGTAGATCATGTGAGGAAGGGGTCCACTTTGTTCCTTTCCATGTGGTTGTTTACTTGTTTCAGCATCATTTCCTGAAAAGACTATTGTTTCCCCCGAGTTGTCTTGGCAGCCTTTTCTAAAGCAATCGACCATATAAATATAAGGTTTATTTCTGGACTCTGAATTCGAATGGATTCGTTGATCCAGCTGTCAATCCTTACGCCACTACAACATTATCTTGATTACTGTAGCTTTGTTGTAAGCTTTCAAATGAGAAATTGTTAGTACTCATTTTTTCTTCTTTTTCAAGACTGTTTTGCTCTTCTGGGCCCCATTAATGTCCATGTGCATTTTAGGATGATTATGTGAATTTCTGGGAATAAAAAAAAAAGGCAGCTGGGATTTTGATATCAATTTCTTGACTATGTTGACAACCTGGGAAGCAGTTTCACTGATGTGCTCTACTGTTTTTCTGGTTTCTATTTCAATGATCTCTGCTCTAATCTTGATTTCCCTTCTCCTGCTTGGTTTAGATTTTATTTGCTGTTCTTTCTCCAGTTCCTTTAGGTGTAAGGTTAGCTTGTGCATTCACGATTTTTCTGCTTTTTTGAGTGAGGCTTGGGTGGCAAAGTATTTTCCCTTAGGATTACCTTAGTAGTATCCCATAGGTTTTGGACTGATGTGTTTTCTTTCTCATTGGTTTTCATGAATTGTTTAAGTTCTTCTTTAATTTCCTGGTTGACCCAAACATTCTTAAGCAGGGTGGTCTTTAGCTTCCATGTGTTTGAATTTCATCTCATTTTTTTCTTGTGATTGAGTTTCATTTTCAAAGCATTGTGGTCTGACAATATGCAGGGAATAATTCTCAGTCTCTTGGTATCATTTGAGACCTGATTTGTGACCCTGTATGTGGTCTATTCTGGGAAAGTTCATGTGTGTTGGAGAAAAAGGAGTAGTCTATTGTTTTAGGATGGAATGTTTGTATGTATCCCTGAAGTCCATCTGGTCAAGTGTGTCATTCAAATTTCTTGTTCCTTTGTTGATCTTCTGCTTAGACAGTCTATTGCTGAGTGGAATGTTGAGGTCTCCTACTATTCAACTATTATTATGGGGGGGCAAAGCAAGATGGCAGAGGAGTAGGAGACCTGGATTTCGTCTGGTCTCAGGAATTCAGGTGGATGGGGATCAAACCATTCTAGACACCTACAAACTCAACAGGAGATCAAAGAAAAGAATAGCAACAACTCTCTGAACAGAGAAGCGACCACTTTCTGGAAAGTAGGACGTGCGGAGAAGTGAATCCGAGGCGATATTCGGGAGGATAGACAGTGGGGGAGGGGGCCTCCGTTGGCCGCTTCTGGCAAGTGATAGAGCCCCGGAGCACAAAATCGGAACTTTTAGAAGTCGGCTCCACTGAGGGATGTTGCTCCAGTGGCTAAGCAGGGGGTGGAACCCTCGCAGGACAGTGTGGTCCCAGGACCCTCAGGGTCACAGAAAGACCGGGGGTGCCTGAGTGCGGCAGAGCTCCCAGGTATAGGAGCGGGGAAGCCGGCTGCAGAGACAGAGCCGAGGTGAGGGCTCTCAGCTCGGGGATGCCATAAACCGTGATCCGTGGCACAGTCGGGACACTGCTCCTCCAACAGGGACCCAACAAGCGGCAGATCCAGGGAGACTCCCCTTCCTCCCTGGGAGGAGTGGCGTGGGAGCGCACCACAGGGATCTGCTGGGTCTGGAGACTCCACACGGGGTCGGGTGCCAGGGATAGAAATGCTCGGTCACAGGCTGGGTGAGCATGGAGCGTGGCAGGAGACCAGGGAGATGGGAGTGATTGACTGCTTTTCTCTGGGGGTGCACAGAGGAGAGGTGCCGCAAGGTCTTGGCTCCTCTGTGGCGCAGATTGGGAGGCCACCATTTTATCTCTCATCCTCCAAAGCTGTACGGAAAGCTTGCAGGAAACAAAAGCTCCCGAGAGCAAACCCAAGCAGATTACTTAGCCCGGACCGGGCAAGGGCGGGGCAATTCTGCCCCCGGCAAAGACATTTGGGAACCTCGGCAACAGGCCCCTCCCCCAGAAGATCAGCAAGAACAGCCAGCCAAGACCAAGTTTACCGAAGAATGAGAACGGCAGAACTCCAGCGCTAGGGGAATATGTACATAGAATCCATGGCTTTTTTACCATGATTCTTTAGGCTTTCAAAGTTAATTTTTTAACTGTCTTTTTTTTTTTTTGTATTTTTCTTTTTCCCTTTTTCAACCAACATCTTATCAATCCCTCTTTTAAAAAACATTTTTATTTTTCATTTAGAGTCATATTCTATCCCTTCATAGTAGTTACCCTTATTTTTGGCATATATATATAAGTTGTTCTCTCTTTAAATTTTTGAGATCGTTTTTTCTAACAGATCAAAATATACCCTAAATCTCTAGTGTATGGCTTTGTTCTAGTCTCCTGCTTGATCACATTCTCTCCCTTTTCTTTTTTTAATCCTCTTCTTTCTTTTTTCAAACAACTTCTTATCAATTCCTTTTATAAAATTTTTTATAATTTTCATCTTTACAGTCATATTCCATCCCTTCATTATATCAACCCTTATTTTTGTGCATATATAAGTTTTTCTTTCTTTAAAATTTGGGAAGCACTTTCTTCTAACAAAACAAAATACACCCATAATCTAGTGTGTGATATTAATCTATGCACCAGCCTGATCATATTTGATCATATTCTGGTTTTTATTTTTTTTTGTTTTGTTCTGTTTTTGTTTTTATCTTTTTCTTTTTCTTCTTTCTTTTTTTCCCTTTCTTTTCCCCCAGCTTAGGGCTTTTCTGATTTGTTTAGAGTATACTTTCTGGGGACGTTGTTACCCTGTTGGCATTTTGTTCTCTCATTCACCAATTCTCCTGACACCTAGTCTCTGATGAAATGACAAGATGGAAAAAATCACCTCAACAAAAAGAACAAGAGGTAGTACTGACTGCCAGGGACCTAATCAATACGGACATTAGTACGATGTTGGATCGAGAGATTAGAAACATGACTTTAAAGATACTAGCTGGGCTTGAAAAAAGCATGGAAGTTATTAGAGAAACCCTTTCTGGAGCAGTAAAAGAACTAAAATCTAACCAAGTCAAAATCAAAAAGGCTATTGATGAGGTGCAATCAAAAATGGGGGCGCTCACTGCTATGATAAATGAGGCAGAAGACAGAATCAGTGATATGGAAGACCAAATGATGGAAAATAAAGAAGCTGAGAAAAAGAGAGATAAACAAGTACTGGGTCACGAGGGCAGAATTCGAGAGATAAGCGATACAATAAGACGAAAGAACATTAGAATAATTGAGATCCCAGAAGAAGAAGAAAGAGAGAGAGGGGCTGAAGGTATACTGGAGCAAATTATAGC
The DNA here is from genome assembly GCF_029215605.1 of Mirounga angustirostris. Classification (NCBI taxonomy): domain Eukaryota; kingdom Metazoa; phylum Chordata; class Mammalia; order Carnivora; family Phocidae; genus Mirounga; species Mirounga angustirostris. The sequence goes on from NW_026991722.1 coordinate 95,236,103, forward strand.
AGAGAACTTCCCTAATTTGGGGAAGGAGACAGACATCAAAATCCAGGAGTCACAGAGAACCCTTCTTAAAATCAATAAAAATAGGTCAACACCCTGACATCTAATAGTAAAATTTACGAGTCTCAGAGAAAAAGAGAAAATCCTGAAAGCAGCTCGGGAGAAGAGATATGTAACCTACAACGGTAGAAACATTAGATTGGCAACAGGCCTATCCACAAAGACCTGGCAGGCCAGAAAGGACTGGCAGGATATATTCAGAGCACTAAACGAGAAAAATATGCAGCCAAGAACACTATATCGCGCTAAGCAATAACTGTAAATAGAAGGAGAGATAAAAAGCTTCCAGGAGAAACAAAAAAACTAAAGGAATTTGCAAACACAAAACCAGCCCTACAAGAAATCTTGAAAGGGGTCCTCTAAGCAAAGAGAGAGCCTAAAAGCAACATAGACCAGAAAGGAACACAGACAATATACAGTAACAGTCACCTTACAGGCAATAACAATGGCACTAAATTCATACCGTCCAATAGTTACCCTGAATGTAAATGGGCTAAATGGCCCAATCAAAAGACACAGTCTATCAGATTGGATTAAAAAACAAGACCCATCGATATAGTGTCTGAAAGAGACTCATTTTAGACCCAAAGACACCCCCAGATTGAAAGCGAGGGGGTGGAAAACCATTTGCCATGCTAATGGACACCAAAAGAAAGCTGGGGTGGTAATCCCTATATCAGACAAATTAGATTTTAAACCAAAGATAGTAATAAGAGATGAGGAAGGACACTATATCCTATTTAAAGGGTCTATCCAACAAGAAGATCTAACAATTGTAAATATCTATGCCCCTAACATGGGAGCAGCCAATTATATAAGGCAATTAATAGCAAAAGCAAATAAACACATCAACAACAATACAATAATAGTGGGGGACTTTAACACCCCTCTCACTGAAATGGACAGATCATCTAAGCAAAAGACAACAAGGAAATAAAGACTTTAAATGACACACTGGACAAAAGGGACTTCACAGACACATTCAGAATATTCCATGTCAAAGCAACGGAATACACATTCTTCTCTAGTGCCCATGGAACATTCTCCAGAATAGAACCCATCCTAGGTCATAAATCAGGTCTCAACCAGTACCAAAAGATTGGGATCATTCCCTGCGTATTTTCAGACCACAGTGCTTTGAATCTAGAACTCAATCACAAGAGGAAAGTTGGAATGAACTCAAATACATGGAGGCTAAAGAGCATGCTACTAAAGAATGAATGGGTCATCCAGGAAATTAAGGAAGAATTTAAAAAGTTCATGGAAACCAATGAAAATGAAAACACAACTATTCAAAATCTTTAGGATGCAGCAAAGGCAGTCCTAAAGGAAAGTACATAGCCATACAAGCCTTTCTCAAGAAACGAAAAGGTCTCAAGTACACAACCTAACCCTACACCTAAAGGAGCTGGAGAAAAAAAGAGCAAATAAAGCCTAAACCCAGCAGAAGAAGAGAAATAATAAAGATCAGAGCAGAAATCAATAAAATAGAAACCAAAAGAACAGTAGAGCAGATCAACGAAACTAGGGGCTGGTTCTTTGAAACAATTAAAAAGATTGATAAATCCCTGGACAGACTTGTCAAAAAGAAAAGAGAAATGACCCAAATCAATAAAATCATGAATGAAAGAGGAGAGACCACAACCAACACCAAAGAAATACAAACAATTATAAGAACATATTATGAGCAACTCTATACCAGCAAATTTGATAACCTGGAAGAAATGGATGCATCCCTAGAGATGTATCAACTACCAAAAATGAACCAGGAAGAAATAGAAAACCTGAACAGAACTATAACCACTAAGGAAATTGAAGCAGGCATCAAAAATCTCCCAAAAAGAGAAGCCCAGGGCCAGATGGCTTCCCAGGGGAATTCTACCAAACATTTCCAGAAGAATTAATACCTCTTCTGAAATTGTTCCAAAAAATAGAAATGGAAGGAAACTTCCAAACTCGTTTTTGAGGCCAGCATTACCTTGATCCCCAAACCAGACAAAGCCCCCATCAAAAAGGAGAATTACAGACCAATATCCCTGATGAACAAGGATGCAAAAATTCTCACCAAACTACTAGCCAATAGGATCCAACAGTACATTCAAAGGATTATTCACCCTGACCAAGTGGGATTTATCCCTGGGCTGCAAGGTGGTTCAACATCTGCAAATCAATCAGTGTGATACAATACATTAATAAAAGGAAGAACAAAAAACATAGGATCCTCTCAATAGATGCAGAAAAAGCATTGGACAAAGTACAGCATCCTTTCTTGATCAAAACTCTTGAGAGTATAGGGATAGAGGGTACATACCTCAATATCATAAAAGCCATCTATGAAAAACCCACAGCAAATATCATTCTCAATGGGGAAAAACTGAGAGCTTTACCCCTATAGTCTGGAACACGGCAGGGATGTCCACTATGAACACTGCTATTCAACATAGTATTAGAAGTCCTAGCCACAGCAATCAGACAACGAAAAGAAATCAAAGGCATCCAAATCAGAAAAGAAGTCACACTCTCACTGTTTGCAGATGATATGATACCTTATGTGGAAAACCCAAAAGACTCCACCCCAAAACTGCCTGGACTCATACAGGAATTCAGCAAAGTGGCAGGGTATAAAATTAATGCACAGAGATCAGTGGCATTCCTATACACCACCACCAAGAGAGAAGAAAGAGAAATGAAGGAGTCAATCCCATTTTCAATTGCACCCAAAACCATAAGATACCTAGGAAGAAATCTAACCAAAGAGGCAATGATCTGTACTCAGAAAACTATAAAATACTCATGAAAGGAATTGAGGAAGACACAAAGAAATGGAAAAACGTTCCATGCTCATGGATTGGAAGAACAAATATTGTAAAGATGTCAATGCTACCTAGAGCAATCTACACATTCAATGCAATCCCCACCAAAATACCATCCACTTTTCTCAAAGAAATGGAACAAATCATCCTAAAATTTGTATGGAACCAGAAAAGACCCCGCATAGCCAGAGGAATGTTGAAAAAAGAAAAGCAAAGCCGGCGGCATCACAATTCCAGACTTCCAGCTCTATTACAAAGCTGTCATCATCAAGACACTATGGTACTGGCACAAAAACAGAGACATACGTCAATGGAATAGAATAGAGAGCCCAGAAATGGAGCCTCAACTCTATGGTCAACTCATCTTCGACAAAGCTGGAATGAATGTCCAGTGGCAAAAAGACAGTCTCTTCAACAAATGGTGTTGGGAAAATTGGACAGCCACATGCAGAAGAATGAAAGTGGACCATTACCCTACACCACACACAAAAATAGACTCCAAATGGTTGAAAGACCTCAATGTGAGACAGGAGTCCATCCAAATCCTAAAGGAGAACACAGGCAGCAACCTCTTTGACCCAGCCACAGCAGCTTCTAGAAACATCGCCAAAGGCAAGGGAAGCAAGGGCAAAAATGAATTATTGGGACTTCATCAAGATAAAAACCTTTTGAACAGCAAAAGAAACGTCAACAAAACCAAAAGACAACTGACATAATGGGAGAAGATATTTGCAAATGACATATCAGATAAAGGACTAGTATCCAAAATCCATGAAGAACTTATCAAACCCAACACCCAAAGAACAAATGATCCAATCAAGAAATGGGCAGAAGACATGAAGAGACATTTTTCCAAAGAAGACAACAAAGTGGCCAGTAGATGTATGAAAAAGTGCTCAACATCGCTCATCATCGGGGAAATCCAAATCAGAACCTCAGTGAGATATCACCTCACACCACTCAGAATGGCTAAAATGAACAAGTCAGGAAACGACAGATGTTGGCGGGGATGCGGAGAAAGGGGAACCCTCCTACACTGTTGGTGGGAATGCAAGCTGGTGCAACCACTCTGGAAAACAGTATGGAGGTTCCTCAAAAAGTTGAAAATAGAGCTACCATATGAACGAGCAATTGCACTACTGGGTATTTACCCCAAAGATACAAATGTAGGGAGCCCAAGGGGTACATGTACCCAGATATTTATAGCAGCAATGTCCACGATAGCCAAACTGAGGGAAGAGACAAGATGTCCATCGACAGATGAATGGATAAAGAACAAGTGATATATATATACAATGGAACATTATGCAGCCATAAAAAGGAATGAGATCTTGCCATTTACATCGACGTGGATAGGACTGGAGAGTGTTATGCTGAGCGAAATAAGTCAATCAGAGAAAGACATAAATCATATGACCTCATTGATATGAGGAATTCTTAATCTAAGGAAACAAACTGAGGGTTGCTGGAGTGGTGGGGGTGGGAGGGATGGGGAGGCTGGCTGATAGACATTGGGGAGGGTATGTGCTATGGTGAGCGCTGTGAATTGTGCAAGACTGTTAAATGACAGATCTGTACCTCTGAAACAAGTATTACATTATATGTTAAAGAAAAAAAAGAAGATAGCAGGATGGGGAAGAATGAAGGGGGGGATCAGAGGAGGAGATGAACCATGAGAAACGATGGACTCTGTAAAACAAACTGAGGGTTTTAGAGGGGAGGGGGTGGGAGGATGGGTTACCCTGTTGATGGGTATTAAAGAGGGCACATTCTGCATGGAGTACTGGGTGTTATATGCAAATAACGAATCATGGAACACTACATGAAAAACTAAGGATGTATGGTGATTAACATAACAATAAAAAAGTTAAAAAAAGACTCTCTTATACTTTTTCTTTCTCTGTTCTTTGTATTCCCCCTCCCATTTGTTGATCTGTTTTGTTTCTTAATTTCCACAGGAGTGAAATCATATGGTATTCGCCTTTCTCTGATTTATTTTGCTGAGCATCATACACTCTAGCTCTATAAGGATTTTCTTAATCACATTGTTTTTCTGTAGCTTATTTTATTGTAAGAATACAGTCTATGATACAGATAACATATACAGTATGTGTTAATCGACTCATTGTGTTAGAGGTACAGTTTCTGGTCAAAAGAAGGCTATTAGCAGGTCACTTTTGGGTGAGTCAAAAGTATACTCAGATTTTCAACTGCACAGGGTTTTGGCAGTCCTAATCCCTGCATTGTTCAAGGGCCAACTGTATGTTGAATAAAAGTGGCAAGAGTGGGCATCCCTGTGTTGTTCATGATCTTAGAGGAGAAGCTTTTGGCTTTCACCATTGCATAGGATGTGGCTTCTCAGGTATGGCCTTTATTATGTTCAGTTTCGTTCTCTGTATACCTGCTTTGTTGAGAGCTTTTATCAAAATGGCTGTTGCATTTTGTCAGATGCTTTTTCTGCATTGGTTGAGATGATCATATGATTTTTATCCTTCATTTTGTTAATGCGGCCTATTACTTTGATTTGTGGATGTTGAACCCCCCGTTGCATCCCTGAAATATTTTTCATACTTCTTCCTGTATTGTTGAATTTGGTTTACTGTTATTTTGTTGAGGATTTTTATATCTATGTTCATCACAGATACTGATCTGTAATTTTCTTTTCTTGTGGCATCTTGGTAGGTTTTGATAAGGGCAGTGCTGGCCTCCTAAAAGGAGTTGGGAAGCATCCCTTCCTCTTGTTTTTGTGGAAAAGTTTGAGGATTGGTATTCATTTTTCTTTGAAAATTTGGTGGAATTCACCAGGAAAGCCACATGGTCCTGGACTTCTGTGTATTGAGAGGTTTTTGATTACTTATTTAATCTCCCTATGGGTAATTGGTCTGTTCAGATTTTCTGTCTCTTCGGGATTCAGTCTTGTAAGGTTGTATGTTTCTCGGAATTTATCCTTTTCCTCTAGATTGTCTAACTTGTTGGGGTGTAATTGTTCGAGTGGCCTTTTATGAGCCTTTGTATATCTATGATATCAGTGGGAACATCTCTTTCATTTCTGATTGTGAGTCCTCATTCTTTTTTTACCTTAAGTCTAGCTGAAAATTTGTCAGCTTTGTTTTTTTTTCAAAGAACCAGCTCTTTTGTTAATCTTCCTGTTGTCTTTTTTTATCTTTCTATTGTCTTCATAGTCTGTATTTGATTTATTTCTGTTCTGATAGGTTACTTCCTTTCTTCTAGTAACTTTGGACTTCCATTTTTTTTTTTCTGTTTTCTTGAGGCGGAAAGTCAGTTTGCTTCTTCGAGATGTTTCTTTTTTTTTTAAGATTTTATTTATTTATTTGACAGAGAGAGACACAGCGAGAGAGGGAACACAAGCAGGGGGAGTGGGAGAGGGAGAGGCAGGCTTCCCGCTGAGCAGGGAGCCTGATGTGGGACGCGATCCCAGGAACCTGAGATCATGACCTGAGCCGAAGGCAGACGCTTAACGACTGAGCCACCCAGGCGCCCTCGAGATGTTTCTTGTTTATTGAGTTCGGCCTGTATCACTATAAACGTCCCTCTTAGAACCATTTTTTTTTTTTTTTTAAGTAAGCTCTGAGGGGTGCCTGGGTGGCTCAATCAGTTAAGTGTCTGCCTTGGGCTCAATTCATGATGTTAGGTTCCTGGGATCGACACCTGCATTGGGCTCCCTGCTCAGCGGGTGGAACCTGCTTCTCCCTTTCCCACTGCCTGCAGCTCCCCCTGCTTGTGCTCAATCTCTCTCTCTCTCTGTCAAATAAATTAATGAAATATTTTTAAAAAATAAAGTGAGTTCTATGCTCAGTGTGTGGCTCAAACTCAACCACAAGTTCAAGAGTCACAACGGTCTACCGTCTAAGCCAGCCAGGTGTCCCATTCTCATAACCCCTTTTGCTGCATTCCATAAATTTTGCTATGTTGTATTCCATTTTCATTTGTCTCAAAGTATTTCTTGGTTTCTCTTGTGGTTTGCTCAAGGACCCATTTAGTAGCATGTTGTTTAATCTGCATGTTTGTGAATTTCCAGTTTTCTTCTTGTAATTGATTTCTCATTCCATACCACTGTGGTTGGAAAAGATGCTTGATTTGATTTCAGTCATCATTTTGGAAATTTCTAGGCTTCTTGAATTTATTGTCTTGTCTTGTGGCCTAACGTATTGTCTAGCTTGGAGAGTGTTCTATGTGCACTTGAGAGGGAGTGGATCCCATGTGCTACTTTTGGACGGCCGCTTCTGTATGTATCTGTTAAGTCCCTAATTACCTTGTTGTCTGAGGCTAATGATTCCATTTATATAAGTGAGGTATGAAAGTCCCCCACGGTATTGCTGCTGGTTTCTCCTTTGAGATGTGTATATATATGCTCTACATATTTAGTTGCGCCTCTGTTGGGTGGGTAAATATTTACAAATGTTGCATCCTCTTTTTGGATTGATTCCTTTATCATTATGTAATGCCCTTCTTTGGCTCTTGATAACAGTGTTTGGATTTTTTTTCTCCTGCATTAGACTGAGAATCAGAAGATCATTTTTTAGCTGCAACCTTGAACAAAACACAGTCTGTTGTTTTTTTTTTTTTTTCTCTGTAAAGTAGAAATAATAAATTTTTCTCCTAGGACTATCTCATGACTCAAATAAGAGAATGTACTGTAAAAGTCTTTTCTGAAGTATGGGTACTACCCAAATATAAAAATTTGTAATGCTCATGACTATACAACAGCCAAATGTTCAGGATAAGATTTTTTTTTAGACATATTTATTTACTTGAGAAGAGAGAGAGAGAGAGAGAATGCACAGGCATGTGTTAGAGAGGGGTGGGGCAAGGGCAGAGGGAGAGAGCGAATCCCTGCTGAGTGCGGAGCTCGATGCAGGGCTCTATCCCAGGAGCTTGGGACCATGACCTGACCCAAAAGCAAGAGTCAGCTGCTTAACTGACTGTGTCATCCAGGCACCCCGGAATAAGATTTAAAAAGCAATTTTTTTTGAGGGCTTACTGTTGTAAGTCCTATTCTAAGTGGCCTCTATCACATTTAATTCTAAAATCAATTCTTAAAAAAATGAAAAATAGAACCTATTCTAAAAGTACATATTCCTATGATCCTCAGAGTTTGGGAAACACAGGCAGAAGAGAGGTTAAGTAGGGGCCCCTAGGTGGCTCAGTCGGTTAAGCTTCTGCCTTCGGCTCAGACATTATAATTGAGGGCAACTGGCAGGCTCGGTCAGTGGAATATGTGACTCGATCTCAGGGTTATGAGTTTGAGCAATTTGTGTGTACGGCTTACTTAATTAAAATAAAAATATGTTGTAATTGGGCCTGTTTTCTTTTTCCTTTTGACCCTTTCACCCATTTCTCCCACCTCCAACCCCCTACCTCTGGCAAACACCCATCTGTTCTGTCTAGGAGCTCAGTTTTTTCGTTTTTGTTTTGTTTCATTTAAGGTTCTCCAAGTAAGTGATGGATAGTATTTGTCTTTCTCTGTGTGGCCTGTTTGACTTAGCAGAATGCCTTCAAGGTCCAGCCATGGTGCAAGTGGAAAGATTCCATTCTTTATTCTGGCTGAGTAGTATCCAGTGTGTGTATCTACCACAATTTCTTTATTCATTCATCCACTCATGGGCACTTAGGTTGTTTCTAGTTTCCTTGTACATAACCCTGCAGTGAACACAGGGGTGCATATACCTTTTTGAGTTAATGTTTTCGTTTTCTTCGGATAAATACTCAGAAGGGGAATCCTGGATCTTACAGGAGTTCTCTTTTCAATTTTTTTGAGGATCGTCTGTACTGTGTCCCATCGTGGCTGCACCAACTTATATTCCCACTAACAGTGCACAAGAGTTTTTGTCTTCTTTACATCTTCACCAAAACTTGTCATTTCTTGTCTGTTTGAAAATGGCCATTCTAACAGGTGTGAAGTGGTGTCTCATTGTGGTTTTGATTTGCATTTCCCTGGTGGTTAATGATGTTGAGCATCTTTTCATGTTCGTGTTGACCATCTGTATCTCTTCTTTAGAAATATGTCTATTTGGATCTTCCTATTTTTTTTTAATTTTATTATGTTATGTTAGTCACCATACATCATTAGTTTTTGATGTAGTGATCCACGATCCATTGTTTTCGTATAACACCCTGTGCTCCATGCAGTACATGCCCTCCTTAATACCCATCACCAGGCTAACCAATCCCCCCTCCCCCCTCCCCTCTAAAACCCTGTTTGTTTCTCAGGTCCATAGTCTCTCATGGTTCATCTCTCCCTCCAATTCCCCCCGGCCATTTTTCCCTTCCTTCTCCTAATGTCCTCCATGCTATTCCTTATGTTCCACAAATAAGTGAAACCATATGATAATTGACTTTCTCTGCTTGACTTGTTTCACTTAGCATAATCTCCTCCAGTCCCATCCATGTTGATGTAAAAGTTGGGTATTCATCCTTTTTGATGGCTGAGTAATATTCCATTGTATATATGGACCACATCTTCTTTATCCATTCATCTGTTGAAGGGCATCTCGGCTCTTTCCACAGTTTGGCTATTGCGGACATTGCTGCTATGAACATTGGGGTGCATATGGCCCTTCTTCTCACTACATCTGTGTCTTTGGGGTAAATACCCAGTAGTGCCATTGCTGGGTCATAGGGGAGCTCTATTTTTAAATTTTTGAGGAACCTCCACACTGATTTCCAAAGTGGCTGTACCAACTTGCATTCCCACCAACAGTGTAAGAGGGTTCCCCTTTCTCCACAACCTCTCCAACATTTGTTGTTTCTTTCCCTGTCCATTTTGGCCATTCTAACTGGTGTAAGGTGGTATCTCAAGATCTCCCTATTTTTAAATTAGATTGCTTGTGGGTTTTTTGGTTTTGTTTTGTTTCTGTTTTTTTTCTTGTTTTTTTCTTTTCCCGATTGTTTTGTTTTGTTTTGCTGTTGAGTTGCATGAGTGATATTAACCCCTTATCAGATATATGATTTGCAAATGTTTTCCCATACAGTAGGTTGCCTTTTTATTTTGTTGATGGTTTCCTTGCTGATGTCATCCCACACTTTTTTTAATTGTTTTTACTTTTGGTATCAGGTTAAAAAATCACTACCAAGACCTCTATCAAGTGGCTTTTCCCTGTGTTTTCTGTTAAGAGTTTTAGGGTTTCAGGACTTATATTCAATTCTTGAATGCATTTGGAGTTAATTTTTTGTGTAGTGTAAGATAGTGGTGTGGTTTCGTTGTTCTGCATGTGACTGTCCACTTTTCCCAGCCTTGTTGTTTAAAGAGACTGTTCTTTCCCCCTTGTATATTCTTGGCTCCTTGGTCATAAGGTACTGTACCTTGGATGGGTGGGTTTCCTTCTGGGCTCTCTCTTTTGTTCTGGTGCTCTGTGTGTGTCTGGTTTTTTGCCAACACTAGATTGTCTTGAATACTCTAGCTTTGCAAAAATCTGAAATCAGTGAGTGTGATGCCTTTAGCGTTGTTCTTCTTTCTCTAGATTGCTCTGGCTATTCAGAGTCTTCTGTGGCTTCATACAAGTTTTTGGATCCTTTGTTGTATTTCTGTGAAAAATAGAATTACAATTTTGATAAGAATTGCATTGAATCTGTAGATGGTTTGGGGAAGTGTGGAGAATTTAACACCATGATTTCTTCTAATCCAAGAGCATGGAGTATCTTTCCATTTCCATGTGTTGTCTTCGTTTTCTTTCCTTAACATCTTGTAGTTTTCAGTATAAGCTTTCACGTCTTGGTGAAGTTTCTTTCTGGGTATTTTATTCTTTTTGATGCAACTTCACGTGGGATGATCTTCCCAATTTCTTTTTCTGATAGTTCGTTATTAGTGTATAGACATGCAACAGATTTTTGTATATTGATATTGGATCCTGTACCTTTATTGAATTCAGTCGTTAGTTCGAACAATTTTTCTGTGGAGTCTTTAAGGTTTTCCTTATATACTCTGCCTGCCATCTGCAAATAGTGAAAGTTTTACTTTTTCCTTTCCAATTTAGATGCCTTGTTTATTTTTGTTGCATAATTGCTCTGCCTAGGTTTTCCGATACTATGTTGAATGAAAGTGGCGAGGAAAGACCAGGCAAGTTCCTAATGTAGAGGATCTTAGAGGAAATAGTAACAGCTGAAACTTTTCTCTATTGGATGTGATGTTATCTGTGGGCTTGTCCTGTATGGCCTTTATCATGTTGAGGTATGTTCCCGCTCCACTCACTGTTGAGAATATTGACCGTCAATGGATATTGAGTTTTTTCAAATGCTTTTTGTGCATCTCTCAAGATGGTAGCATGATTTTTATTCTTCAGTTTGTTAACGTGATGGATCACTTGGGTTGATGTGCACGTGTGAACCCTCCTTGCATTCCTGGAACAAATCCCAGGATCATAGCATATGATCCTTTCAGCATATTGGTGAACTCGGTTTGCTAGTATTTTGTTGAACATTTTTGCCTCTGTGTTCATCATGGATATTGGCCTGTAATTTTATTTTCTTGGGGTGTCCTTGTCTGGATTTGGTATCAGGATAATGTTGGACTCAGGAAATGATTTTGGAAGCTTTGTCTTCTGTTTTTTGGAAATGTTTGAGAAGAATTGGTATGAATTCTTCCCTGAATGGAAGAATTCACCAGTAAAGGCATCTGGTCCTGGAACTTGGTTTTTGGGAGGTTGTAAATTGCTGATATGACGAGCATTGGGTGCTTTATGTAAGTGTTGAATCACTGAATTCTATTCCTGAAATTAATACTGTACTCTGTATGTCACTAGTTCGAATTTATTTATTTAAGATTTTCTTTTATTTATTTATTTATTTTTTAAAGACTTTATTTATTTGACAGAGAGAGACACAACAAGAGAGGGAACACCAGCAGGGGGATTAGGGGAGTGAGAAGCAGGTTTACCGCCGAGCAGGGAGCCTCATGTGGGGTTCGATCCGAGGACCCTGGATGATGACCTGAGCCGAAGGCAGACGCTTAATGACTGAGCCACCTAGGCGCCCCTAAGATTTTATTTTTATGAGAGAGAGAGAGACCATGGACAGCAGGAGGGGTAGAGGGAGAGGAGGAGAGAGAGAGTCTCAAGAAGACTCCATGCTGAGTTTGGAGCCTGGCCTGTGGCTCAGTCACATGCCCCTGAGACCATAGCATGAGCCGGAACCAAGAGTTGGATGCTCAACCGACTGAGCCATCAGGTGCCGCAAGGAACTAGAATTGAAATAAAAACGTATAACATAAATATGAATAAATAAACCTCTGATTCTTTGAGGTTGTCCAAATTGTTGCTGTGTACTCTTCACAATAGTTCCTTTGAGCCTTTGTTTTGGTGTGTCCATTGTGATATGTTAGCCAACTAGAAATCGTGGTTTTGAATAGCCTTGGTGTGACTGTTCTCAGCGAGAGCGAGGTGAGTGGCTTGGGGAAGGGGAGCAGGAGGGCCGTGTGATTGCTGACCGAGGGGGACCCCAGGCTGTGCCCCACGGATGCCACTGCTCTGCAATAGCCATCGTTCCCTCCCACTTCTCACTTGTGTTCGTGGCGCCTGTCACAGGGGACCCGTCAATGCCCCACATCGTGGCCCAGGTGGTGCCCGTCAAAAAAACACCAAATGGAACAAATGGCATGGCCTGAAACCTGTTACATTTGCAAAATTCTAGTGAGAATCCTGTGTTCAGGAACCTCTGGTAATTTCCTAAGTTGGTACTTACTCTTGGTGTTAAAAAATGAAGGGGTACGCAGGTCTCGGTGCTTCACATGGTGATTTTCTGGTTGGGATTTACTTTGTGCTAGGGGAGGTCATAGAACGAGACAGAACATCTCTCTTTGCACGGTAGCCCAGCCCCACCCATAGCATCTGGCTGTGAGCTGTGGGTAGATCGTGTGCCCTGGGGTGAAATTGTGAGACCTGGAACAAGATCATCTCACCAGCAGGTGCCTGAAGCCAGTGTAGGGATACACCCCTGCAAGCTGCTTTGCATTGCTGGGGGGATTACAGAATGATCATTTGATCCCTGTCCGTGTTCGAAAATGGCCAAGTCATTATTGTGAAATCTGAAAATCAGGCCCTCCTGAGAGAAGAGAATCCTTCACCAATGTTGGTGGGGCCCTGAAACCCTGCCACTCCATTCATGTCATCTTCCCTGAGTGCCTGCCCTGGGCAAGGCAAGGGCTTTGGGGGGAGGCCAAGATAAATGCAGTCCCGGCGTCCAGGGGCCCAGGTTCCCATCAAGGCGTGTGGCCTGTCAACAAGTATGTGGTGAGCAGAACAGAGAGGGGAAGGCACTCCGTGCCGTTTGAGAGGCTAGAGGAAGGTTTCCTGTGCCATTTGAGGGTGATGTCACTGACGCATGGCCCTCCTGTCCACCCCGCGGGGTACCAGATCGCCACCGCCTGGCCGGCAGTAGCCCCAGCACGTTCACCACTGTGGAGGTGGGTGCCATGGTGAGGCAGTTCATGGGCACCAAGCTGGCCCTGGAGTCGGCATACATCTTCAGGCTGCCGGCCAAGTTGAGGCAGGGCTGGGCAAGCTGCTGTAGGCCCTCGTCGTCACCACTGAGAAGAGAGGTAAGACCCGAGGCCCAAGTCCACTGTCGTGGTGCTACAGGGAGGAGAGCTGGGCAGGAAACGGAGCCGGGAACTTGCATGGTCCACGACGTCCAGGTCAGGCCCTGTACCGTCGCGTGTCTACACAGCCTGACATTTATCAGCCAGGCAGGAATGTCCCCGGTTTAATGCTAGAGACTCGGCTCAGAAAGGTTGTGTAACTGGCCCAGGGTGGCTCTGAGTCACTGTGTTGGAGGGCAGCTCCCTGAAGCCAGGCACTTGGTCTCTGATGTTCAAAACCATGTGCCCAGCTGAGCAGGTGCTCATTAAAGTTTCCTGTGGAGCAATCGTAGGGAGATCTGTCTTCATGGACGCCGCTTCTGTTGCAAACACTGGCGAGATGCTTATTGTACATTGTCTTGGTTTATCCTCACCAAAGCCTGGGGAACAAAGCTCTGTGAGCCCCAGTTCTACAGAAGAAGTGGGGGTCCAGACAGATTCAGTCATTTCCTGCTGTGGGGGCAGTGATGTGAACACCCTTCATAGACCCCCCCCGACCCCCTTTTCCCACACCAATCTTCTGTGAGTTCCCATCTCGGCAAGCCCCTGACATGCCCTTCAGCCTCGCTGTGGAATCTGCCTCAGCAGGCTCCCTAACCAAGGCCACCCCAATTCCAGGTGTGGAGGTCAGGGCCAGACCCAGAGGTCTGAGGGAAGAGGAGGACAGGAAGGCACTTGCACGCAGAGCCAACGGGTGCGCTCGGAGAGATGGCCTGTCCTACCTCCCATGTGGGAGTGCCTAGCGCCAGGCTCTGGAGCTGTGTGACCTTAGGCAAGGCCCTTCCCCTCTCTGTGCCCTGGCGCCCACCTGGTGGCCTCTTGGGAAGCACCCAAGGGCCAGCACCGTCCACGTGGTGCCATGGCCTTGCTCAGAGTGTGAGCCGGTGTCCCCGCGTGTGATCACTCTAGGACAAGATCTAGAGCAGATGGTTTAAGTGAGGCAGGGGTTGAACCCAGAGTGCTTGAAAAACAATCCAAAGGGCTGATCTGAAACCTACCAAAGATAGAAGGCAAAAGAGGCCGGCGTGCACTGAGCTCTTGCCACCTTCTGGCCACCTTCCAGGCATTGCAGCCCATTGCTCTCTCTACTTCCACACATCAGGCCGAACCTGTCCTCTGGGGTTTTTGTGGAGGCTTCATTCCATAGGCTAGACTGATGAAAGCATTGGCCATTGGCCATTGATTGAACCTCCAGCCCCTCTCCCGTCCTCAGAAGTCATGGGTGGGACCAAAAGTTCCAACCCTCTGATCACAACGTTGGTTGTCCTGGTGACCAGCCCACATCCTCATTAACATGACAAGAGACACCTTTGTCACTCTGGACAAAGACGTGTATATGAGAAACAAGTTTTCTCCTCTGAATGGCTAAATAGATATTCTTCTTACAAGTCACAACATTGCAAACATGGCTCCAGTCTCTGCTTCTGTGCTCACAGGACGCCCTCCCAGCGGTGTGTCCAAATTTCTCTCCTCTTCTAAGGATGTTTGGATCGCCTTATTGCCTCACTATTTGTCAAATGATTGCTGGATCCTAAATTGCTTCTCAAAATATGGCTTTCTTCATGTTCAGCAACGGATCATGTGGAACACTTGGGCTCCCCATGTGAATTAGCTATTATAATACCTTGCTCATGTTCATCTGTTCAGAGTTTGCAGTTACATTTACAAGCAGCTTTGCTGTTAGTGACCTCAAGCTTGAAGGTAGTCCTCTTGACTTAGGTGTCATTGAAAAGACCCCTCGATGCTTTGTTTTGGGGTTTTGGGGGCATCGGTAGGTTTAGCTTGTATTTGTAGGACCCAGGACTCTATACATGCATTTATGTCAGGTAGATTTCTAGAAGTGTAATTGTTGGGTTAAAAGGCAAGTGCATTGAAAACCTTGATAAATAAAACCAAATTGCCCTCCAAAAAAGAAACCAGTCCCTGGATTAGGGTGCTTCCTACTGCACTGTGACTTGCTCTTAACTGCAAGGTCTGCAAAACCCTGTGTCCATATAAGCTGGCATCCACAGGTACCAGGGGTTAGAACACCAACGTATCTTTTTGGAGGACACAGTTCAACCCACAACAGAGCAGTTTTCGTACAACAAAGCTGTGGCCTCTACTCTGAGACCAGGACAGCATTTCCTAAGATGCTGGTGGCATCCTACAGACACCGGCTGTGTAGGCATCACTGAGAATTCAGCGTGCATCCATCTCTGGACAAGCTTCACCGCCCTGTTGCAGCCAGGGGTCATGGGCATGCCCTTTGTCCATCTGTCTGGTCACAGCTTGAGCGGTTCTTGTCCTTATTTGCTGAGTATTCCAGAGGAGACCCGGGACCCAGAGCCCCTGGCCCCCTGGCCTGCACTCTGGCTGCTGCAGCCCTCCCCAGACTAATTAACCAACAGAAATTGACGGGAGGGAGAATGTGAGCTGGGCATCTCTGTGTGCATCCTGGTGTGGTTCAATTCTGAGATTCAGGGCCTGGCTACCACCATTCATGTTCCACAGGGTGTCAAAATGTCAAATGAGCACCTGCCCTACCCTAGGCCCGCCCTTCATTGTCACCTGACATTGGAGGGACCACGGGGCTTCCAGCTTAGGTCTGAGTCAGGGCAGAATAGGGGTGATCTGGCATGCAGAGCACTCACTGCACGCCCCGTCCCCAGTGAGGCTGCCACAAACCTGGGTGGGAGATGCCCTGGAGGGCCAGAGGAGATGGGGCTCACCTCCAGGGGGCACAGCCACTGGGGTGGACAGGTCTCTGTGGCAGCCCAGGTGTGCACGGAGAGGGGTGGCCCATGGAGAGCTCCTGGGCTTTGGGGACTTGCACCCAGTGTGGCGATCAGGGGGGGCTTCACGGAGGAGGAGCCATTTGAGATAGGTTGTCAGGGAAAAGGGATTTCACCGAGGACACAAGGGAAGGTAAGATTTACAAGGGCCCAGCAAAGCTAAATGTTCAAGGAGTGGGAAGAGCGAGGTGTTCCCAGGCCAGCTGACCCCTGTCTCTTTCCACCTGTAGCTCCGAGAAACACCGGTGCTACGACGTCATCCTGACGGCCTACAACATCATCGGCGAGAGCCCAGTAGCGCGCCCGTGGAGGTGTTCGTCGGCGAGGCCGGTAAGCTCCGGGTGCCCCTGCCTTCTGGGAGGCCTGGCCTGGCGCTCTCAGGGGCTGAGCAGCGTGCCCATGTTGATGAGCATGGTGCCTGTGCGAGGCTAGGAGGCTCCGGCGTGGGTCAGCGTGGGGAGGGGTGTCGGAAGCGCCGGCGGGCACCTGCGGGGAACACGGTGGCATCAGTGGTGTCAGCGGCGGCAGCAGTAGTGCTGGCCGTCAGTCGGAGTCAGCGTTCGGCAGCAGCGGAAGCTCCCGGCAGCAGAGGCAGCAGCCGTATGAGCAGCGGGTGGCGGCAGCGGTAGGTGCCGGGATAGTGGGCGTCGGTATGTGGCAGCGGGAGGCGGTGGAGGCAGGGGCGGCAGGAAGCGGTGAGGCACAGGCAGCTGGCGCCGCAGGCAGGCAAGAGCCGGCAAACGGCAGGCAGGCGGCAACAGGAAGCGGCCACAGCGGTTTCAGGTGGCGGTGGCAGTAAGCGGCGGAAGACAGCGGAGGCAGGCGGCGGGGGAAGGTGGCAGGATGAGGGAGGCTGCAGTGGCGGCCGGCAGTGCGGGCAGCCGGTTCCAGGTGCCAGCGGTAGGCAAGCGGAGGCGGCAGGTAGGAGGTAGCAGGTGCAGGCTGCAGTAAGCAGCGGCTGGCAGGCAGGCCACGGCAGGCAAGGGCCGCGGGTGGTGCCAGGATATAGCAGGGGGCGGCAGCAGGCAGTCGGCGGGGGCAGGCAGGCGGCAGACAGCAGCATTAGGCAGACGGCAGCTGTGGCAATTGGCAGGTGGCAGCGGTAGGCAGACGGTGCCGGCAGTGGTGGGGGTAGGCAGGCAGCGTTGGCATGCATCCTCGGGGTTAGGTAGCTGGGCCCGGTGAGCCAGGCTGCGGCAGCAGACGGCGGTGGCAGGCGGCGGCAGGATGCGGAGGCAGGCAGGCGGCCACGGATGCCGGCGGGCAGCAGGCGGCGGGTGCACGCAAGAGCGGTGGTTGGAGAAGGCAGGTGGCGGCGGCAGGCAGAGGTAAGCGGCAGCAGGGGGCGGCAGTGGCAGACGGCAGTGGTAGTACTGACTGGTGGCGGCAGCAGGCAGGCGGTGGCAGGTGGCGGTGGCAGCACTGGTGGGCAGTGGCGGCAGGCAGCGGCAGGCAGGCGGTGGCAGTCGGTGGCAGGCGGCAGCGGGCAGCAGGAGAGGTGGCAGCGGTGACAGCACCAGCGGGTGGCGTCTGCGGCTGCAGCGGCTGCAGGGGCGGCAAGGGCTGCAGGGGCGCCAGCTTTGGGCAGCCCAGGGTCATTGGGCGGCAGTGTGTGGCAGCCTCAGCAGCAGGTGCCATTGGCTTCAGCGGGAGTCACCGGCGGGGGAGGCAGGCGCCGCAATAGGGGCGGGGTCAGCAGCAGGCGGGTCAGCGGCGGCAGCGTGGGTCAGCGTGGGGAGGGGCGCCGGAGGTGCCGGCGGGCATAGTCGGGTTACGCGGCTGCGTCGGCAGCGTCGGCGGCGTCAGCAGTAGTGCTGGCGTCAGTCGCCTTCAGCGTTGGGCAGCAGCGGAAGCTCCGGGCAGCAGAGGCAGCAGCAGGAGTATCAGCAGCGGGCGGCGGCAGCGGTAGGTGCCGGGTTAGTGGGGCCAGTATGTGGCAGCGGGAGGCGGTGGAGGCAGTGGAGGCAGGGCGCGGCAGTAAGCGGTGGGGGCAGGGAGGCAGGTAGCGGCAGGCAAGTGTAGTGGGCGGCGGCGGTAGGCGATTGCAGGCGGCGGGAGGAAGAGTTGGCAGGCTGTGGTAAGCAACGGCAAGCAGGCAGGCGGCCGCGGCAGGCACGCAAGGGCGGTGGGTGGCAGAAGGCAGGTAGCGGCGGCAGGCAGAGGTAAGCGGCAGCAGGGGCCGGCAGTGGCAGACAGCAGTGGTAGTACTGACTGGTGGCGGCAGCAGGCAGGCGGTGGCAGGCGGCGGTGGCAGCAGTGGTGGACAGTGGATGCAGGCAGCGGCAGGCAGGCGGTGGCAGGCGGTGGCAGGCGGCAGCGGGCAGCAGCAGAGGTGGCAGCGGTGGCAGCACCAGCGGGTGGAGTCTGCGGCTGCATCGGCTGCAGGGGCGGCAAGGGCTGCAGGGGCGCTAGCTTTGGGCAGCCCCGGGTCATTGGGCGGCGGTGTGTGGTAGCCTCAGCAGCAGGTGCCATTGGCTTCAGCCGGAGTCACCGGCGGGGGAAGCAGGCGCCGCGATAGGGGCGGGGTCAGCAGTAGGCGGGTCAGCGGCGGCAGCGTGAGTCAGCGTGGGGAGGGGCGCCGGAAGCGCCGCGGGCATCTGCGGGTTACGAGGTGGCGTCAGTGGCGTCAGTGGCGTCAGCGGCGTCAGCGGCGGCAGCAGTAGCGCTGGCGTCAGTCGGCTTCAGCTTTGTGCAGCAGCGGAAGCTCCAGGCAGCAGAGGCAGCAGCAGGCGTATCAGCAGCGGTCGGCGGCAGCGGTAGGTGCCGGGTTAGTGGGGTCAGTATGTGGCAGCGGGAGGCGGTGGAGGCAGTGGTGGCAGGGGGCGGACGTAAGCGGTGGGGGCAGGGAGGCAGGTAGCGGCAGGGAAGTGTGGTGGGCAGCGGCAGGCAGGGTTGGCAGACAGGCGCCGGCGGTAGGCGATTGCAGGCGGCGGCAGGATGCGGTGGCAGGCTGTGGTAAGCAACAGCAGGCAGGCAGGCGGCCGCGGCAGGCAGGCAAGGGCGGCGGGCGGTGGAAGGAGGTAGCAGGCAGCGGCGTCGGCAGGGGGCGGGGGCAGGCAGGTTGCGGCAGGCAGGTGGCAGACAGTTGCAGGCAGGCTGCAGCACTGGGGGTACGCAGTAGCCGCAGATGGCAACAGGCAGTGGCGGCAGGAAGCGGCGGCGGGCAGGTGGTGGGGGCAGGTGGCGGCGGCTTGCAGGCCACGGCTAGAGGCAGGCAGGGGGCCGCGGAGGCAAGAGGTAGCAGGCGGCGGTGGCGGCAGGGGGCGGGGGCAGGCAGGCTGCGGCAGGCAGGTGGCAGACAGTTGCAGGCAGGCTGCAGCACTGGGGGTACGCAATAGCCGCAGGTGGCAACAGGCAGTGGCGGCAGGAAGCGGCGGCGGGCAGGTGGTGGGGGCAGGTAGTGGCGGCCGGCAGACCCCGGCTAGGGGCAAGCTGGGGGCGGCGGCGGCAAGAGGTGGCAGACGGGGGCAGGCAGTGGTAACCCGCGGGAGGAAGCGGCGGCAGGCGGCAGGCCAGGCAACAGCGTTAGGTAGGCGGCAGCGGTAGGCATGTGGTGGCGGTGGGCTGCCGTGGCGTGTAGTGGTAAGTGGCAGCAGGCGGGGGTAGGCGGCGGTGGTAGGTAAGCAGCAGCAGGCCGTGGCGGGCTGCAGGGTGCAGGGGCCAGGCAGGAAGCGGCGGCTGACAGTCGCAGCCGGCTGTAAGCGGTGGCAGAAAGCGGCGGCAGGTGGCAGGGGCAGGTGGCAGGGGGAGGCGGGCTGCAGCGGCGGCAGGCAGTGAGGGCAGCAGACGGCAGCGGCAGGCGGTGGGGGCAAGCGGGCTGCAGGGGGCAGCGGCAGCAGGTGGCGGCGGTAGGCAGGCAATGTTGGCAGGCATCGTCGAGGTTCGGCAGCGGAGGCTGGTGGCAGTAGCCGCAGATGGCAACAGGCGGTGGTGGCAGGAAGCAGTGGCAGGCGGGTGGCGGGGACAAGTGGTGGCCGCAGGCAGCAGTGTTAGGAAGGCGGGAATTGCAGCTGTTGGGAGGCGGCAGTAGTAGGCATGCGGTGGTGGCAGGCTGCGGTGGCGGGCAGTGGTAAGCGGCAGCAGGCGGCGGTGGTAGGGAAGTGGCAGTGGGCTGTAGCGGGCAGCGGGCAGTCGGGGCAGACAGGCGGTGGCAGGCAACGTCGGCAGCGGGCTGCAAGCGGCCGCGGTAGGCAGGTGGTGGTGGTGGTGGCGGCAGGTGGCGGCGGTAGGCAGCGGTAAGCGGCGGCAGGGGGTGCGGGCAGGCAGGCGGAGGCAGGGGGACACAGGCAAGGACGGCGGGCGGCGGCAGGCAGGGTTGGCAGACAGGCGGTGGTGGTAGGTAGTAGCAGGCAGCCCCGGCAGGAAGCGAAGGCAGGCGGCAGTGGCAGCAGGCGGCAGCGCGGGCAGGCTGTGGTAAGCCGTGGCTGGCAGTCAGGCAGCCACAAGCAAGGGAGGCGGGCGGTGCAAGGAGGTAGCAGGCGGCGGCGGCAGGAAGCGGTGGGACGCAGGCAGCTGGGGCGGCAGGCAGGAAGCCCCGGCATGCGTCAGGCAGGCGGCAACAGGAAGCGGCGGTAGCGGTGTCAGGCGGCAGTGGCAGGAAGCGGCGGCAGACAGAGGAGGCAGGTGGCGGGCGAAGGTGGCAGGAGGAGGCAGGCTGCAGCGGAGGCAGGCAGTGGGGGCAGTGGGCTGCAGGCGCCAGCGGTAGGCAGTGGCGGTAGGTAAGAGGTAGCAGGTGCAGGCTGCAGTAAGCAGCGGCTGGCAGGCAGGCCATGGCAGGTAAGGGCCGCGGGTGGTGTAAGGATATAGCAGGCGGCGGCGGCAGGCAGGCGGCGGGGGCAGGCAGGTGGCAGACAGCAGCATTAGGCAGGCGGCAGCAGTAGGCCGGCGGTGCCGGCAGCGGTTGGCGTAGGCAGGCAGCGTTGGCATGCATTCTCGGGGTTAGGTAGCTGGGCCCGGTGGAGCCAGGCTGCGGCAGCAGACGGCGGCGGCAGGCAGGCGGTCACGGATGCCGGCGGGCAGCAGGCTGCAGGCGCAGGCAAGGGCGGTGGGTGGCAGAAGGCAGGTGGCGGCGGCAGGCAGAGGTAAGCGGCAGCAGGGGGCGGTAGTGGCAGACGGCAGTGGTAGTACTGACTGGTGGCGGCAGCAGGCAGGCGGTGGCAGGCGGCGGTTGCAGCACTGGTGGGCAGTGGCGGCAGGCAGCGGCAGGCAGGCGGTGGCAGGCGGTGGCAGGCGGCAGCGGGCAGCATCAGAGGGGGCAGCTGTGGCAGCACCAGCGGGTGAAGTCTGCGGCTGCATCGGCTGCAGGGGCGGCAAGGGCTGCAGGGGCGCTAGCTTTGGGCAGCCCCGGGTCATTGGGCGGCGGTGTGTGAAAGCCTCAGCAGCAGGTGCCATTGGCTTCAGCCGGAGTCACCGACGGGGGAGGCAGGCGCCGCGATAGGGGCGGGGTCAGCAGCAGGAGGGTAGCGGCGGCAGAGTGAGTCAGCGTGGGGAGGGGCGCCGGAAGCGCCGGCGGGCATCTGTGAGTTACGCGGCGGCGTCAGCGGCGTCAGCAGTACTGTTGGCGTCAGTCGGCTTCCGCGTTGGGCAGCAGCGGAAGCTCCGGGCAGCAGAGGCAGCAGCAGGAGTATCAGCAGCGGGCGGCGGCAGAGGTAGGTGCCGGGTTAGTGGGGTCAGTATGTGGCAGCGGGAGGCGGTGGAGGCAGTGGAGGCAGGGGGCGGCAGTAAGCGGTGGGGGCAGGGAGGCAGGTAGCGGCAGGCAAGGGTGGTGGGCGGCAGCAGGCAGGGTTGGCAGACAGGCGCCGGCGGTAGGCGATTGCAGGCGGCGGCAGGAAGCGGTGGCAGGCTGTGGTAAGCAACGGCAGGCAGGCAGGCGGCCGCGGCAAGCAGGCAAGGGCGGCGGGCGGTGGAAGGAGGTAGCAGGCGGCGGCGGCGGCAGGGGGCGGGGGCAGGCAGGCTGCGGCAGGCAGGTGACAGACAGTTGCAGGCAGGCTGCAGCACTGGGGGTACGCAGTAGCTGCAGGTGGCAACAGGTGGTGGCGGCAGGAAGCGGCGGCGGGCAGGTGGTGGGGGCAGGTGCCGGCGGCTTGCAGGCCACGGCCAGAGGCAGGCAGGGGGCCGCGGCGACAAGAGGTAGCAGGCGGCGGTGGCGGCAGGGGGCGGGGGCGGGCAGGCTGCGGCAGGCAGGTGGCAGACAGTTGCAGACAGGCTGCAGCACTGGGGGTACGCAGTAGCCGCAGGTGGCAACAGGCAGTGGCGACAGGCAGGGGCGGCGGGCAGGTGGTGGGGGCAGGTAGTGGCGGCCGGCAGGCCCCGGCTAGGGGCAGGCAGGCGGCGGCATCGGCAAGAGGTGGCAGACGGGGGCAGGCAGTGGTAAGCGGCGGGAGGAAGCGGCGGCAGGTGGCAGAGCCAGGCAGCAGCGTTCGGTAGACGGCAGCGATAGGCGTGTGGTGGCCGTGGGCTGGCGTGGCGGGTAATGGTACGTGGCAGCAGGCGGTGGTAGGCGGCGGTGGTAGGTAAGAAGCAGCAGGCCGTGGCGGGCTGCAGGCCCCAGGGCCCAGGCAGGAAGCGGCGGCTGATAATCGCAGCCAGTCATAAGCGGTGGCAGAAAGCGGCGGCAGGTGGGGGCAGGTGGCAGGGGGAGGCGGGCCACAGTGGGGGCAGGCAGTTTGGGAAGTAGGCGGCAGTGGCCGCAGGCAGCGGAGGCAAGCGGGCTGCAGGGAGCAGCGGCAGCAGTTGGCGGCGGTAGGTTGGCAGCGTTGGCAGGCACCGTCGAGTTTAGGCAGCGGAGGCTGGTGGCAGCAGAGGAGGTGGCAGGTGGCGGGCTGCAGGTGGCGGCGGTAGAGAGCGGTAAATGGCAGCAGGGGGTGCGGGCAGGCAGGCGGAGGCAAGGGGATGCAGGCAAGGGTGGCAGGCGGCAGTGGAAGGAAGCGGTGGCGGGCAGGTAGCTGGGGCGGTAGGCAGCGGTAACTGGCAGCAGCTGGCGGGGGCAGCGGCCCGGTGGTGGTATGGGCAGGGTCAGCGCTGGGCAGCCAGCGCCAGCAAGCAGCAGGCGGCAGAGGGCGGCAGCGTGGGCCAGCCATGTCGGCGGTCAGCAGCAGCGTCTGCGATGGGCAGCGGGTGTCAGTGGCGGAAGCTGGGGGCAGTGGCGGTAGCTGGGGGCTGTGGCGGTATGGCTGGGAGCAGAGAGAGCCAGGGGCAGCGGTGTCCTTGGAACCCTAGCATGCTGCGGTTCCGAGGAAGAGGTGCCCCTCAGCCTGGTATCTGCAGGGCACACAGGGGGCCACCCAGGACCCAGAGGCTGAGCCTGAGGCGGCGTGCCAAGTCCTGCTTCCTCCCATTGGGGAGGCCAGTTGAGTTCGGCCTCTGCCCTGGGCCTGAGCTTCAGTCTCTCCATCTGTAAAGTGGGCAGAACAGCAAAACCTTAGGGTTATGGTGCAGATTTGACGTAGGTAATGGGTTTCCTCTAGACTGGTTCAGAGTACAGGTTGTCATTCCTCTTATTCCACTTCCAGCTGTGTGACTTTGAGCAAGATAGGTAATCACCAGGCCTCAGAATTCTCATCTGAGAGATGGGTCTGCAAAGAGGACCTATATAGGCTTGTTTTGGGGATTTAGTGAAGTAGTACACAGAACCCATTTCCAAAATCAATGTAAATCATGGTTCCTGGCTCGAGATAAGTGCAGTACGAGTCTTTGGGATGAATATCACAGAAGTATTAGTTATTGTTATTGCTAGCACCGGGGAAGGAACACCGTGATTGCCATCCTCATGATTATCATCGTGAGTTAATTGAGGAGCTGCTCTGTGCCTGGCGCTGGCTAAGCATTCTACACCCTTTATCAGTTTGCACTTCTCCATGGGCTAGGATCCTGATAGGCCTCTGAGTCTTAGAGACGCAGATAATGCTTGGAACCAGATTTCAATCCCTTGTCTTTGCAGCTCCAAAACCTGTGCTTCCAACCTCTCCATGATTGGGGCGTATCCGAAACCCTCATGCCTCTCTGCTTGACTCTGCACCTTACAGCTTAGAATAGGGCCTAACACAGGGGAATACAGAGGGATAAGTATTCTCTATTTCTGTTACCGTCGTAGTCTTTATTCCCTCGCAGTGCTTTATGGGCACAGATGTAACGGCGTTGGTTAGTGATTCAGATCAAGAGCTGACAGACCATCCCAACTGAGAGAAATGAGACCCATTTTATGTGCTCCTCTCCCCCTAGAATGACGGTCAAGAGACAGTGATGACTCAGAGGTTGCCAGTGAGTTAAAGAAGTTGGCTGCCCAGCCGCAAGAGCCTGAGTAGACAGCAGCGGCGACCTTTGGTAGCATCTCAAAAGACACCTACACGATGGAACATGCCCAGGGATTTGGAAAACCGGTAAGGCACTTTCCATACACCCTGCCTTGTTCTTCCTCAACTTCTTCAGTATCTCCCAGGAACTCCCTGCTTCTTCCTGTCATTTGAATATAGTGACCTTTTTTTTTTTCTTTAAAGATTTTATTTATTTATTTGAGACAGAGAGAATGAGAGACAGAGAGCATGAGAGGGAGGAGGGTCAGAGGGAGAAGCAGACTCCGTGCCCAGCAGGGAGTCCGATGCGGGACTCGATCCCGGGACTCCAGGATCATGACCTGAGCCGAAGGCAGTCCCTTAACCAACTGAGCCACCCAGGCGCCCCTGAATATAATGACCTTTACTTCTTCCTTTCCAATTTGGATGTATTTTATTTCTTTATTTTTCTTGTGTAATTGCTCTGGCTGGGATTTCCAGTAGTATAATTGACCGTTGTCCATCGTCGTTTTGAATTGTGTGGTCCACTTAATACATTTTTTATTCAGTAAATACAGGCATTGCTTGTAAAGGTATTGTCCTTTTGAATTTTTTTTTCTTTTAAAATGATTATTTATATTCTCCTTACTTAACATACAGTGCAATATTGGTTTCAGGAGAATTCCGTGATTCATGACTTGCTTACAACCCCTACTACTCATCATAACAGTGCCCTCCTTAATCCCATCACCCAGCTAGACCATCCCCCAAACACCTCCCCTCTGTCAAATCTCTGTTTTCCAGCATCAAGAGTTTCTTACAGTTTGTTTCCCTCTCTGTTCTTTGTATTCCCCCTCCCATTTGTTGATCTGTTTTGTTTCTTAAATCCTTAGGAGTGAAATCACATGGTATTCGTCTTTCTCTGACTCACTTATTTTGCTTAGCATAATACACTCTAGCTTCATCAGGATTTTTTTTTTTAAAGAATTTATTTATTTCTTTTTCTTTTTTTTTAATTTTATTATGTTATGTTAGTCACCATACAATACATCATTACTTTTTGATGTAGTGAGCCACGGTCCATTGTTTTCGTATAACACCCAGTGCTCCATGCAGTACGTGCCCTCCTTAATACCCATCACTGGGCTCACCAATCCTCCCAACCCCCCTCTAAAACCCTGTGTGTTTCTCAGGTCCATAGTCTTTCATGGTTCATCTCTCATCCAATCCCCCCCCCCATTTTTCCCTTCCTTCTCCTAATGTCCTCCATGTTTTTCCTTACGTTCCACAAATTAGTGAAACCATGTGATAATTGACTTTCTCTGCTTGACTTACTTCACTTAGCATAATCTTCTCCAGTCCCATCCATGTTGATGTAAAAGGTGGGTATTCATCCTTTATGATGGCTGAGTAATATTCCAGTGTATATATGGACCACATCTTCTTTATCCATTCATCTGTTGAAGGGCATCTCGTCTCTTTCGACCGTTTGGCTATTGCGGACATTGCTGCTATGAACATTGGGGTGCAAATGGCCCTTCTTTTCACTACATCTGGGTCTTTGGGACAAATACCCAGTAGTGCAATTGCTGGGTCATAGGGTACCTCTATTTTTAAATTTTTGAGGAACCTCCACACTATTATTTTTTGACAGAGAGAGACACAGCAAGGGAGGGAACACAAGCAGGGGGAGTTGGAAAGGAAGAAGGAGGCTCCCCACAGTCTTTGGATCCAATGTGGGGCTCGATTCCAGGACCCTGGGATCATGACCTGAGCCGAAGGCAGACGCTTAATAACTGAGCCCCAAGCTCCATCAGGATTTTCTTAATCACACTCTTTTTCTCTAGCTTACTTTGTTGTAAGAATACAGTCTATAATACATATAACATTCAAAATATCTCTGAATCAAATCTTTGTGTTCCTGATAACTTTTGTGGTCAACAGTAGGATATTAGTAGTTCAGTTTTGGGTGACTCAAAAGTATTCTCAGATTTTCAACTGCACAGGGGTTGGCAACCCTAATCCCTGCATTGTTCAAGGGCCAACTGTATGTTGAATAGAAGTGGCGAGAGTGTGCATCCTTGTCTTGTTCCTGATCTTAGAGGAGAAGCTTTCGGCTTTCACTCTTGCATAGGACGTGGCTTCTCAGGTATGGCCTTTATTAGGTTGAGTTACATTCTCTGTATACTTGCTTTGTTGAGAGCTTTTATCAAAATGGGTGTTGCGTTTTGTCAGATGCTTTTTCTGCATTGGTGGAGAAGATCATAGGATTTTTACCCTTTGTTTTGTTAATGTGGCCTATTTCTTTGATTGATTTGTGGATGTTGAACCCCCCTTGCATCCCTGAAATAAATCTGACTTGTTCATACTTCTTCCTGTATTGTTGAATTTCGTTTGCTGTTATTTTGTTGAGGATTTTTATATCTATGTTCATCACAGATACGGGTCTGTAATTTTCTTTTCTTGTGGTATTTTGGTAGGGTTTGATAAGGGCAATGCTGGCCTCCTAAAAGGAGTTGAGAAGCATTCCTTCCTCTTGTATTTGTGGAAAAGTTTGAGAAGGATTGGTATTCATTTTTCTTTGAAAATTTGGTAGAATTCACCAGGAAACCATCTGGACTCCTGACTGTTGAGAGGTTTTTAATTACTCATTTTGTTTCCCTACTGGTAATTGGTCTGTTCAGAATTTGTGTCTTCATGATTCATTCGTGGAAGGTTGTGTGTTTCTTGGAATTTATCCTTTCCTTTTGGACGGTCAAACTTGTCGGGGTGTAATTGTTCACAGTAGTCTCTTATGAGCCTTTGTCTATGGTATCAATGGAAACATCTTTTTCATTTCTGATTATGTGTACTCATTCTTTTGTTTTTTACCTTGAGGCTAGCTGAAAATTTGTCAGCTTTTTTCTTTTCTTTCTTTCTTTTTTTTAAAGATTTTATTTATTTATTTGAGACAGCAAGAATGAGAGAGACAGAGAGCACATGAGAGGGCGGGAGGGTCAGAGGGAGAAGCAGGCTCCCTGCTGAGCAGGAAGCCCGATGCGGGACTCGATCCCGGGACTCCAGGATCATGACATGACCCGAAGGCAGTCACTTAACCAACTGAGCCACCCAGGCGCCCTCAGCTTTTTTCTTTTCAAAGAACCAGCTCTTTTGTTGATCTTTCTATTGCCTTCATAGTCTGTATTTGATTTATTTGTTTGAGATGTTACTTCCTTTCTTCTATTAAATTTGGGCTTCCGTGTTCTTTTTCTGGTTCCTTGAGGTGGAAAGTTAGGCCGCTTATTTGAGACGATTCTTGTTTCTTGATTTATGCCTGTATCACTATAAACTACCATCTTAGAACCACTGTTTTTTAATTTTTTTAAAAAATTTTTATTGTTATGTTAATCACCATACATCATTAGTTTTAGATGTAGTGTTCCATGATTCATTGTTTGTGCATAACACCCCGTGCTCCATTCAGAATGTGCCCTATTTAATACCCATCACCAGGCTAAACCATCCTCCCACCCCCCTCTCCTCTAGAACCCTCAGTTTGTTTTTCAGAGTCCATCATCTCTCATGGTTCATCTCCCCCTCCAATTTACCCCCCTTCATTCTTCCCCTCCTGATATCTTTTTCTTCTTTTTTTTTTTTTTTTGTTTCTTAACATATATTGAATTATTCGTTTCAGAGGTACAGATCTGAGATTCAACCGTCTTGCACAATTCCCAAGGTTTACCAGAGCACATACCCTCCCCAATGTCTATCCCCCAGTCATCCCATCCCACCCCCCACTCCAGCAACCCTCAGTTTGTTTCCTGAGATTAAGAATTCCTCATTATCAGTGAGGTCATTTGATACATGTCTTTCTCTGTTTGACTTATTTCGCTCAGCATAATGCCCTCCAATTCCATCCACCTCGTTGCTAATGGCAAGATCTCATTCCTTTTGATGGCTACATAATATTCCATTGTATATATATACCATTTCTTCCTTATCCATTTATCTGTCGATGGACATCTTGGCTCTATCCACAGTTTGGCTATTGTGGACATTGCTGCTATAAACATCGGGGTGCATGTACCCCTTCGGGTCCCTACATTTGTATCTTTGGGATAAATACCCAGCAGTGCAGTTGCTGGATCATATGATAGATCTATTTTCAACTTCTGGAGGAACCTCCATACTGTTTTCCAGAGTGGCTGCACCAGCTTGCATTTCCACCAACAGTGTAGGAGGGTTCCCCTTTCTCTGGATCCCTGCCAATATCTGTCCTTTCCTGACTTGTTAATTTTAGCCATTCTGACTGGTGTGAGGTGGTATCTCATTGAGGTTTTGATTTGGATTTCCCTGATGCCGAGCGATGTTGAGCACTTTTTCATGTGTCTGTTGGCCATTTGGATGTCTTCTTTGGAAAAATGTCTGTTCATGTCTTCTGCCCATTTCTTGATTGGATTCTTTGTTCTTTGGGTGTTGAGTTTGATAATTTTGGATACTAGCCCTTTATCTGATATGTCATTTGCAAATATCTTCTCCCGCTCTGTCGGTTGTCTTTTCGTTTTGTTGACTGTTTCTTTCGCTGTTCAAAAGCTTTCTATCTTGATGAAGACCCAATAGTTGATTTTTGCCCTCGCTTCCCTTGCCTTTGGCAATGTTTCTAGGAAGAAGTTGCTGAGGCTGAGGTCGAAGAGGTTGCTGCCTGTGTTCTCCTTTAGGATTTGGATGGACTCCTGTCTCTCATTGAGGTCTTTCAACCATTTGGAGTCTATTTTTGTGTGTGGTGTAAGGAAATGGTCCAATTTCATTCTTCTGCATGTGGCTGTCCAATTTTCCCAACACCATTTGTTGAAGAGACTGTCTTTTTGCCATTGGACATTCTTTCCTGCTTTGTCAAAGATGAGTTGACCATAGAGTTGAGGGTCTACTTCTGGGCTCTCTATTATGTTCCATTGATTGATGTGTCTGTTTTTGTGCCAGTACCATACTGTCTTGATGATGACAGCTTTGTAATAGAGCTGGAAGTCCGGAATTGTGATGCCGCCAGCTTTGCTTTTCTTTTTCAACATTCCTCTGGCTATTCGGGGTCTTTTCTGGTTCCATACAAATTTTAGGATGATTTGTTCCATTTCTTTGAGAAAAGTGGATGGTATTTTGGTGGGGATTGCATTGAATGTGTAGATTGCTCTAGGTAGCATTGACATCTTTACAATATTTGTTCTTCCAATCCATGAGCATGGAACGTTTTTCCATTTCTTTGTGTCTTCCTCAATTCCTTTCATGAGTATTTTATAGTTTTCTGAGTACAGATCCTTTGTCTCTTTGGTTAGATTTCTTCCTAGGTATCTTATGGTTTTGGGTGCATTTGTAAATGGGCTTGACTCCTTCATTTCTCTTTCTTCTGTCTTGTTGGTGTATAGGAATGCCACTGACTTCTGTGCATTGATTTTATATCCTGCGACTTAACTGAATTCCTGTATGAGTTCTAGCAGTTTTGGGGTGGAGTCTTTTGGGTTTTCCACATAAGGTATCATATCATCTGCAAAGAGTGAGAGTTTGACTTCTTCTTTGCCGATTTGGATGCCTTTGATTTCTTTTCGTTGTCTGATTGCTGTGTCTAGGACTTCGAATACTATGTTGAATAGCAGTCGTACTAGTGGATATCGCTGCCGCGTTCCTGACCTTAGGGAGAAAGCTCTCAGTTTTTCCCCATTGAGAATGATATTCGCTTTAGGTTTTTCATAGATGGCTTTTATGATACTGAAGTATGTACCCTCTATCCCTATACTCTGAAGAGTTTTGATCAAGAAAGGATGCTGTACTTTGTCAAATGCTTTTTCTGCATCTATTGAGAAGATCAAATGATTCTTGTTCTTTCTTTTGTTAATGTATTGTATCACGTTGATTGATTTGTGGATGGTGAACCAACCTTGCAGCCCAGGGATAAATCCCACTTGGTTGTGGTGAATAATCCTTTGAATGTACTGTTGGATCCTATTGGCTAGTAGTTTGGTGAGAATTTTTGCATCCTTGTTCATCAGGGATATTGGTCTGTAATTCTCCTTTTTGATGGGGTCTTTGTCTGGTTTTGGGATCAAGGTAATGGTGGCCTCATATAATGAGTTTGGAAGTTTTCCTTCCATTTCTATTTTTTGGAACAGTTTCAGAAGAATAGGTATTAATTCTTCTGGAAATGTTTGGTAGAGTTCCCGTGGGAAGCCATCTGGCCCTGGGCTTTTGTTTGTGGGGAGATTTTGATGACTGCTTCAATTTCCTTAGTGGTTATAGGTCTGTTCAGGTTTTCTATTTCATCCTGGTTCAGTTTTGGTAGTTGATACATCTCTAGGAATGCATCCATCTCTTCCAGGTTATCTAATTTGCTGCCATAGAGTTGCTCATGATATGTTCTTATACTTGTTTGTATTTCTTTGGTGTTGGTTGTGATATCTCCCCTTTCATTCATGATTTTATTTATTTGGGTCATTTCTCTTTTCTTTTTGATAAGTCTGGCCAGGGGTTTATCAATTTTGTTAATTCTTTCAAAGAACCAGCTCCTAGTTTCGTTGATCTTTTCTACTGTTCTTTTAGTTTCTATTTCATTGATTTCTGCTCTGATCTTTATTATGTCTCTTCTCTTGCTGGGCTTAGGTTTTATTTGCTGTTCTTTCTCCAGCTCCTTTAGGTGTAGGGTTAGGTTGTGTATTTGAGACCTTTCTTGTTTCTTTTTTTTTTATTAAGATTTTATTTATTTATTTGAGACAGAGAGAATGAGAGAGACAGTGAGCACATGAGAGGGCGCGAGGGTCAGAGGGAGAAGCAGGCTCCCTGCTGAGCAGGGAGCCCGATGCGGGACTCGATCCTGGGACTCCAGGATCATGACCTGAGCTGAAGGCAGTCGCTTAACCAACTGAGCCACTTTCTTGTTTCTTGAAAAAGGCTTGTATTGCTATGTAATTTCCTCTTAGGGCTGCCTTTGCTGCATCCCAATGATTTTGAATAGTTGTGTTTTCATTTTCATTGGTTTCCACGAATTTTTTAAAATCTTCTTTAATTTCCTGGTTGACCCACTCATTCTTTAGTAGGATGCTCTTTAGCTTCCATGTATTTGAGTTCTTTGCGACTTTCCTCTTGTGATTGAGTTCTAGTTTCAAAGCATTGTGGTCTGAAAATAGGCAGGGAATGATCCCAATCTTTTGGTACCGGTTGAGACCTGCTTTATGACCTAGGATGTGATCTATTCTGGAGAATGTTCCATGGGCACTAGAGAAGAATGTGTATTCCGTTGCTTTGGCATGGAATATTCTGAATATGTCTGTGAAGTCCCTTTTGTCCAGTGTGTCATTTAAAGGCTTTATTTCCTTGTTGGCTTTTGCTTAGATATTCTGTCCATTTTAGTGAGGGGGGTGTTAAAGTCCCCCACTATTATTGTATTGTTTTCGATGTGTTTCTTTGCTTTTGTTATTAATTGCCTTATATAATTGGCTGCTCCCATGTTAGGGGCATAGATATTTACAATTGTTAGATCTTCTTGTTGGATAGACCCTTTAAGTAGGATATAGTGTCCTTCCCTATTTCTTATTACAGTCTTTGGTTTAAAATCTAATTTGTCTGATATAAGGATTGCCACCCCAGCTTTCTTTTGGTGTCCATTAGTATGGTAAATGGTTTTCCACCCCCTCACTTTCAATCTGGGGGTGTCTTTGGGTCTAAAATGAGTCTCTTGCAGACACCATATCGATGGGTCTTGTTTTTTAATCCAATCTGATAGACTGTGTCTTTTGATTGGGGCATTGAGCCCATTTCCATTCAGGGTAACTATTGAAAGATAGGAATTTAGTGCCATTGTTATTGCCTGTAAGGTGACTGTTAGTGTATATTGTCTGTGTTCCTTTCTGGTCTATGGTGCTTTTAGGCTCTCTCTTTGCTTAGAGGACCCCTTTCAAGATTTCCTGTAGGGCTGGTTTTGTGTTTGCAAATTCCTTTAGTTTTTGTTTATCCTGGAAGCTTTTTCTCTCTCCTTCAATTTTCAATGACAGCCCAGCTGGATAGAGTATTCTTGGCTGCATATTTTTCTCATTTATTGCTCTGAATATATCCTGCCAGTCCTTTCTGGCCTGCCAGGTCTCTGTCGATAGGTCTGTTGCCAATCTAACGTTTCTGCCATTGTAGGTTACATATCTCTTCCCCCGAGCTGCTTTCAGGATTTTCTCTTTGTCTCTGAGACTCGTAAATTTTACTATTAGATGTTGGGTTGTAGACCTATTTTTATTGATTTTGAGAGGGGTTCTCTGTGCCTCCTGGATTTTGATGCCTGTTTCCTTCCTCAAATTAGGGAAGTTCTCTGGTGTAATTTGCTCCAGTATACCTTCTGCCCCTCTCTCTCTTTCTTCTTCTTCTGGGATCCCAATAATGCTAATGTTGTTTCGTCTTACGGTATCGCTTCTCTCGAATTCTGCCCTCGTGATCCAGTAGTAAATGAAACATTTAAAAACAAATATATTGAACTCCATGCCCAATGGGGCACTCAAAGTTGCAATCACAGGATCAAGAGTCCCAATGCTCCGCCGTCTAGGCCAGCCAAGTGCAGCATTCTTGGAACCCATTTTGCTGCATTCCATAAATTTTGCTATGTTGTATTCCATTTTCATTTGTCTCCAAGTATTTCTTGGTTTCTCTTGTGGTTTGCTCACAGACCCACTAGTTATTCAGTAGCATGTTGTTTAATCTGCATGTTTGTGAAATTCCAGTTTTCTTCTTGTAATTGATTTCTCATTCCATACCACTGTGGTTGGAAAAGATGCTTGATTTGATTTCAGTCATCATTTTGGAAAATTCTAGGCTTCTTGAATTTATGGACTTGTGTGGCATAACATATGGTCTAGCTTGGAGAATGTTCTATGTGCACTTGAGAGGAGTGTATCCCATGTGCTGCATTTGGACGGAGGCTTCTGTATGTATCTCTTAACTCCATCTAATTACCTAGTTGTCTGAGGCTGATGTTTCCTTATTGATCTTCTGTCTGGATGGTCTATCCATTGATACAAGTGAGGTGTGACAGTCCCCCACGGTATTGCTGCTGATTTCTCCTTTGAGGTGTGTTCATATATGCTCTACATATTTAGTTGCTCCTCTGTTGGGTGGGTAAATATTTACAAATGTTGCATCCTCTGTTTGGATTGATTCCTTTATCATTATGTAATTCCCTTCTTTGGCTCTTGTTACAATGTTTGGATTTTTTTTCTCCTTGGTTAGACTGAGAATCAGAAGATCATGCGTTACCTCTGCAGCCTTGAACAAAACATACCCCTTCTCTTAGTCTGTTTTTTTTTTTTCCTCTATAAAATAAAAGCAAAGTCTTCCCTGAGGACCATCTCATGACTCAAATAAGAGAATGTGTATAAAAGTGCTTTGTAAACTATAGATAACGCCCAAATATGAAAAGTTATACTGCTTTTGATTATACCACAGCCAAATGTTCAGGATAAGATTTTTTTTTTTTTTTTTTGACACATGTATTTACTTTAGGGAGAGAGAGCATGCACAGGCATGTATTCGAGAGGGGAGGGGCAGGGGCAGAGGGAGAGAGTGAATCCTCAGGCCGACTCCCTGCTGAGTGCAGAGTCCGATGTGGGGCTTTGTCCCAGGACCTTGAGATCATGACCTGAGCCAAAATCAAGAGTCAGCTGCTTAACTGACTGTGCCACCCAGGCACCCCCAGAATAAGATTTTAAAAAAATAATAATATTTATTGAGGGCTTACTGTTGTAGGAGTATTCTATGTGACCTCTATCTCATTTAATTCTAAAAACAATTTTTTCTTAAAGAAAATTAAAAACAAAAGCTATCCTAAAAGTAAATTTTCATATTATCCTCAGAGCTGGGGAAACACAGGCACAAGAGAGGTTAAGTAGGGGCACCTGGGTGGCTCATTTGGTTAAGCTTCTGCTTTTGGCTCAGGTCATAATCCCAGGGTCCTGAGATTGAGCCCGGTGTCGGGTTCCCTGCTCAGTGGGGAGTCTGCTTCTCCCTCTCTCTCTCCCCCTGCTTTTGCTCGCTCTCTGTATGTGTCTCTCTCACAGATAAATAAATAAAATAATAAAAAGAAGAAGTTAAGTGACTTGCTCAATGTCATAGTAAATATTAGAACCAGATACAGACCTGAGTGTGGGACTCTGAAGTCTGTGTTCTTTCTTTTTTAAGTTTACCAAATATATACATAACCCTCAAAATATTGTAGATTAAATTACTTTAGCCTTTCTCAAATCATTGCGCTTTGGATGATGCTATAATTTGGGTTACCTGGCTGGCGCGGTCAGTGTAGTATGAGACTCTTGATCTCACAGTTATGAGTTTGAGCCACATTGTGGGTTCAGCTTACTTACAATAGAAAGATGTTGTAATTGGGCTTGTTTTCTTTTTTCTTTTAACCTCTTCACCCATTTCTCCCACCTCCAACACCCTACCTCTGCCAATCACCCATTTGTTCTATCTAGGAGGTCAGTTTTTTGTTTTGGTTTTGTTTGAAGTTCCACAAGTAAGTGATGGATAGTGTTTGTCTGTTTCTGTCTGTCCTGTTTTACTTCACAGAATGCCTTAAAGGTCCATCCATTTGGCAGCTGGAAAGATTTCATTCTTTATTCTGGCTGAGTAGTATTCCATTGTGTTTACCTACGACAATTTCTTTATCCATTCATCCACTCATGGGCACTTAGGTTGTTTCTATATTTTCATTGTTGTAGATAATCCTGCAGTGAACACGGGTGCACATACCTGTTTCAGTTAGTGTGTTCAGTTTCCTCGGATAAATACTCTGAAGGGTAATTGCTGGACCATATGGTAGCTCTATTTTCAACTTTTTGAGGCACTCCCATACTATTTTCCAGAGTGGCTGCACCAGCTTGCATTCCCACCAACAGTTAATTTTCTTGTTTTTATTTTAAGTAAGAAACCAGTGGAGCAAATACACCAATGCCACTGAGATATGTCTTTGGGAAGCTAGGCCACACCCCTGGAGACCCACCAGTTTCTCTCAGTTGCTAGCAAAACTCGTGCAATGAGATGTATTGAGACAGTCTCAGTGGAAGAAACCATCATTTTTTCCCTCTGATAATGTAAGTTTTCAAACATTTAACAAAATATAATATTATTTTAAGTAGATCTCGACAGCCTTTCTCCCAGCTCATCTTACTCCGGATCATGTCCTTGTCACGTGTGGAAGGAAGTACCCCTAGAACCCCCCACGTCTGGAACAGTGCTTACAGATTCTGTATCCGGGAGTCTCCTCTTGTGAAATGCAAGCATTCCTTGATTGCCATTGCCACGTCATCAGTCCTCAGCTGTCCTGTTTGCTTAGTGTTTTCCAGGGACGAGGGGCTGAGGGTGGAGTCCTGAGGTTACAGGTTGCAGGGCTTGGCAAGTGGGAGGTGGAAGGGCACTCAGGCAACCGACGGAGGAAGGGAGCATCAGAGAGCCAACAGCAGTATCTGAGCAAAGGGGGACCTGAGGATTAGAGGCATCTTACAAAAAGGAAACAGGGACCCTGGAAAGAGTTGGGGAGGTGCTAAGAGCAAACTTTGTCTCTGTGTCTGTTCCCTGTCTGATCAGTGATTACCAGCGTGATCCCAGTTGCTGTTTCCAATGCCAAAGATAAAGAGAAGGGGCTTGGAGCTGGAATCGCCTATGTTGTTTGTTTAGATACAAGACAATAGTTCTCTGGAACACTGACCTTGTAAAGAACAGAATGTATTTGCTCTGCCTGCTCTGTATCTTCCAACAGGCCGCAGGCATCCAAGAATTCATCTCTTGTAATAAAATCAGCCCTTTCAACCACTCAGAAGACTTACGATAGGGATCACTACCCAGATTAATTTGCTACCAAATAAAGAATCAAATGCCAAGATAAACAAGAGAGAACAGGCAGCTGGTAGGGTGCCTCATCTTTTCTAAGCTGGTATCTGCTAAATTTTTAATGATTTTAAATTTGCTCATTATATTTCTACCAGAAGGTGGTTCTCTGAAGAGCCAGCCTCCTGTCAGGGTGCCTTGATGGCCCTCCACATTTCCCAAGGCAGCCTCCCAGGGCGGCTCTCCGCCTGGGTTGTACCCTTCACCCCTTGGGCAGTAAGTGGGGATGAACAGGATTGGTTGCATAATTTGAGGGGCCCAATGCAAAATGAAAATGCAGGCACATTGTTCAAAAAGTGTAAGACTTTCAAGATAGCAGGGATAAATCAAGTGTGGAGGCCTTTGAGCACATGCCCTGGGTGAGCACACAGGTGACATGCCCATGACGCTGAGACTATAGGTGTCAGTGGGGGAGGAGCAAATCTTTTCTCGCTGTTGATTTAGTCACTTGTCATGCCCAAGACTTAACGTTTATAATATGGAAGCTGGATAAATTCTTTAGTCCAGAACGCTGATTTAAGAGAAGTTGTGCATCCACTTCTGAATATTTACCCCAAAGACACAGATGTAGTGAATCGAAGGGCCATATGCACCCCATATGCAATGTTCATAGCAGCAATGTCCGCAATAGCCAAACTGTGGAAAGAGCCGAGATGCCCTTCAACAGACGAATGGATAAAGAAGATGTGGTCCTTATATACAATGGAATATTACTCAGCCATCAGAAAGGATGAATACCCAACTTTTGCATCAACATGGATGGGACTGGAGGAGATTATGCTAAGTCAAATAAGTCAAGAGGAGAAAGTCAATTATCATATGGTTTCACTTATTTGTGGAACATAAGGAATAGCATGGAGGACATTAGGAGAAGGAAGGGAAAATGGAAGGGGGGAAATCGGAGGGAGAGATGAACCATGAGAGACTATGGACTCTGAGAAACAAACGGAGGGTTTTAGAGGGGAGTGGGTGAGGGGATGGGTTAGCCCGGTGATGGGTATTAAGGAGGGCACGTACTGCATGGAGCACTGGGTGTTATACAAAAACAATGAGTCATGGATCACTACATCAAAAACTAAAGACGTAATGTACGGTGATTAACATAACATAATAAAATTTAAAAAAAGTTTGAAGTATTATGAGAATAACCAAAATGTGACACAGAGACAGGAAGTAAGCAATTGCTATTGGGAAAATGGCACCAATAGATTTTCTCCATACAGTTTTGCCACAAACCTTCAATTTGTAAAAAGCACATTATCTGTGAAGTACAATAAAACAAAGTGCAATTAAAAAAAAAAAAAAAAAAAAAAAAAAAAAAAAAAAAAAACTAGGGTGCCTGGGTGGCTCAGTTGGTTAAGCGACTGCCTTCAGCTCAGGTCATGATCCCACGGTCCTAGGATCGAGTCCCGCATCGGGCTCCCTACTCTGCAGGGAGCCTCCTTCTCCCTCTCCCACCCCCCCTGCTTGTGTTCCCTCTCTCGCTGTGTCTCTCTCTGTCAAATAAATAAATAAAATCTTAAAAAAAAAAAAAAAAAACTAATGATGTATTGTATGGTGACTAACATAACATAATAAAATTAAATTAAATTAAAAAAAAAAGAAAAGTTGTGCGTCCAGAAGGAAAAGGTCTATTTGCAGAGGCTTCACCTCGTTTTTTTCTTTTTTTTTTTTTTCATCTTCAAGATGATTTGAATTACTTTAAAACTACTTTATAACTATCCCTGGGGACTCTCTCTTTGAGAAGGTTTTTTTTTTTTTTCTTCCTTTAGATTCCATCTAGCTCTACATATTTATGTTCATAACATGAATTATTTGGGTAATAGCCTCATGCATTCCTGTGATATTTCAGGGCCCTCATTTGTGTTTGGCCCCCATTTGTTGGCTTTAAGATTCTGTCAGCATGAAGAAATCACCCCTGTGGACAGTATTTAATTTTTAATGCTGTGCTTCTCAAGCTGGGGTCTGTCCGCTGAGGTGTTCTTGGCTGCCTTAACTTTCAAGTTAGGAAAACACTGCTTGAGGCTCCAGTCAAATTCTAACCCAAAGGTTTTGAAGCCTTAATGATTAATGAGGTCTATACCCTTTCTAATGACCATATGCAAATCAAATGTTTAAGAGAATAGTTGAAGAAAAGGGGAAAATGACAATCTTCATTCAGATAAGATTGGGCCTATTGGTTAAAAAAAAATATGGGTAACTACTTATTGAAGAAGAGTAATGTTGCCAGCAAAAATAATCATCTTGAGTGTTTATTGCATGATAAAAACTTTTGAAGTATCAGGTTTTTTTCAGTTGAAATCCAGTTGAGCCTCCTATTTGCAAACGAGGGGCCTGAAGCACAGAGAGGTGCAGTAACCACCCAGCTCCAAAGCAGAAGGGCAGGAGACAACCTCAGGCTCCCCGAGAATCTGACTCTAAAGTGGGTTAGCCCGGTGATGTGTATTAAGGAGGGCACGTATTGCATGGAGCACTGGGTGTTATACGAAAACAATGAATCATGGGTCACTACATCAAAAACTAATGATGTACTGTATGGTGACTAACATAACATAAAAAAAAAAAAAGCCCATGTCTCCCCCTCCGGGCCATTTCTTTGCATATGTGTGCTAGAACATCTTTAATGCGTGAAGGTTTGGGTCATTTTCAGTTTTTACAGGAGCAGGAAGATCTGTGGCATTTGTTGGGGACTTGACTATTTTAAAATGTAGATTTTATTATTATTCAAATACGGTGAAGCCAGCAGATCAGATGACTGCCATTGAAAAGATGAGTGTCACTCACAGTTCCAAGAAGAGAGGCCATGCCACGCCATGCAGGGCCATATGGGAAGCAATGGGGTCCCTCAGGAGGCAGAACGTCAGACAAGGATGTGGGCAAGAGCCTTATTGTGGTTTCCATGGGAAGGAACAGGTGAAGCAGAATAAGCAGGCATAGGATTGGCTGGCTTGAATAATTTTGGTGGGCTCTGGGGTGTAGGGGTTGTCTCTAGTTGTCTGGTTCTTGACCCCAGGGGCATCTGTGTAAGGGGATAGTGGCCCAGAGTGTGAGAGCCCAGTCAAAGAGGTGGTTGGGAATGGGCTCTGTATTGGTTGGCTTACATATGGAAAGTGTGCTTGCAGGTGAATCATCTATCATCTCTAGGAATTGGCCAGCCCTGTGAGGGACAGTGTCTCCAGGTTGGCAAGGCCCCAGGAGTCAGAGCGTCAGAATACAAAGAAATGCTAAGACGGTGACCTGGAAGATCCAGGCTGACAAGAGATCCAGGAGCTCTTCTCATTAAGAGAAGACAGTAGGTCCTTCAAGAGCGGTCATCTAGAGATAATGCAAAAGTGCGTGTACAGCTTGTAGAGACGGCCCCGTTCATCAGAGCTGCAACCGCAAGTCTTGAGATGGTGATTTGGGAATACAGGACACTGGGAAAAGAAGCAATTGTGACACTTAGTGGCTGTCAGTAATCATGATTATGCTTCTTGGTAATGAGGCAGAGATGATAAGCAATTTCAAAAAGTTTCAAGTGCATATTACTTTTGATTTCCTCTACTCATGTTGCTAAGTTTCCTACTGTTGATAACCAGAATGATGAGATAGACCTTAGACCAGCCCCTTCTCCCCAGCCCTCCAGATAGTCAACAAGAACAGAGAGGGCAGTGTCCGCAGAACAGGGTGCTACCTTTCCCCCGCTTCACACGGCACCAGGTGCAGTCCCTTGGGCCCCACGTCCAGGGTCTCACTCCACCGGTGCCCCACCCTGTCCACCTGCTTTTGGGTAACTAGTCCCTCAGCTGGACTTT
The DNA here is from genome assembly GCF_029215605.1 of Mirounga angustirostris. Taxonomy (NCBI): domain Eukaryota; kingdom Metazoa; phylum Chordata; class Mammalia; order Carnivora; family Phocidae; genus Mirounga; species Mirounga angustirostris. The sequence continues at coordinate 95,276,285 of NW_026991722.1, forward strand.
CAGCTGCCCTCTTATCCCAGCTGGGAATCTGGGAGTCCTGGGGCTCGAGGATGTAAGGGCACGGAGATGTCTGTGTGCAGAGGGGAGGAGTTCGGTGTTCCAAGAAGGTGTGCTAAGGGCTAGCACTGAAGGCAGAAGGCAAAGAGAAGATAGACTTGCCAACTGGCAGCGTAGGTCTGCCCCTGTAGGGGGCCCAGTAAGTGAGGGCCAGTCTCAAAACCCAGAGACTCAAGGAGTCAATCTGCAGAGCCTGTATGGGGTTCTCTCTTCCTTAACGGGTAGAGAATGTCCAAGTGGGGAGCATGGAGGTGAACAGTTTTTATACCCCGGGGCACATCAGGCCACAGGAGGAAGTCTCCAAATACAGGATCTCACTTAGTCCTCAGATAACCCAGTGAAGGCTTCCCAGAGCTTGGGTGCAAACACTTCCCATCTATTCATTTTCTTTCCTAACTAAAAATGGATTCGCCCTTCAAAGGGCCATCTTGTCTGAAAGTCCAACATCTCCCTCTTGAGGCTCTCTCCTCTGCAAATTGCTCAGGAACTTGGTGGGGTTGACCTGATCCAAATGGGCCAAACTTAATCAAACCCCACCCACGAAGCTGGGCTTGGATTGGTGCTAGCAGTCACATGGCTTGGGTTCACCGCTGGTTCCATCCACCTGAAAGTCTCTGCGGGGCAACCACTGACCAGACCATTGTGTATCTTCCAGGGTGAATGATGTGCCTCAGAGCTAAGCTCTGCTAATGGGACACCATGATTTGACCCAGAGGGTTTCAGCCTTTAGTACTTAACCCACTGGGATAATAAGTTTCCTGTTACCCCTCTCTCCTATGGTGGCACCCCAACTGCTCCCTGGGAGCCCAGGGCTTTAAAACCCAAAGACTGAATGGACTCCTTTGCCCAGAAAGTAGAGCTGGCCTCTGCCTACACATAGGCACCTCCATCCCCCTCTTGAACTTCTTCAATGTCTCATTTACTTTAGTCACTGTGGGGAAGGCAAGGGGACATTCTTGTATTAGTCTTGCTAGAACTGAGGAAGAAAGAGAAAAACCAGAGGGCATTATCTTGCACTTGCCTTCTGAATGGTGCTGCCATTTCCCACCCAACCCCTCTGCTTTCTCTTCCCAGCACAGACATCTGTGAGTAGAACTTTAGGCCCAAAGTCAAACTCACCTTGCTCCACACACACACCCGAACATCTCAGCTGCCTGTTCTCTGGTACTTAAATCCATTTTTAAGTGGAGATAAGGTCTTTCTTTCCAATATTTTACTTGATAATTACAGCTTTATGATTGGCTGGTAGAAATGACATGTTTCTTTTTTTTTATTATTATGTTATGCTAATCACCATACATAACATCAGTAGTTTTTGAAGTAGTGTTCCATGATTCATTGCTTGTGTATAACACCCAGTGCTCCATGCAGAACGTGCCCTCTTTAATACCCATCACCAGGCTAACCCATCCCCCCACCCCCCTCCCCTCTAGAACCCTCAGTTTGTTTTTCAGAGTCCATAGTCTCTCATGGTTTGAGAAATGACACGTTTCACTCCGAATTCCTAGATTCATTCTGCAGTTCTTTGTCAAGTCAGAACCTGTGATGGTCTCGGTGAAGGTTTGGCAAACCATCGCCCATGGGCCAGATCCAGGCAGCTGCTGGTTTTGTGTGACTGACAAGTGTCCATAAAACACTTACTGGAACACATCCATGCTCATTCATTCACGTGTTTTCTGTGGCTTTCTTGCTATAATAGCAGAGCTGAGAAGTTGCAATAGAGAATGTGTGGTCCACAAAGCCTGAAATATTTACTATCTGGCCCTTCACAGGGAATGTTTGCTAACCCCCAGTCTAGATGATGAGAAGATAGGTTTCTGGCTCCAACATTTGCTAGTTGGGGTGACACTGAGCTAGTCACTTAATCTCTTTGCATCTCAGTTGCCACATGTATAAACTGGGGATAATCATAACGACCTGGGGGATGTATGAGAGAAAGGAATCAATACTTGGAAAGTGCTCAGCAGTGTTTTGTACCCAGAAAGCGCACCATTTAGTAGTTATTGGCATGCAAATAATCTGGCAATGGGGATCTTAAGGAAAAATTGGTTGACTTTGGATAAACCTCTTGAAACTTTCAGTTCTCAGACTTCCTGGTTGCATCATGTCTATACAAACAGTCTATGCTTTGAGTTTTATCCAGCTCACGTCCATACACATATCTTGCATGTATAGGAGAGGGAACAATGCCTTTAACCTTGAGCGAGATGATATGTTTCTGAGCATCTGAGTTGTTGGTCAATGTTACACCAAGCACAATGTTTGACACCTGCTTTGGTAATGTCATAAAGTGTGGCATGTGGCAGGGGGACAAGAAATATCATTTAGATAAGAATTAAGAAGTCAGGAGAGTCTAAGATAAAAGAAGCGATTAAAATGCAATTTTCAGATGAGCTCAAATGCAGTCTGTCTCCTACTCCTTATTGTGGGCTGGATCCGGTCTTTCTTAGTTGAGGGGGTCAAACATCAGTTCTCCTAAACAAAAATGCTACAGCTTGGAAAAAATCATATGCCTTCCCTAATTTTAAGCCACATTTTGTGGTTCCTCTGTTTCCATTTCTCGAAGCAGTAAATAACAGACCATTGCTATTTATCAAAACTTCCATTTGATGCATCAACTACAAAAGAATTGATAAGAAGGAATTAAAGCTCCTTTGTGTTCTTGCCATTAGACAGCAGAGCTAAACAGGGCACCTTCACTCCCTCCTTACCTCTTTCCTCAAGTGTGGCACATGGGTCTCACGGTTTCACAGGGAGACAGTGTGTGTTAGGATCATACTGACTGGGGAACCAGAAGGTCTGAGCTCTGATGTTGGCTTTGTCATGTAAACTTGGACTATTGACTCAACCCCTCTAGGTCCTATATTCCTGTGATGGTCCATTTTATGTGTCAGCTTAGAAGGCTCTTTTGTATGAGACTAACATTTAAATTGATGAACTTAGGCTGAAGCAGACTGACGTCCATAATGTGGGTGGGCCTTATCCAAACCGTTGAGGGCCTGACTAGAACAAAAAGAGCAGCTTTTCTGAGTAAGAGAAAATTCCACAGAAGGCTGCTTTTGGACTTCATCTGCATGATTGTCTCTCCTGTGTCTGCACACTGCAGTTTTAGACTTGTCAGCCTCCATAACTGGGTGAGGCAATTCCTTCTAATAGACCTTTCTCTCTCTCTTTTTTTTTCTTCCTCAATTTCTTTTCTTTCATTCTTTCTTTTTCTTTCTCTCTTTCTCTTTCTTTTTTCTTCTTTCTTTCTTTTTCTTTCTTTCTTTCCTTCTTTCTTCTTTCTTTCTTTCTTCTTTCTTTCTTTCTTTCTTTGTTTCATTCTTCTTTCTTTCTTTCTTTCTTTCTTTCTTTCTTTCTTTCTTTCTTTCTTTCTTTCTTTTCTTTTCTTTTCTTTCTCAGAGAGAGAGAGAAACACTGACTAGTACAGTTCCATTCATAAAATAAGACTTTAGTACAGTCCCTGATAACTCTATGATAAGAGGACCCCATGGACCCCTGGGTTGACTGTCATATATAAATATGTTTCTCCCCAAACAGATGACTTCACTTTGCTTCCTTGCACAAACTAAAGGCCTTCTCATCATTTGTGTGATTGAGAGCATAGGTGCTGAGGCCTGACTCCATGGGTTCAAATCTAAGCTCTGCCACTTGGTGGATTTTGACCATGGGAAAACTACTTAACTACTCTAGGCCTCAGTTTCCTCATCTGTAAAGGGGAGATAATAAACTATCTACCTCATAGGGTTATTGTGAGAATTAATGAGTTAATAAATGTAAAATGCTTAACAAGATATCTGGCACTCAGATAGGGTAGATCTAGTTATCCTGCAGTGATGACTATATTGTTTATGCTTAGACATTATTGGCTGGAAATTCTTAAGTAGTCAAGTAGAGCCTTAAGGAAGCAGGAAAAAAAAAATGATGATGTGCCTAGAGGGGGAGAAATCATACTTGGAGAACACAATTAATAACTTCCACAGTTATTCATATTATGTATTTATGTATAATTATATATATACATATTTAATTAATACTATGTATTATGTGGCCCACTTCACTTTGCTTCTTTGTTTATGGCAAAGGACTTTTTTCAACAATTCTTTGTGTAGGAAGCATCTTCCCTGCCTTGCTTAGCGGAGATCACATGGTACAGCTCCTCCAATAGTTACAGCCTTGAGCAGTGAGATCATCAGTATCCATGTAAATAGACACAGTTTAGCATCTTGGGCTGGTATCAAGGAGCTTCTATATGGAAGCAATTACACCCTTGGTGGTGGTGGGGAATAGTTAAAAATGCAAATATATCATTATTCACTAGCTCTTGGAAGTCATGCCTCTTGCATTTCATTCTGAACTTCTTGCTTAATGCCTTTCAAATCTCCCCTGCTATTTTTGGCTTCTCTGAAATAATTCTGCCAAGGCAGAAAATTGGCAGTCAAATAAGTTTCATTGGCCTTTAGATCATTTTATTTCTTAACTTGTATTTTTCCTTTGCTCTCTGTTCTTTGCTGACTTTCCATTGCCCATCACTTCACACATATAGCATGTAGCATTGATCTTGACACATGATATGCATTTGCTTATCAAAGGTTGATCCATTAGGTGGACTCCTGCCAAGGAAACGTGGGCCATGTCTTTCAATTTAAAGATGTTATGTATTGATGTCCTATATGCTATTATAAATAACTTTTAAAACCCATGCATAGAGAAAATGCTTATGAGGAACATTTAAATGGATTTTCTTCATTTTCAGCTGAATCCCTATTAAGAGTTTAGGTATATGTCAGGAAAGTGGTCTGTGTCTTCAATAACTTTGTAGTTGTGCAAGTTTCTCTTTGAATTCACCAGGGTCTTATGATTGTGACTAGCTAATGGAGAGAATATCCTGAGGAAATCAGCTAACTGTGCCTCTTGGAAAGCTCAAGTTCTCTGAACAGAGGAGCAAGGCCATCCAATTATGCATTCAACCACTTTTTATAGAATGTCCACCAAGTGCTAGGTACAAATATAAGGAATGGGTACAGTGGTGAACTAGCTGACCAAGCCCTCTTAGAGCAAACATTCTAGTGGAGGGCATAGTTAGCCCCAAAGATATTTTGTAAATAGACAATGCAATTTCAGATAGTGATAAACAGGTTAAAGGAGCATAGAAAGGGTGTTTGAGGGGCTCTTTTGGATGGGGAATTCGGAAAGTCTTATCTGAGGAGGAAGTTTTTGAACAGAGACCTAAATGAACTGGAAGAAGAAGCCACAGGAAGGTATAGAGATAAAGGAATCTAGGCACAGAAAATATTAAATACACACTGGGTGCGGATTAACTTGGCGTATTCATGAAAAATTAAGGAGATCATTACAGCTGGAGCAAGGAGAGAGCTGAGGGGCTGAGTTCATTAAAGTGGGTGAAGGTTAGTGTTTCAAGACCTTGTAGGCTGAAGTAAGGGGTTTGGATCTTATACTTGAGGTGTGAGGGAGTGGGATTCAGCATATATTTTGGAGGACTATCCAGGCTGACTTTTTCCTGGATTGATTGCAAGATATAAAGAGAAAAACAAAGAGTCAAGGATGCCTCCTAAATTTTTGCTCTTTGCAAGTGGGTAAATGTTGGTGTTGTTAATTGAGAAGATGGGGAACCATATCTGTGAGCATTCAAACAGGGAAAAAGAAACTGCTCTAGGTCTTTTAAGCAGGAAGAGATTTAATATAGGGATTTGAGTGCTTACAAAAATGTTGAAAGAGCTGAGGAAACACAAGTTAGGGGAAGGGCCAGTGACATTCAGTTCTGCCATCACTGCTGGTCCAGTGAATATAGAAGTTGTTGCTTCCACCCAGAGATTAATAAAGTACAGGATATTGGTGGTGATGGTCACAGCTGGCCCATAGTACTGAGAGCAGTTATCACAGTGGAGCACCCAGAGGCTACTGCAAAGACTCACATCTGCCAAAGCTTTCATATCGAATGTTGACACATGGGGAAGCAGAATATATTCTATTTCTCCTCGACCTTCAAAATTTCACACTAGGGCTCTTTAGTAGCAGAACACGGATGCAACCCGAAACTGAAAGTTAGATGAGCCTGGTAGATAAAGTTCCCAGACTCAGCTTTTTGGCTTGCCAAGAAGAAGTACATGAAAGAGGGAGAGAAATAGAAGTTTGCAAGCTAAAGAGGAGATAAGGAAACGTTTTTGGATTGTTTTGTCATGAGTTTGGCCTGTGTATGCAAACACATCCAAGTTGGCGGTGTCAAGTAGGTGTTTGGCTCTACAAGTCTAGAATTCAGGGGAAAGGTTGAGGACGGGGATGCAAATTGGGGAGCCATCAACATATAGATGGTAACTGAGGGAATGCAACTGGAAAATATTACCTGGAGTATAAGTGTTGTTGGAGGCGAGGTCCAGGAATAAAGCCCTCTATGCTCTTAGGAAAACTGGGATATTAGGGTAATTGAGAATTGCTTCTAGGATTAAGAGGATTAAAGTCAGGACCTGATGTAAGTTCAAAGGAACAGCCCAAGGAAAACAGTCAAGACTATGCGAGTGCTCAGAGGTCTGGAAGAAGAACAACTACCAGACAATGAACTGAGATTGTGGGAAAACAGTCTGGAGAGTGTGGTCCTCTTATAGTCAGGTGAAAGAGGAGGGAGTGATTATTGTGTCCAATACCGAGAAGAGTTTTAATGAGGTGCAGTATGAGAATTCAACATTAGACTTGGTGAGATGGAAGTTGTAGGTGACCTTAATCAGAGTTAGTTTCTAAAATCCTGAATGGAGCAGTTTGGAGGGAGCATATGTAGTGAGAAAGCAAAGAGTGAATTTACACAACTCTTCAGAGTAGTTGTGATGTCAGAGGAATAGAGCAGCAGTTGGAGAGGATGTAGAGTCTAGGGAAGGGGTTTTTAAAGAAAGGCGATTTGAAAGTATGTTTGTGTGTTGTTGAGAATGATGCATGATCTTGGAAGTCAATGTGAGAGTGGGGCGATCAAGACTCAAATTAATTGGTAGGTCATGTCCAACATGATAGGAATCTCTATTCTGATTCCAGATTATACCTGACATGGATTTTTTTTTAAGATTTTTTAATTTATTTATTTGACAGAGAGAGAGACAGCGAGAGCAGGAACACAAGCAGGGGGAGTGGGAGAGGGAGAAGCAGGCTTCCCGCCGAGCGGGGAGCCAATGTGGGGACTCGATCCCAGGACCCTGGGATCATGACCTGAGCCGAAGGCAGACAGTTAACGACTAAGCCACCCAGGAATCCCAGCCACCCCAGCCTCTTATCTGAGACTTCTGGAAAGTGAAGGTGATCACTTCAACAAATAATAGCATAAAACAGCTTGTAGCTGGAAACTCTCCCACAGTTTGAGTTTTCTCCCAGGAGACTCTTTGATCTGTCCCCCTGGCTGCCTTCCTGCCCATTCAACAGTTCTTCTGACATGGCGAGCATGTCTGCATTCTACCCAGCTAGTTCCCAAACCAAGGTCCCCCCACCTACTGACATGTATTTAAGAAGAGTTGCACTCACTGACAGTGTGGTGCTAAGTCTAGGGCTGCAGTGAGTAGTAATGCACAAGAAGTTTGTCCTCTGATAAGGCAGTTGGCCAGCTAGTAAGGACTTGTCAAGGGCTCAGACTGTGGGACCATGAGAGGGGCCCTTAAGTCTGTTGGGGCCCCAAGAAGGGCCTTCTGAAAGAAGGAGACCCTGAGTCGAGACAATAGCGTATGTGTTAGGCATATGTGTTATGTGGGTGAAGATGAGAGGCAAGGATAAACTAGGTGCAGGGAAAGTGACAAGGGAAGGCCAAGAGGCAGGGCATAGCTGGTTTTATAAGGAGGGTCCATCTAGTTTAGTTTGGGAAAAGCCTGAAATTCCATGAGGGGTGGCAAGGTGAACTGCAGCATCAGCAGGGAAGGGCACCAAGGGCCTGAGAGACATACCACAAAGCATAGATTTTGGAATGAAAGGAAAAGGGATCCTCTGGTAGACTTGTCAAGTTTCTCTCTCAGAATAATGGCCCCATGATGATTTCCAATGGTAGAAATGGAGAATGGTGTCTTCTGAGAGCAGAAGCTATCAGGATCACACTTTACACAGACTTTGGAAGGTTGCTCAAGTGGCAGTGTAATAAGGGGTTAGAAACTGGGGAGGACTTGAGGGTGTGGCCACCCGCTAAGAGGTGATTGCAATAGGCCAAGTGGATAATGATTTGGGCCTGTTCTCCGCCACTCAAGTAAGGGAGTCTGGACAGATAGGAGAGAGTACTTGCAGAGCTGGATGGTGGCCTGAGTGGAGCAGCAGGAGAGAGCATATACAGAGTGAATGATCGTCCCTAGTGGGACTGACCGTGCTGCCCCTCCAGCAGGAGGAGCAGAAGAAGGGTTAAAATGACATGTCTCAGGGTTATTTGCCTATGTCCCCAGGAGGCAGGGAGTGTGACTTAGGAATCTTTAGGCTTTATCAGCCAAGACTGGGATCTTGCCAATTTTAGAGAGCCCCTGGGGGATGGGGGATGCTTCAAGAAGGAGCCCCCCTGAGCTAAGTAATCAGTGATGATCTGTCATCCAGCTCATGAGCAACATCTCCCACCCTTGGGTCATGCCAGGGTTATGCTCCATTGACCAAGCACATCAGTGGACTCAGGGCTTGATATATTTCATTTCAATTAATCTTCCCCAAAATGATGGGTAAATGTGGTTACCCCATTTTAAAGACAAGAGAAGCAAAGACATTTTTATGTAGCTGGCTCTTAGTTTAGGCTGCCATAACAAATGACAATAGAGTGGATGGTGTAAACAACAAAAATGTATTTGTCATTATTCTGGAGGTTGAAAGTCTGAGATTAGGGTGCCAGGGCAGTAGGGTTCTTGGGAGAGCTCTTTTCTTGATTTATAGATGGTGGCCTCCTTGCTGTGTCCTCACATGGTGGAGAGAGAGAGGAAGCAAGAGCTCTCCTGCTTCTTGTTATAAGAGCACTAATTCCATCACAAGGGTTCCACTCTCTCCACTTAATTGCCTCTCAAAGGCCCCATCTCCAAATACCAGCACAATGAGGATCAGGGTTGGTGCAGATCCTAGAGCATAAGCTGAGACCAGGATTGGTGCCTGGATGGCCTTGGATACATCAGTTGACCTGTTTGAGAGCATTTGGACTAAGTACCTGTAAACAGAATTCTAGAGGTAACGTCCTATGACTTTAAAAAATTAGAAAGCTTTTCATTTATATATCAGAGGAAATTTTTTTCTTGGCATAATGAATGATCAAGGGCACAACTGGATGTCGACATGCAAAAGAATAAATGTGGACCTTTTCCTTATACTACACACCAAAAACAGCTCAAAATTAGAACTAAAAATAAGTTAAAATTATAAAACTCTTAGAAAGAAACGTAAGACAGTTTTGTAACTTTGAATTCGGCAATAGTTTTTTAGATACAATACCAAAATACACAAGGGACAAAAGAATAAACAGATAAAGTGGACTTCATCAAAACTAAAAAATTTGTGCTTCAAAGGACAAAATCAAGAAAGTGGAAAGACAACCCACAGAATGGAAAGAAATATTCACATATCATGTGTCTGATAAAAGACTTGTGTCCAGAATATACAAAGAACACTTGCAAATAAACAGTAGAGCAACATATACTTCAACTAAAAAAAGATGTGAATAGACATTTACTTACTTGAGAGAGAGAGAGCACACAGAAGGAGAGTAAGAGGGAGAAGCAGACTCTCTGCTGAGCAGAGAGACCAACTCGGGGCTTGATCCCAGGACCCTGAGATCATGACCTGAGCCAAAAGCAGACACTTAACCAACTGAGCCACCCAGGCACTCCAGTAAATAGACATTTCTATAAAAAGATACACAAATGGGGAAGAAACACATGAAAACACGCTAAGCCTCATTAGTCTTTCAGGAGATGCAAATCAAAACCACTGAGATAGTACTTCACCTGCACTAGAATGGCAAACATAAAAGGAGAAAAGATAGACAATGACAAGTGTTGAACAAGGATATATAGTTCCAAACTCCTGAATATTTGAGAGTTAAACAACATACCTCTAGAGAATCCATGTGTCACAGAAGAAATCACAAGGGGACGAAGAATATTTAGAAGCAAAAGATAAGATTAGGATACAGTTTTTAATAATCTGAACTTCTACCTTAAGCTGTTAGAAATGACAAAAAAAAAAAAAAAACCAAAAACCAAAACAAAACAACTAACCCTCCCCAAAAAGATGGAATAATAAACATAAAAGGAGATATCAATGAAATGCAAAATTTTAAAAAGAGAAAAAGAATCCCATAAGCAGTTCCTCTGAGAAAAAAATCTATGAAATTGATTGATCTAACCAGATTTATTCAGAAAAAGAGAGAGAAGACACAATTTACCACCTCAGGAATGAAATAGAAGCATCACTACAGATCCTATAGACTTTATAAGGATAAGAAAGAAACATTATGAGCAATTTCACTCCAATTAATTCAATAACTTAAAAGAAATAGATAAATTCTTCATCCTAATGTTACTTTGGTTGTATTAAAGGATGTACTTATTCCTAGGAAATCATGCAGAAGTATTTAAGGTGTAACTTACTTTCCAATGGTGCAGCACAATTTGGACAATTGGTGAATCTAAGGGTAGGTATACAAATGTTCGTTGTGTTCTTCTTTTAGCTTTTTTGCATATTTGAACATTTTCATAATACAAAGATTGGAAAGGTAAATGAGGCACAAACTCTTGTCAGTAGAGAGGCTCTCACTCCAGATTCATCATTTGAAACAGGCTGATGATGGGAAGGACGTCATGATCTTTCACCCAGAGAGCAGTGTCGTGTCCTTCCCTCTGGGCCAGGATGAAGATTCTCGGTGATGCTGGAACCTCCTACAAGACGGACATAGAGAGGAAGGACTTAGGTCACTGGGGGCCAGTCTTGACCTTCCACTGGCAGTGAGGGCCAACAAAAGTACTGAGTCGCTTTCTGTAGATGTCCAGGCCCTAATAGCAACTAGTAAAATGGGTGGGCAGTCAGCATGGGCCTTGATTTTAAACAGAGGCCTGACCTACTTCATTCTTCCCAGAGGTTGGAGAAAGAGGCCTTGACTCCCACAGACATGAAACCTTGGGCTAATTGGATACTAATTACTCACAAGAGTTTTGTTGACCCAAACTTCCCATAACCCCACTTTGGTGTGAAAGGAGGGCATGCCCAAAGAAGAATTACTGCTAGGAAAATGACACAGATTTATTCAGTCCTGAAAGTCCTTTCCCAGAAATGATGTCCCAAATTGAGCAAGAATAAACAATGCATGACTGATAAATCCCACAGTTAGGGACTGGGAACAGCTTTCCTACGTTCCTAAGGAGCTGTATATTTGGAATCAGGTAAAACTGAAAGTAAGAGTAGTTGGTCATCTAAGGCCAGGTTGGATGAGACAAGTTCCCGTATTTTGATGTATCTCTTTGTGATTAGAGCACCTGTGAAGGACACAAACTGTGGTACCTCCACGACGTTAGTAACGTACAAAGGAAAGAAGTCTGATAGCGCGAGTCTCCTCTTGGCCCAGGGTCTTGACTGATGCTGGGCATCGAGCCACCCTGTCCGTCTTGAGGGGACACTTGAGAGGGAGGGATGGGTGGGATGAGCACCAAACCGTCTATGCAGGACATAATCAGACCACCTCCTACTCATTTCCTTATGATCCGTTTGTTCTATAAATGGGGCTCCTCAGTCTTTGGATGCTCTTACTGACGTGGGTATGGCGGAGGAAAAGACAAAATACCTGTCAGTTTCTATGCAGCTCACATTATGATTCACCTGGCAAAGTCAGAGTTACTTAGATAAAGGGAAGATGTGAGGAAGACTTTGGACTTGGGAAATCTGGGTTCTCATCCCAGCTGTGCAGCTGGCTTGTTGGGGCCTGAGTGACAAGTCCTCTGACCAACCCCCGCCCCCAAGGACCTCAAGGTCTCATCCTGGTGCGCAGAACCTGACCAGATTTCCAGTAGCAGCCCTTCCAGGCCGGTCTTCGAATGGGGGCCCATTTCCCCTCCAGCCCTCTGTCAGCCGATGCCCAGCCCATCAAGCTTTTGGCTAAAAATGGCAAGGGGGTCCCTACGAGCTCCCCCACTTTGACCATCTTCGATCGGAAGGACTGGAAAATTTCCTTCAGAAGAAAAAAGCCCTGTGGCATATACATTCATTATCCATACTGTTTCTGTTCCTTTTGGGAAATGTGTGCCTTTTAACAAGTCAGGGCCGTTTATCCTGTAGCCCATCACACATGGCGATCTGCGGTAGGGGGCAGAGAGACACAGGGCTCTGGGTTGCTGTGTGGCACCGTCTGCCACTCGGATGATACAGCAGTGGACAGGTCTCCTGGGTCCCCGTGTCAAGAGGAAGGCTCCCTGCGACAACTGTCATCTCCTCCCTGAGGGCCCTCATGTGGAAACATCGAGGACAAAGCTATCGAAATGGTCTGATATAGTACCATGATTTCTTCTAATTTCTAGAACATAATAAGTGATTAGTAGTACAAGACTGGGATCCAGAACTTATAGATAACTTGTACAGATTAATAACAAACTCATTTTTATGAGGAATTCTTAATCGCAGGAAACAAACTGAATGTTGCTGGAGTGGGTTGAGAGGGATGGGGTGACTGGGTGATAGACACTGGGGAGGGTTTGTGCTCTGGTAAGCGCTGTGAATTGTGCAAGACTGTTGAATCTCAGATCTGTACCTCTGAAACAAATAATGCAATATCTGTTAAGAAAAAAAAAAAGAAGAAGAAGAAGAAGAAGGAGGAGGGGGAGGGGGAGGGGGAGGGGGAGGAGGAGGAGGAGGAGGAAGAAGAAGAAAGAAGGAGGAGGTAGCGGGAGGGGAAGAATGAAGCGGGGGGAATCCGAGGGGTAGAGGAACCATGAGAGATGATAGACTCTGAAAAACAAACTGAGGGTTCTAGAGGGGAGGGGGGTGGGAGGATGGGTTAGCCTGGTGGTGGGTATTGAGGAGGGCACATTCTGCATGGAGCACTGGGTGTTGTGCACAAACAGTGAATCATGGAACACTTCATCTAAAACTAATGACGTAATGTATGGGGATTAACATAAGAATAAAAAAAAATAACAAACTCATTTTGCAATGGACAAACGTCCTCAGCAGAGGCTTTACTCTAGAGTAGGGGTCGGGAAATGAAGGCCCGGGAGACCAAATCCAACCCTTCAGGCTGTTTTATAAATAAAGTTTCATTGGAACACAGCCATGCCCGTTCGTTCATACATCGTCAATGCTGCTTTCCCCTACACCGTCAGGGCTGCGTGGCTGGAGTGGAGACCATCTGACCTGTAAACCAAAGATGTTTACCGTCAGACCCTTACAGAAAAACATGCAGACCCCTGTAACAGAGGAAACCAAGAGGCCAATAAGCATAGGGAAGGGTGCCCAACATTATTAGCCAACAGGAAAGTGCAAATTAAGCCTATAGTAAGATACCCTTGCGCACCCATCAGAATGGCTAAAATGGAAAAGATTGGCACCAAGTGTGACAACGACGGGGGATGGTTGCAGCTCCCGTCCGGGAAGGCTGCTGGGGGGAGTGGCACAGCGTTGGGAAATAGCATGGCCGTGTCTAGTACAGCTGAGCATGCAGATGTCCGTGGCCGGCATCCCTGGGTGTGTACTCAGGACAAGTGAGGGCTCTGGCCACCAGGATGGTCATAGCACCTTTGTTTCTAATAGCCCCAAACACAAAACAACCCAAGTGGTCACCAGCTGCAGAAGAAATTAAACTAATTGTGCTATAGTCACGTAATGGGACAGTATGCAACAATACAAAACCCCAAACTATTGCTATACACAAGGACATGTCATAGACTCAATATTGAGCTCAAGAAAGCAGGTCCTAGAATGCAGAGTGTATGATTCCATCTCTAAATTTTAAGTGTAGTGACATGTGCCAAAGGTCAGAGCAGCAGTTACCTCTAGGGTTGGGCGATTAGTTATTGAGCGATTAGTCTTTCTGGGCCCGAAAATGTTCTGCATCTTGCTCTGGGAGTTGCTTACATGGCTGTAGACGTATGTAAAAGGACACTGAACAGTTAAGTGCCCCTAAGATTTGAGCACCTACAGTAGAAATGGTGTATATCTCAATAAAAAGTAAAACTATTAAAGAAAAGATACTGGGAATCCATTTGGCTTTGAACCTTATGCCAATATATATATTTTTTAATTCCAGTTAGTGAACATCGAGTGCTATATTAATTTCAGGTGTACAATGTAGTGCTCATCAGGACAAGTGTACTCCCTAGTCCCCATCCTCTATTTCCCCCTTCCCCCAACTTCCTCCCCTCTGCTAACCCTCTGTTTGTTCTCTATATTCAAGAGTTTGGTTTTTTGTTGTTGTTGTTTTTCTCCTTTTCTCTTGGTCTGTTTTGTTTCTTAAATTTTCCATATGAGTGAAATCATATGTCTTTTTCTGACCCACTTATTTCACATAGGATTATACTGTCTAGATCCAACTGTGTTGTTGTAAATGGCAAGATTCATTTCCTTTTTATGGCTGAATAATATTCCATTTACATTTGTGTGTGTGTGTGTGTGTGTGTGTACATACATACATAACACATCTTCTTTATCCATCCATCCATATTTGGTTCTTATAAATAATGCTGAAGTAAGCCTAGAGGTACGTGTATCTTTTCAAATTAGTTTTTTCGTATTCATTGGGTAATTACCCCGTATTGGCATTATTGGATCATATGGTAATTCTATTTTTAATTTTTTGAGGACCCTCCATATTGTTTTCCACAGAGGCTGCACCAGTTTGCATTCCCACCGATAGTGCACGGGGGTTCCTTTTTCTCCACATCCTCACCAACATTTGTTGTTTCTTGCCTTTTTGATTTTAGCCATCCTCACAGTGTGAGGTGATATTTCCTTGTGGTTTTGATTTGCATTTCCCTGATGGTGAGTGATATTGAGCAGCTTTTCATGTGTCTGTTGGCCAACTGTATGCCCTCTTTGGAAAAATGTCTGTTTATGTCTTCTGTCCATTTTTAATTGGATTATTTGTTTTTTGGGTGTTTTTTGAGTTGTATCTGTTTTTTATATATTTTGGATCCTAACCCTTTGTTGGATTTGTCACTCACAAATACATTCTCCCATTCAGTAGATTGTCTTTTAGTTTTGTTGGTCGTTTCCTTTGCTGTGCAGAAGCTTTTATTTTGATGTAGTCCCACTAGTGTATTTTTGCTTTTGTTTCTCTTGCCTCAGGGGACACATCTAGCAAATGTTGCTACCCCTGATGTCAGAGACATTACTGCCTGTGCCCTCCTCTAGGATTCTTATGGTTTTAGGTCTCACATTTAGGTCTTTAACTCATTTTGAATTTATTTTTGTGTATGGTGTAAAAAAGAGGTCCAGTTTCACTCTTTTGCACATTGCTGTCCAGTTTTTCCAACACTATTTGTTGAAGAGACTTTATTCCCCACTGGATATTCTTTCCTGCTTTGTCGAAGATTAACTGACCATATAAATGTGGGTTTATTTCTGGGCTCTCCATTCTGTTCCATTGATCTATGTGTCTATTTTTGTACCAGTACCATGGCATTTTGATTACTATTGCTTTATAGTATATCTTGAAATCTGGGATTGTCATACTTCCAGCTTTGTTCTTCTTTAAGACTACTTTGGCTATTCAGGGCTTTTTTTGTTGTGGTGATGTTTTTTTTTTTTTTTTTTTTTTTTTTTTTTTTTTTTCAGTTCCATACACATTTTTAGGACTATTTGTTCTAGTTTTGTGAAAAATGCTGTTGACATTTTGATAGGGATTGCATTGAATTTGTAGATTGCTTTGGGTAGTATGGACATTTTAATAATATTTTTTCTCCCAACCCATGAGCATGGAATATCTTTATTTGTCTGTGTCCTCTTCAATTTCTTTCATCAGTGTTTTGTTGTTTTCAGAGTAAAGTCTTTCATCTCCTTAGTTAAGTTTATTCTGAGGTATTTTATTCTTTTTGGTGCAATTGTAAATGGGACCGGTTCTTAATTTCTCTTTTGCAGAGTAAAGTTTTAACTAGGATACCTTTTAGGCTTTGCCATCAGAAAAAGCAAATTTTTAGAATGTAATTGTGCATCTGTGGTAAAATTCTCCATAGTAACCCATTCTCTCCCCTTCTTATACCCTCCTCATATCCTCGCCTCTCCATTGCCTTCCTGTCCCCTTTCTTCAAAGCTGAGGGGACTAACTGGTGGTTCACCTGACTCTCCAGCCTGATCTCTGATGGGGACATGTCTTAAGACATGTCTTAAGCCCAATGAAGGAACCCCTAGCCCAGGCTGATGCTGCTCCATGCACTGGTGACAATCAAGAGCCTTCTCCTTCACTCAAAGTTGCATGTAGTGGGGGAAGGGTCTCCACAGTGTCACTTGTCCCAGTAGCATCCAGGCAGACAAAGCCACAGGGCCAAGACCTTTCTAGGTGAACCCAAGCCTGACTCTGCAGAGCAAACACCAGGAACCCTGGCATGCCCCAGACAGGAAAGGACCCCCACCCTGTGATGTACAGGGTGCTGGTGGATGCAGGACCACAGACGTGAAGGAAGGACAGTGAATGCAGCCCCCTCTGGTCTTGAAGCAGGGCGAAAGATTGCTAGCGGGTGATTCGGGTCGTCGGCCACACTCTGTTCCCGCAACACTCCGTTACGGTCTGACGGCTTCACACGTGCTGAGATCGTGGTTCATGTGGTTGTGGAGGGCTGGAGTCCCATCAGAAGTGTCCCTGTCCCTCCCCCACCACTGCTTGGGGGGCGCTGGTGCCCCAAGTGCTGGATGGTGTCGTGTTGGAATGGCAGGTCCACAAACGCTTTTCCCACGAGGGGCTGACTTAGTGCACTCCGCACTGACAGTGGGGGCTGCCCAGAAGTGGAAGCCATGGGACAGAGTCTCCAACCCCCTCCTGGGAACACACCCCAAACAAAGCAACCTCTGGAAGAATAAGACAGAGGTTGGAGGGCGGCAGGCGAGCATTCCCGCGTGCCTTCCTGCCCGTCACTCTTGCTCAGTCCGCAGAGCAACCACTGGGGTGGTCTCCAGCCCGCAGCTGCGGGGTCACTCCCGGAGGCTAACTCTGCACCCAGGGTCATGGGTCCAGGTCATGATGGGCTCCCTAGGGGGTGACTTCTCACATCAGTATCCAAGAGGAGGGGCTCAATGGTTCGGGGCCATTTGTCTGGCGACATCTGTCCCTAGAAGCAGGAGGGGTGCACGTCAGACAGACACACGTCTTTCCTTTCCCCGCAGCTTCGGGCTCCTTGGATTCCAGCTCTGAGCATTTGCAAGGCCTGCATTTTGAGGGCTCTGTGGCACCGCATTCGTTTGCAGTGACTGCTCTTGCAAAACACCCCAAACCAGGCAGCTTGAGACCCCAGAACTGTATTCTCTCACTGTTCTGGAGGCCACAGTTCTGAAATCAGGGTCCGTCAGGTTCCGTCCCTTCTGGAGGCCCAAAGGGACATCCTTTCCATGCTTTTGTCCCAGCTTCTGGGCGCTGCGGCCAAGCAGGGCATTTCTGGGCTCGAAGCTGCTTCACCGAAGTCCCTGTCCCCGGCTGACCCGGCTTCCCTCCTGCCAGTCTGAGTCCGCCCGCTCCGCCTGTAAGGACACCAGTCGTGTTGGATCAGGCCTGTGCCATAGCCCAGTATGACCTCATCTCAACTAATTATGTCTCCAGAGACCCTATTTCCAAATAAGCTCACTTTCTGAGGCTCCAGGCAGACATGAATCTGAGGGGATGTTATTCAAGCCCGTACCGGCACCAAGCACCAAATGGGTGCATCTGTCACCTCGTTCTGCATGAGGCAGAAAGAACTCCGGTGACCACACCCTAGAGAGAACCTCAGGCCACACGTTGGAAAGGACAGGGGCCAGGACTAGGTGAGGAGGCCAGGGCTAGAGAGCACGTTGCCATGGTGATTGTGTTTCGTGTCCATCATGGTTCCCCAGCTCCCACGGGGTCCTGTCCTTCCCTCCATGGGTCTGGGTTATTCACGTCAAAGCATCTTACACACAGGGCCTGTGGGTGGCCAGCAGCCTTTCCTCCTCACCCGATAGTTTGGGGTCCATCAGAAGCCCGGTAGTAGGCTTGTCGCTCTGGGAGGGGTAGGAACAGCCTGCCCTTCCAGGAGGGTGCGCAGCCCGTGAGTCCTGGGTGAGGGAGCACCCTCGATTTGTCAATCTAGCAATGGATGGAGGACCCTTCTAAGCCTAACCCAGGGCACAGTCACTCACACTGTTTCCCAGAGGGTCAACCTTTGGTGGTTAGACAAGAGTTCGGGTGGGGTTTTATGTCAAGGGATGGCAGAGCCTGGGGATTTAGTGTCCTCACTATGATGTCATGAACCTCAGGATGGGGTGGGGTTTGGCTTTGAGAACCCTGCCTGGGAGCTGAGCACAACAATGTCCCCATGCCCACCCAGGGAGAGGACAACTGTCATGGGCAGTGAGGGACCCCAGAGGGAGAATGCCCTGCAGTGCCAGAAACAGGGAAGCTTGTCACTGTCCTTATACTTGTAAGGTAGGAGCCTGAGTGTGGCCAACTGAACCTGTGAGCTGTCTCACCTTGTCTGTTCTGATGGACTCTGTGACTTTGGACAGTGCCTTCTCCTGAAGACAGGGTTTGCTATCAGCAGAACTATTATAAAATATAACCAGCAGGATTCTTTCATATGCAGGTGGTAGAAACTTATCTCAACCTGCTTAAGCCTCAAAGGGGACTCAGGTTAGGTCCTTTCTGAGACTCGGAAAGAAGCTTCAGGAACAGCTGGATCAAGGGTCCAGGTATCAGGATTTTGTTTCTTGCTGTCTTTTGGCTCTACTGTTTTCTCTGTGATAGCTTATGTTCTCGGAGGATTTCCAAAAGCAACATGATGGCCGTTGGCACCCCAAGATTAGAGTATTCTAGGTGCTTGTGAGTCAGGAGAGAGGTTCTCTAGCGGGACAAGATTGCCCGTTAGGACAGGAGCCCTGGACAGCGTAATTGGGAACAGTACATGTGCACAGGGTGTGCATCTATTCCGACTCCTGTTCGCACCCTCCCAGCGTTGAGTTTCTGGGCTCCAGAAAGCTAACTGCACAACCTTGCCTTGCTCACCAGACTAGGCTGTTTTGTGTCCCGTGGTTTTGCCTGTGTGTGCCTTCTGCCGGAAATGCCTTTGCGCCATCCACCTGCCCCCACTCGCTCCTAGCCCATCATCATCTAAGGATCCTTCCTACTCCATGTCTGGTCCCAGCATAGAGCTCACGTGGGGGCCGTGCAAGCTCTCAGCTCCACAACTTGAAATCAAAATCTTTCTGTAACAAGGTCTCCAAGATTTTCACATGCTCTTTCAAGTGTGAAAGCACCACTGATAACCGCTGCTTATCCATCAGTGTTCAGCTCAGAGGCCACCTCCTCCAGAGAGCCCCCCTGCCCTGCCACCCCACCCCAGCCTGTAGCAGGGACAGTTAGAGAGCCACGGCGGCCCAGTGCCAAAGACATCGTAGAAGCTGCAGAGATTCTCACTACATATGTGGGCGCAAATGCAGGCAGTAACACACACAGGCACACTTTGGGTCAAAGAGAGTCATGATTGCGGGTCGTTCTCCAAATTGCTCCTGAACCCTCTTCTGTCTGCCCTGTGCCCAAGGCTGACTCCTGTCTGCTCTCCAGGCCCTCTGGGGGCGGCCCTGCACCATTCCTGGGACAGCCCCCCACTGGGCTCAGCAGATGCCACCTCCCTGTCCTCCCTCCAGGCCCAGGGGTGGGACCACCTCCCCCTGTGGCTGGAGGCTGGGAGCCCCCTCCTTGGTCCTGCCCTACTCCCTGCTTCAGCTGGGGACTGTCCCCTGGCCTCTTCCTCCAGACCCTGTGGGAGAAGCGCTTCTGCCTGGGATCTTCCCTGGTCCATTTGGAGACTCTGCTCTCTGTGCAGAAGATCAAGGAGACTTTCCTCTCTTTACACATTGCACACACACGTTTTTTTCCTTTCAGTAATTTATTTATCTACAAGCAATTAATGAAATTGTCAATTCTATTTTTACATTTTCCAGGTACTCAAAAAACAACTACAATAGTCTAGATTCTGCATTCTGGGGCGTGCGCGTGTGCACGTGTCCACGTGCATGGGAGTGTATGCTTGTCTTCGGGAGAAAACGTTGTATTTTGACTGCTTAAAATATATAAGTGTTAAACAATAAATAGTATCATAAACAAAACAACAAAGATTAAGAAAAAAATCACGGAACAAGGAAGAAATGGTTGCAGATTCTTAAGCTTTCCTATCTATAAGTTTAAGATTAAATTAATCCCATGAATTTAGGACTAAAATAAGAATTAAAGACTAAAATATGAATTCATAAAACAACTACAATAGTCTAGGTTTGCATCCTGGGGTGTGTGCGTGTGCACGCGTCCACGTGCATGGGAGTGTATGCTTGTTATCAGGAGAAAAGTTTGTATTTTGACTGCATAAAATTCACAAATGTTAAACAACAAACAGTATCTTAAACAAAACAACAGAGGCTAAGAAGAAAAAAATTGCAGAACAAGGAAGAAATGGTTGCAAATTCCTAAGTTTTCCTATCTATAAATTTAAGACTAAACTATTGCTATGAATTTAGGACTAAAATATGAATTCAGAACTAAAATATGAACTTAGGACTAAAATGTGAATTTAGGACTAAAATTTGAATTTAAGACTAAAATTTGAATTTAGGACTAAAATTTGAATTTAGGACTAAAATATGAGTTTTAGGACTAAAATTTGAATTTAAGACAGCACAAACTCTTTCATACAGTTTGAGTGAGATGTTTTGTTTAAGGTTTTTCTGTTCTCTTTTTTTAAGGCAATCACATAAATACTGAGTTATTTCTGCGTAACTGTAACCCTAGTCCTAGAGCACAGAAATGGTCTTGTTTGAAAGTCTCTGTCTATGTCCACAATAGAGGATGTCTTCAGTCCCAGTGGCATTAATTTAAATCCGACCACCATACCTACAGCCGAGAGTTCTAAAGCGTCCGGCAGGGAAGCTATGTATTCATGACAATGTGGACAAAGCTCTAGTTACACAGTCTGTGATGGGGTTCCACCGCTATCCTGCAGAGAGTCACTGTGGCATCAGTTCCGAAATGGTAGCCGTTTTACTAGAGAGAGAGCCATCAGACGTTCTTCACGGAGCTCTGCGCAGATGCTGAGCCGGGCTTTGGCTGCTCAGAGCCCGGCTGCCCTGAGCCCGGTCACCCTTGCTGGCGACTCCGGGTCCCGGGGCCCTCACGGTGGACCTCCCATCCCCCCTGGGGGCCTGATGACCCCGGGTACCCCCTGACACTTCCCAGCCTGCGTGGGCTGTGGGCGGAGCAGCAGGACCAAGAGGGTCCCTCAGGACAGGCCGGCAGCTGGACTCCACACCGGCTAGCATCCGCCTCAAGTGATCATTCTCTTTCCTTAGCTCCTGGAACTCCCTCTCTCTGGATGCAGCCACCACCCAGCTCTTCGCGACTCTGTCCTGATGGAAGAGGACCAGCTTGCGATGATAGTAGGAGGTGGTTCTCTCCAGCTCTTTGCCCAGGTCTTGGGCCATCTTCTTGTAGAGGTTGCGAATCTGGCACGTGAAGTTCATTTCTCTGTGCACGCTGGCCAGTTTCTTCTTCATTTCCAAGCACTGAGCTTGCGCCTGAAACGCTTTTCGGTCAAGTTGCAGGATGTATTGCTCCTGTTCATCCAGGGGGTTCTGAAGTTTCAGCTTCAGCGGCTGAATCTCCTTGTCCAGCTGTGAAGTTTCCTTCTGCAAAGAGGCTTCCTGGGTTTACAGGCTGTGGATTTGTCGTGTCAGCTCCACGATCTCTTGCCTTTCTGCCCACAGTCGTCTGGCTCTGTGTTGCTGTTCCCCTTCGGGACTTGGAGGGGACCCAGGGCAGCCAGCATCCTCAGGGACGCCCTTCAGATCCACTGCTGCCCGATGGGCGGGCTGATCACCATTTCCTGCTCCCCTCTTTGGCTGGACTCCCTGGGTCCCAGCACCGTTGTGCTCTGCAGGGAGGTCAGGCGGGGGGACGGCCTGCAGCCCGGGTCCGGCCCTGGACGGGGACTAGCCGGCTTGATCTTTCGGGACCAGCTCCATGCATGCCTTCGACGGCTCCAGCCTTTCTTCCTCCTCCTTCTCCTGCCCTTTCTGCCTCCATCTCGAAACTTCTTGGTTGAGCGGTTCGGGACCTTCTGGAAAAGGAGTGTTTTCACTCTGATCCTTCGTTCTTTTCGTCAGAAGCTGTTTTCCATCCTTCTCCGATGTTCTGAGGATGGGTTTTTCCCTAGGGACCTGGGGCAGGTCGGGAGGCTGGTCCAGTTCCTTCAGTACCTTCCTCAAAAAGTTGACAGTGTCCCTATCCACCAGCCTGCTCAGTTCTGTGTTCATTGCCGACAAGCACAGGGCTTGTAACAAGGGAGGACTGGCCACCACCGCGGGCGGCCTGAGGGCGGCCTCGGCTTGTGTGGTTGGGCCACTCTCCTCACGGCGGGCTCCACACACTTCGTGGCGGGCAGAGCCCCTGTGGCCCAGTGCCTTCGCGCTTCTTCGAGTGAGTTGTCTCTTCACTAGGAGAACCAGCAGCACAGTCCATATGAGCACCGCACAGGGCAACACGGGGAGACTCGGGGTGTGTCCCCAGCTTTCAGAAATCAGCTGCAGCGCCCCCCACAGGTGCTCCAACACCAGCTGGCAAGTGGATCTGGTGGCCAAGAGGGCGCCCTCCATGGCTGCGTCAGGCTCCACAGCTCTGTCTCCAAGTGCCAGAGTCCTGTGGCCACAACGGACCACTGAGAATCCTGTGGAGAGTTCCACCTATGAGGTCAACGGTGCCCGGCAACCAGGGCAGAGCAGTTGGGCTGGGGGAGGGGAGGCCAGCCAGGTTCCAGAAAACAGTTGCCCCTGACTTTGCCATGAAGTAGAAAGTTGTCTCAATCACACAAGCCCTGGGGGAGGTGGGAAGGGCTGATCCCGGCCCGGAGCCCAGCCACTCAGGCCCACCTGGCACTACAGCAAACCTAGGGGCTCAAGGCAGGGCCAGGTCACGTCCGTCCGTGCGCACAAGACAATCAGGGCAAAGTGTTCAGGCCTCCTTCCCGGGCGAGGCCCGTTCTCCTGATCTGAAGTTTCCCTTGGCTTCAGGGACTCCTGGTCCTGTCTGCAAATGTCCCAGGGATCTCCCTCCATTTTTAATTGCATCACATTAATAGCCTTTTTGATTTCAACACGCGCAGATTTTAGTTCTTTCATTTCTCCAGAAAGAGATTCTGTAGTGTCTTCTATGCTTTTTTCAAGCCCATCTATTATCTTTATAATCATTATTCTGAACTCTAGTTCTGACATCTTACTTACCTCCATACTGATTAGGTCCTTGGAAGTCAGTACTGCCTCTTGTTCTCTTTTGTTGAGGTGAGTTTTTCTGTCTTAGACCATTTTGTCCAGGAAGAATAGATGAATGAAAGAACAAAATACCACAATGACAGCAATGACCCCAGAGAAATATACACTAAACAAATCAGGAGAGATCTTAAACTAAAAAAAAAAAAAATTGAAATTAAAGAATCAAAAGGAGAATATAACCAGACGTGAACAGAATAGAGCAATACACTGGATCCTGTGTGTATTTTGGTCTGTTTGTTAGAAAACTAGATCCCAAAATTGTAAAGTAAGAAAAACTTATGTGTGTACAATAATAAAATAAAATACAGTGAAAGAATAGAATGTAACTGTAGACATGAAAATTAAAAAAGAAAAAAATGAAAAAAAGAAGACAGGAATATAAACAGGTGAACAGAACAGAGCTATACATTATATCCTGAGCGTATTTTGTTCAGTTTGTTTGAAGAAACTACATCTCAAAATTATAAAGAAAGAATAACATATATATACAAAAATAACATTAAATACATTGAAAGGATAGAATGTAAGTGTAAAGATGAAAGTACAAAAATGACTTTAAGAAAACAAAACAAAACAAAGACAAAAAAGAGAGAATACGATCAGATAGGTGAAGAGAAGAGAACCATATGCTAAATTCTGGGTGTATTTTGGTCTATTTGTTAGAAGAAACTGCATCCCAAAATTGTAAAGAAAGAAAAACTTATATATATACAAAAATAAAATTAAATACAATGAAAGGATAAAATGTAAGTGTAAAAATGAAAAAAAAGATGTTAAAAAAAGTTGATAAAGTAAGAAATTGGTTGAATAATGAAAGAGAAAAAAATTAAAATAAAAGACTTCTCAATTTCCTATGGCTGCTATAATCAATTATTACAAACACGGTGGCTTGAACACAGTTCTGGAGGCCAAGAGCATGAAGTCAAGGAGTCAGCAGGGCCATGCTCCCTCCAGCCATTCTAGGAGGGAATCCTTCTTTGCCTCTTCAGTTCTGGTGTCTGTTCTCATTCTTTGGCTTGTGACATTGTCACTCTAATCTCTGACTCTGCTGTCCCATAGTGTTCCCTTTTGTGCGTCCATCTTCTTCTGTTTGTTAGAAGGACACCTATCATTGGATTTAGTGTGCACCTGGGCAATCTACAATGATCTCTCAATATCCTTAACTTAATTACATCTGTGTACTCTATATCTAAATATGATCACATTCACAGGCTCCAGGAGTTAAGATGTTGACATATCATTTTGCGGGCCACCATTCAATGCACTACAGAAGTAATACATTCACTTACTATTCTTTTAGTAACTGCAATCAAAGGTAAAAAGTATGCCTTTGACTTACTACAGACAAATATAAATTAGAGCCTCTGATCTTTTCCCAGAAAATATGAGGACACTAGAATACTTTAACTTCATTTACTACTCCCACAATCTACATATCATTGCTGAACTATATTTTATTGTATTCACTGTAAGCCCAAGAAGGCAGTGGAATATAAGGAACAATGCAGAGGATCATAGGGGAAGGGAGGAAAGATCAGAGAAGGAGACAAACCGTGAGAGACTCTTGACTCCAGGAAAAAAACTGAGGGTTGTGGAAAGGGAGGTGGGTGGGGGGATGGGGTAATTGGGTGATGGGATTTTTAAGGAGGGCACGTGTTGTGATATGCATTGGGTGTTATATGCAACTAATGAGTCATTGAACACTACACGAAAAACTAATGATGTACTATATGTTGGCTAATTGAATTTAAATTTTAAAAAAAGAAGGCATTATCACTCTGGAAAACTGTATGGAGGTTCGTCAAAAAGTTGAAAATAGAGCTACCCTATGATCCAGCAATTACACTACTGGGTATTTACCCCAAAGATACAAAGGTAGGGTTCCGAAGGGGTACATGCACCCCGATGTTTATAGCAGCAATGTCCACAATAGCCAAACTGTGGAAAGAGCCAAGATGTCCATCGACAGATGAATGGATAAAGAAGAGGTGGTATATATATACAATGGAATATTATGCAGCCATCAAAAGGAATGAGATCTTGCCATTTGCAACGACGTGGATGCAACTGGAGGGTACTATGTTGAGTGAAATAAGTCAAACAGAGAAAGACATGTATCCTATGATCTCACTGATATGAGGAATTCTTAATCGCAGGAAACAAACTGAGTGTTGTTCGAGTGGGGGGTGGGTTGGGAGGGATGGGGTGACTGGGTGATAGACACTGGGGAGAGTATGTGCTCTGGTAAGCTCTGTGAATTGTGCAAGACTGTTGAGTCTCAGATCTGTACCTCTGAAACAAATGCAATATATGTTAAGAAAAAAAAAAAAGAAGAAGGTAGCGGGAGGGGAAGAATAAAGCGGGGGAAATCGGAGGGGTAGACGAACCATGAGAGACAATGGACTCTGAAAAACAAACTGAGGGTTCTAGAGGGGAGGGGGTGGGAGGATGGGTTAGCCTGGTGGTGGGTATTGAGGAGGGCACATTCTGCATGGAGCACTGAGTGTTATGCACAAACAATGAATCATGGAACACTTCATCTAAAACTAACGATGTAATGTATGGGGATTAACATAAGAATAAAAAAATAAATTAAAAAAAAGAAGGCATTATTATTGCTTTACACAGTTAATACATGGGCAGCACAACAAAATAGACAGAAATATTAAATTTTGGAAGTATCTAATTAATGAATTTTTTTTTTTTTCTTCAAGAGGAAAAGGATCAATTGGATTTATTTTTTCAAGTGGATCTTTTTTATTTATCCATGTTTTTACTCTACAAATGCTTATTTAGTGTCTTCTCTGTGGCAGGGATTGGGAATAGAGGAGCAAACATGGCAGACAAATTCTCCAAAGCTTGGGTTATAAAACTGTTGAACTGGAATTTTTGCCTGGAGAGGATCTCTAAGATTATCCGGTAAAGTGTATTGCGATGTTGAGGAATCTGAGGTTTAGTAGGTTGAATGACATTCTGTTCCAGGAGGTCACACAATCAGAACCATGGGGTCCTTAAGCTCCCCATGTAGTGTTTCTAATCTCTAGAGCAGACATGAGCTACCCACTGCATTTGAAGCAGGCAAGGCTATGTGGGCTCCAGCAGAAAACTGTTTTATGGACACAATGCATCTTCACCCCTTGGAAACTATCTCCTAAATGTATATCTTTGGTCAAATATAATACCCATGACCGATTCCGGAAAAAAAACAAGATCTGTGGAAGGTTCTAGTCGTGGAAAACTTTAATATGTTATTAGTAATGATCATAAGAGTTAGTATCTCTTGAGCACACACAATATGCCAGCGTCTGTGTTAAGAGTTTTGTGGGGGCATTCAGGTCTCATGACAGCTTTATGAAGTTGGTGTCATGATGCTCATCCTTCTTTTAAATGTGAGGACGTTGACACCAGCCTGTTCAGGTGGTGACATGGCGAATGGTGCAAACAGGTGCTCACCTGGAGAACTGGGCCTTCTCCAACTCTAGGCAGTCCCAGATGTGAGTGCTGATCGACAGAAGATGCAGCTGTTCTTTCCAGGAGTTCCCTGAGCTGTTCTAGCAAATTCCCAAGATCACACCAGTCCTCCCAGAGAGAAGGGGAGAGAAGAGTGGCCTAGTCCTTTCCCCCTTCTCTTAAATCACTTGCTAGAATGCTGCCCTTGATGGTTCTTCTTTCACGTATTGAAGTAGTATTTTCCATCTAAATGTGGCCATTGCATCAGGAAGAGGGGGAGCTATGAAAACAGTCAATGTGTCCCATGTGGTTTGTCCACGCGGTGCTGGTAAAGTGACACAGTGAAGGCAGGCGGCGGGGCAGGCACCTTGGCAGCAGGAGGTGGCAGGAAGCGTCGGCAGGAAGCGAAGGCAGGCGGCAGTGGCAGCGGGCCGGCAGGTGGTGACAGGAAGCGGCGGCAGGAAGCGAAGGCAGGCGGCGGGGCAGGCGGCATTGGCGGCGAAAGGCGGTGACAGGAAGCGGCGGCAGGAAGCGAAGGCAAGCGGCGGGGCAGGGGGCAGCGGCGGCGGCAGGTGGTGACAGGAAGCGGCGGCAGGAAGTGAAGGCAGGCGGCAGGGCAGGCGACAGTGGCAGCAGGCAGCAGCGCGGGCAGGCTGTGGTAAGCAGTGGCTGGCAGTCAGGCAGCCACAAGCAAGGGAGGCGGGCGGTGCGAGGAGGTAGCAGGCGTCGGCGGCAGGAAGCGGTGGGACGCAGGCAGCTGGGGCGGCAGGCAGGCAAGCCCCGGCAAGCGGCAGGCAGGCGGCAACAGGAAGCAGCGGCAGCGGTGTCAGGAGGCAGTGGCAGGAAGCGGTGACAGACAGCAGAGGCAGGTGGCGCGGGAAGGTGGCAGGAGGAGGCAGGCTGCAGCGGAGGCAGGCAGTGGGGGCAGCGGGCTGCAGGCGCCAGCGGTAGGCAGGCAGTGGCGGCAGATAAGAGGTAGCAGGTGCAGGCTGCAGTAAGCAGCGGCTGGCAGGCAGGCCACGGCAGGTAAGGGCCGCGGGTGGTGCAAGGATATAGCAGGTGGTGGCAGCAGGCAGGTGGCAGACATCAGCATTAGGCAGGCGGCAGCTGTGGCGATTGGCAGGTGGCAGCGTTAGGCCGGCGGTGCTGTCAGCGGTGGGGTTAGGCAGGCAGCTTTGGCATGCATTCTCGGGGTTAGGTAGCTGGGCCCGGTGGAACCAGGCTGCGGCAGCAGACGGCGGTGGCAGGCAGGCGGCCACGGATGCGGCGGGCAGCAGGCGGCGGGCGCAGGCAAGGGCGGTGGGTTGCAGAAGGCAGGTGGCGGCGGCAGGCAGAGGTAAGTGGCAGCAGGGGGCGGCAGTGGTAGTACTGACTGGTGGCGGCAGCAGGCATGCGGTGGCAGGAGGCGGTGGCAGGCAGCGGCAGGCAGGTGGTGGAAGTCGGTGACAGGTGGCAGCGGGCAGCAGCAGAGGTGGCAGTGGTGACAGCACCAGCGGGTGGCGTCCTCGCCTGCAGTGGCTACAGGGGCGGCAAGGGCTGCAGGGGCGCCAGCTTTGGGCAGCCCCGGGTCATTGGGTGGCGGTGTGTGGCAGCCTCAGCAGCAGGTGGCATTGGCTTCAGCCGGAGTCACGGGCGGGGGAAGCAGGCGCCGCGATAGGGGCGGGGTCAGCAGCAGGCGGGTCAGCGTTGGCAGCGTGGGTCAGTGTGGGGAGGGGCTCCGGAAGCGCCGGCGGGCATCTGCGGGTTACGCGGCGGCGTCCCCGGCGTTAGCGGCGTCCGCGGCGTTCGCGGCGTCAGGAGTAGTGCTGGCGTCAGTCGGCTTCAGCGTTGGGTAGCAGCGGACGCTCTGGGCAGCAG
Source organism: Mirounga angustirostris (assembly GCF_029215605.1). NCBI lineage: Eukaryota > Metazoa > Chordata > Mammalia > Carnivora > Phocidae > Mirounga > Mirounga angustirostris. The sequence continues at coordinate 95,305,109 of NW_026991722.1, forward strand.
AGGCAGCAGCAGGAGTATCAGCAGCGAGCGGCGGCAGCGGTAGGTCCCGGGTTAGTGGGGGTCAGTATGTGGCAGCGGGAGGCGGTGGAGGCAGGGGAGGCAGGGGGCGGCAGTAAGCGGTGGGGGCAGGGAGGCAGGTAGCGGCAGGCAAGTGTGGTGGGCGGCGGCGGTAGGTGATTGCAGGCGGCGGCAGGAAGCGGTGGCGGGCTTGGGTAAGAAGCGGCAGGCAGGCAGGCGGCGGCGGCAGGCAGGCCAGGGCCGCGGGCGGTGGAAGGAGGTAGCAGGCGGCGGCGGCGGCAGTGGGCGGGGGCAGGCAGGCTGCGGCAGGCAGCTGGCAGACAGTTGCAGGCATGCTGCAGCACTGGGGGTACGCAGTAGCCGCAGGTGGCAACAGGCAGTGGCGGCAGGAAGTGGCGGCGGGCAGTGGTGGGGTCAGGTAGTGGCGGCCGGCAGGCCCCGGCTATGGGCAGGCAGGGGGCGGCGGCGGCAAGAGGTGGCAGACGGGGGCAGGCAGTGGTAAGCGGCGGCAGGCGCAGGTCCAGGCAGCAGCGTTAGGTAGGCGGCAGCGGTAGGCATGTGCTGGCGGGGGGCTGCCGTGGCGGGTAGTGGTAAGTGGCAGTAGGCGGGGGTAGGCGGCGATGCTGCAGGCCGTGGCGGGCTGCAGGCAGCAGGGGCCAGGCAGGAAGCGGCGGCTAACAGTCGCAGCCGGCCGTAAGCGGTGGCAGAAAGCGGCGGCAGGGGCAGGTGTCAGGGGGATGCGGGCCGCAGCGGGGGCAGGCAGTGAGGGCAGCAGACAGCAGCGGCGGCAGGTGGCAGCGGCTGGCGGTGGGGCCAAGCGGGCTGCAGGGGGCAGCGGCAGCAGGTGGCGGCGGTAGGCAGGCAACGTTGGCAACCATCGTCGAGGTTAGGCAGCAGAGGCTGGTGGCAGTAGCCGCAGATGGCAACAGGCGGTGGTGGCAGGAAGCAGTGGCAGGCGGTTGGCGGGGACAGGTGGTGGCCGCAGGCAGCAGTGTTAGGAAGGCGGGAATTGCAACTGTTGGGAGGCGGCAGTAGTAGGCATGCGTTGGTGGCGGACTGCGGTGGCGGGCAGTGGTAAGCGGCAGCAGGCGGCGGTGGTAAGGAAGCGGCAGCGGGCCGTGGCGGGCAACCGGCAGCGGTGTCAGGCGGCAGTGGCAGGAAGCGGTGGCAGACAGCGGAGGCAGGTGGCGCGGGAAGGTGGCAGGAGGAGGCAGGCTGCAGCGGAGGCAGGCAGTGGGGGCAGCGGGCTGCAGGCGCCAGCGGTAGGCAGGCAGTGGCGGCAGGTAAAAGGTAGCAGGTTCAGGCTACAGTAAGCAGTGGCTGGCAGGCAGGCCACGGCAGGTAAGGGCCGCGGGTGGTGCAAGGATATAGCAGGCGGCGGCAGCAGGCAGGCGGCGGGGACAGGCAGGTGGCAGAGAGCAGCATTAGGGAGGTGGCAGCGGTAGGCCGGTGGTGCCGGCAGCGGTGGGGGTAGGCAGGCAGCGTTGGCATGCATTCTCGGGGTTAGGTAGCTGGGCCCGGTGGAGCCAGGCTGTGGCAGCAGACGGCGGCGGCGGCAGGCAGGCGGTCATGGATGCCGGCGGGCAGCAGGCTGCAGGCGCAGGCAAGGGCGGTGGGTGGCAGAAGGCAGGTGGCGGCGGCAGGCAGAGGTAAGCGGCAGCAGGGGGCGGCAGTGGCAGACGGCAGTGGTAGTACTGACTGGTGGCGGCAGCAGGCAGGCAGTGGCAGGCGGCGGTGGCAGCATTGGTGGGCAGTGGCTGCAGGCAGCGGCAGGCAGGCGGTGGCAGTCGGTGGCAGGCGGCAGCGGGCAGCAGCAGAGGTTGCAGCGGTGACAGCACTAGCGGGGGGCGTCTGCGGCTGCAGCGGCTGCAGGGGCGGCAAGGGCTGCAGGGGCGCCAGCTTTGGGCAGCCCCGGGTCATCGGGTGGCGGTGTGTGGCAGCCTCAACAGCAGGTGCCATTGGCTTCAGCCGGAGTCACCGGCGCGGGAAGCAGGCGCCGCGATAGGGGCGGGGTCAGCAGCAGGCGGGTCAGCGGCGGCAGCGACGGTCAGCGTGGGGAGGGGCGCCGGAAGCGCCGGCGGGTAGAGTCGGGTTACGCGGCGGCGTCAGCGGCGTCAGCGGCGTCAGCGGCGTCAGCGGCGTCAGCGGCGTCAGCGGCGTCAGCGGCGTCAGCGGCGTCAGCGGCGTTAGCAGTATTGCTGGCGCCAGTCAGCTTCCACGTTGGGCAGCAGAGGAAGCTCCGGGCAGCAGAGGCAGCAGTGGGAGTATCAGCAGCGGGCGGCGGCAGCGGTAGTTGCCGGGTTAGTGGGGTCAGTATGTGGCAGCGGGGGGCGGTGGAGGCAGTGGAGGCAGGGGGCGGCAGTAAGCGGTGGGGGCAGGGAGGCAGGTAGCGGCAGTCAAGTGTGGTGGGCGGCGGCGGTAGGCGATTGCAGGCGGCGGCAGGAAGCGGTGGCAGGCTGTGGTAAGCAACGGCACGCAGGCAGGCGGCCGCGGCAGGCAGGCAAGGGCGGCGGGCGGTGGAAGGAGGTAGCAGGCAGCGGCAGGGGAAAGGGGCAGGCAGGCGGAGGCAAGGGGATGCAGGCAAGGGTGGCAGGCGGCAGCGGCAGGTAGGTGGCTGGGGCGGTAGGCAGCGATAATTGGCAGCAACTGGCGGGGGCAGCGGCCCGGTGGCGGTAGGGGCAGGGTCAGCGCTGGGCAGTCAGTGCCAGCAAGCAGCAGGCGGCAGAGGGCGGCAGCGTGGGCCAGCCGCGTCGGCGGTCAGAAGCATCGTCTGTGATGGGCAGCGGGTGTCAGTGGCGGTAGCTGGGGGCAGTGGCGGTAGCTGGGGGCAGTGGCGGTATGGCTGGGAGCAGAGGGAGCCGGGGGCATCGGCGTCCTTGGAACCCTAGCATGCTGCGGTTCCGAGGAAGAGGTGCCCCTCAGCCTGGTATCTGCAGGGGACACAGGGGGCCACACAGACCCAGTGGCCAAGCCTGAGACGGAGTGCCAAGTCCTGCTTCCTCCCATTGGGGAGGCCAGGTGAGTTCGGCCTCTGCCCTGGGCCTGAGCTTCAGTCTCTCCATCTGTAAAGTGGGCAGAACAGCCAAACCTTAGGGTTATGGTGCAGATTTAACGTAGGTAATGGGTTTCCTCTAGACTGGTTCAGAGTACAGGTTGTCATTCCTCTTATTCCACTTCCAGCTGTGTGTCCTTGAGCAAGATAGGTAATCGCCAGGCCTCAGAATTCTCATCTGAGAGATGGGCCTGCAAAGAGGACCTATATAGGCTTGTTTTGGGGATTTAGTGAAGTAGTACACAGAACCCATTTCCAAAGTCAATGTAAATCATGGTTCCTGGCACGAGATAAGTGCAGTAAGAGTCTTTGGGATTAATATCACAGAAGTATTAGTTACTGTTATTGCTAGCACTGGGGAAGGAACACCTTGATTGCCATCCCCATGATTATCATCGTGAGTTAATTGAGGAGCTGCTCTGTGCCTGGCACTGGCTAAGCATTCTACACCCTTTATCAGTTTGCACATCTCCGTGGGCTAGGATCCTGATAGGCCTCTGAGTCTTAGAGACGCAGGTAATGCTTGGAACCAGATTTCAAGCCCTTGTCTTTGCAGCTCCAAAACCTGTGCTTCCAACCTCTCCATGTTTGGGGCGTATCCGAAACCCTCATGCCTCTCTGCTTGACTCTGCACCTTACAGCTTAGAATAGGGCCTAACCCAGAGGAATACAGAGGGATAAGTATTCTCTATTTCTGTTACCATCGTAGTCTTTATTCACTCGCAGTGCTTTATGGGCACAGATGTAACGGCGGTGGTTAGTGATTCAGATCAAGAGCTGACAGACCATCCCAACTGAGAGAAATGAGACCCTTTTTATGTGTTCCTCTCCCCCTAGAATGACGGTCAAGAGACAGTGATGACTAAGAGGTTGCCAGTGAGTTAAAGAAGTTGGCTGCCCAGCCGCAAGAGCCTGAGTAGACAGCAGCGGCGACCTTTGGTAGCATCTCAAAAGACACCTACACGATGGAACATGCCCAGGGATTTGGAAAACCGGTAAGGCACTTTCCATCCACCCTGCATTGTTCTTCCTCAACTTTTTCAGTATCTCCCAGGAACTCCCTGCTTCTTCCTGTACCCCTAAGCGGGATGCAGTGCCCAGTGCTCTGGGTAGAGAGGAGCCTAGCACTTTACATGCTGTTCTGTGCACGCACTCACCAGTGTACAAAGCTCTCCTTTAGCCTCTGTGAGGAACAGGAGGGCAGTTTCCCGCACAGATTTGGGCAGGTCCCTGCACTTTCTGAGTCCCCTGAACAATGGTGTACGGCTTACCTGTTTAAATCCAGTTTTGTCTTGGAGTGTTTTACAAGACCTTTTCCTTAGGATAACTTGTAAGATCACTCTCTTTACAACTTCGAAGCTTGTAATACAGTGTTATTAAATATAGCCGCCATGTTGTACGTTACATCCTGTGACTGACTGACTTTATACCTGTAAGTTTGAACCTTTGACCCCTGTCACCCATTTCACACCCATCCCCCTGCCTGTCAACCACCAATCTGACTGCTGTATCTTTAAGCTCAGTTTTTTGGTGTTTTTAGATTCCATATAAAAGTGTTGTCATAGAGTATTTGTCTCTGACTTCTTTCAGTTAGCATCGTGCCCTCAGGGTCCATCCATGTTGCTGTAAAAAGAACGATTTCGTTTTTTGTTATGGCTAAAGAGTATTGCAGCGTCTACATACACCACATCTTCCTTATCGATTCATCCCTCCGTGGACATGTAGGTTGTCCTCCTATCTTAGCTGTTATGAATAATGCTGCAGTGAACATGGGGGTTCAGATATCTTTTCAAATGGGTGTTTTTGTTTTCTTTGGCTAAATGGCCAGGAGAAAAATTGCTGGATTGTAGGCTCGTTCTAGTTTTAATGTTTTGAGGAGCCTGCATACTCTTTTCCACAGTGGATGCACCTACCTACGTTCCCACCAACAGCTCACTGGGGTTCCCTTTCGGCCACATCCTTGCTAACATGTGTTATTTCTCATCTTTTTGATACTAAGTTTTCTAACCAGTGTGAGGTGCTATCCCATTGTTGTTTTGATTTGCATTTCCCTGATGATTCATGATGTTGAGCATCTTTTCACGTCCCTGTTGGCTCTCTGGATGTCTTCTCTGGATAATGTCCATTTGGATAATCCTCCCACTTTTTAACCACTTTGTTTTTTTGCTGTAGTTATTGAGTCTAAGAGTGCTTTATATGTACTGGATACTTATCTTTTTTTTTTTTTTTAAGGATTTATTTATTTATTTATTTGAGAGAGAGAATGAGATAGAGAGCATGAGAGGGGGGAGGGTCAGAGGGAGAAGCAGACTCCCTGCTGAGCAGGGAGCCTGACGTGGGACTCGATCCCGGGACTCTGGGATCATGACCTAAGCCGAAGGCAGTCGCTTAACCAACTGAGCCACCCAGGCGCCCCTCCATACAAATTTTAAAGATTCTTTGCCTTATGTCTGTAAAACGTGTTTCGAATTTTGGTAAGAATTGCATTCAATCTCTAGACGGTTTTGGGTAGTATAGACATTTTAACACTTAATTCTTCTAATCCATGAGCATGGAATGTCGATTTACTTGTGTTGTCTTCCGTTTCTTTCCTTAGTGTCTTACAGTTTTCAGTATATAGGCTTTCACCTCCTTGGTTAAATTTATCTTTAAGTGTTTTTTGTGTTTTTTTTTTTTGATGCAGTTTTAAATATTATTTTTTAAATTTATTTTCCTGTTCATTATTAGTATATAAAAATGGAACATATTTTTATGTACTTTTTATCCTGCAACTTTATTGAATCTGTTTAATAGTTTTTTTCATGTTGTTTTTAGGGTTTTTTTACATATAAAATGTCATTTGAATATAGTGACCTTTTTTTTTTTTTCTTTAAAGATTTTATTTATTTATTTGAGACAGAGAGAATGAGAGACAGAGAGCATGAGAGGGAGGAGGGTCAGAGGGAGAAGCAGACTCCCTGCCCAGCAGGGAGCCCGATGCGGGACTCGATCCCGGGACTCCAGGATCATGACCTGAGCCGAAGGCAGTCCCTTAACCAACTGAGCCACCAAGGCGCCCCTGAATATAATGACCTTTACTTCTTCCTTTCCAATTTGGATGTATTTTATTTCTTTATTTTTCTTGTGTAATTGCTCTGGCTGGGATTTCCAGTAGTATAATTGACCGTTGTCCATCGTCGGTTTGAATTGTGTGGTCCACTTAATACATTTTTTATTCAGTAAATACAGGCATTGCTTGTAAAGGTATTGTCCTTTTGAATTTTTTTTTCTTTTAAAATGATTATTTATATTCTACTTACTTAACATACAGTGCAATATTGCTTTCAGGAGAATTCCGTGATTCATGACTTGCTTACAACCCCTACTACTCATCATAACAGTGCCCTCCTTAATCCCATCACCCAGCTAGACCATCCCCCAAACACCTCCCCTCTGTCAAATCTCTGTTTTCCAGCATCAAGAGTTTCTTACAGTTTGTTTCCCTCTCTGTTCTTTGTATTCCCCCTCCCATTTGTTGATCTGTTTTGTTTCTTAAATCCTTAGGAGTGAAATCACATGGTATTCGTCTTTCTCTGACTCACTTATTTTGCTTAGCATAATACACTCTAGCTTCATCAGGATTTTTTTTTTAAAGAATTTATTTATTTGTTTTTCTTTTTTTTTTTTTAATTTTATTATGTTATGTTAGTCACCATACAATACATCATTACTTTTTGATGTAGTGATCCACGGTCCATTGTTTTCGTATAACACCCAGTGCTTCATGCAGTACGTGCCCTCCTTAATACCCATCACTGGGCTAACCAATCCCCCCCACCCCCCTCTAAAACCCTGTGTGTTTCTCATGTCCATAGTCTTACATGGTTCATCTCTCCCTCCAATCCCCCCCCCATTTTTCCCTTCCTTCTCCTAATGTCCTCCATGTTTTTCCTTATGTTCCACAAATTAGTGAAACCATGTGATGATTGACTTTCTCTGCTTGACTTACTTCACTTAGCATAATCTTCTCCAGTCCCATCCATGTTGATGTAAAAGGTGGGTATTCATCCTTTCTGATGGCTGAGTAATATTCCATTGTATATATGGACCCCATCTTCTTTATCCATTCATCTGTGGAAGGGCATCTCGGCCCTTTCCACAGTTTGGCTATTGTGGACATTGCTGCTATGAACATTGGGGTGCATATGGCCCTTCTTTTCACTACATCTGTGTCTTTGGGGCAAATACCCAGTAGTGCAATTGCTGGGTCATAGGGTACCTCTATTTTTAAATTTTTGAGGAACCTCCACACTATTATTTTTTGACAGAGAAAGACACAGCAAGGGAGGGAACACAAGCAGGGGGAGTTGGAAAGGAAGAAGGAGGCTCCCCACAGTCTTTGGATCAAATGCGGGGCTCGATCCCAGGATCCTGGGATCATGACCTGAGCCAAAGGCAGACGCTTAATAACTGAGCCCCAAGCTCCATCAGGATATTCTTAATCACACTCTTTTTCTCTAGCTTACTTTGTTGTAAGAATACAGTCTATAATACATATAACATTCAAAATATCTCTGAATCAAATCTTTGTGTTCCTGATAACTTTTGTGGTCAACAGTAGGATATTAGTAGTTCAGTTTTGGGTGACTCAAAAGTATTCTCAGATTTTCAACTGCACAGGGGTTGGCAACCCTAATCCCTGCATTGTTCAAGGGCCAACTGTATGTTGAATAGAAGTGGCGAGAGTGTGCATCCTTGTCTTGTTCCTGGTCTTAGAGGAGAAGCTTTCGGCTTTCACTCTTGCATAGGACGTGGCTTCTCAGGTATGGCCTTTATTAGGTTGAGTTACATTCTCTGTATACCTGCTTTGTTGAGAGCTTTTATCAAAATGGGTGTTGGGTTTTGTCAGATGCTTTTTCTGCATTGGTGAAGATCATATGATTTTTACCCTTTGTTTTGTTAATGTGGCCTATTTCTTTGATTGATTTGTGGATGTTGAACCCCCCTTGCATCCCTGAAATAAATCTGACTTGTTCATACTTCTTCCTGTATTGTTGAATTTCGTTTGCTGTTATTTTGTTGAGGATTTTTATATCTATGTTCATCACAGATATGGGTCTGTAATTTTCTTTTCTTGTGGTATTTTGGTAGGGTTTGATAAGGGCAATGCTGGCCTCCTAAAAGGAGTTGAGAAGCATTCCTTCCTCTTGTATTTGTGAAAAAGTTTGAGAAGGATTGGTATTCATTTTTCTTTGAAAATTTGGTAGAATTCACCAGGAAAGCCATCTGGACTCCTGACTGTTGAGAGGTTTTTAATTACTCATTTTGTTTTCCTACTGGTAATTGGTCTGTTCAGAATTTGTCTCTTCATGATTCATTCTTGGAAGGTTGTGTGTTTCTTGGAATTTATCCTTTCCTTTTGGACGGTCAAACTTGTCGGGGTGTAATTGTTCACAGTAGTCTCTTATGAGCCTTTGTCTATGGTATCAATGGAAACATCTTTTTCATTTCTGATTATGTGTACTCATTCTTTTTTTTTTTACCTTGAGGCTAGCTGAAAATTTGTCAGCTATTTTCTTTTCTTTCTTTCTTTTTTTTAAAGATTTTATTTATTTATTTGAGACAGAGAGAATGAGAGAGACAGAGAGCACATGAGAGGGCGGGAGGGTCAGAGGGAGAAGCAGGCTCCCTGCTGAGCAGGGAGCCCGATGCGGGACTCAATCCCGGGACTCCAGGATCATGACCTGACCCGAAGACAGTCACTTAACCAACTGAGCCACCCAGGCGCCCTCAGCTTTTTTCTTTTCAAAGAACCAGCTCTTTTGTTGATCTTTCTATTGCCTTCATAGTCTGTATTTGATTTATTTGTTTGAGATGTTACTTCCTTTCTTCTATTAAATTTGGGCTTCCGTGTTCTTTTTCTGGTTCCTTGAGGTGGAAAGTTAGGCCGCTTATTTGAGACGATTCTTGTTTCTTGATTTACGCCTGCATCACTATAAATTACCGTCTTAGAACCACTGTTTTTTAATTTTTTAAAAAAAATTTTATTGTTATGTTAATCACCATACATCATTATTTTTAGATGTAGTGTTCCATGATTCATTGTTTGTGCATAACACCCCGTGCTCCATTCAGAATGTGCCCTATTTAATACCCTTCACCAGGCTAAACCATCTTCCCACCCCCTCCCCTCTAGAACCCTCAGTTTGTTTTTCAGAGTCCATCATCTCTCATGGTTCATCTCCCCCTCCAATTTACCCCCCTTCATTCTTCCCCTTCTGATATCTTTTTCTTCTTTTTTTTTTTTTTTTGTTTCTTAACATATATTGAATTATTCGTTTCAGAGGTACAGATCTGAGATTCAACCGTCTTGCACAATTCCCAAGGTTTACCAGAGCACATACCCTCCCCAATGTCTATCCCCCAGTCATCCCATCCCACCCCCCACTCCAGCAACCCTCAGTTTGTTTCCTGAGATTAAGAATTCCTCATATCAGTGAGGTCATTTGATACATGTCTTTCTCTGTTTGACTTATTTCGCTCAGCATAATGCCCTCCAATTCCATCCACCTCGTTGCAAATGGCAAGATCTCATTCCTTTTGATGGCTACATAATATTCCATTGTATATATATACCATTTCTTCCTTATCCATTTATCTGTCGATGGACATCTTGGCTCTATCCACAGTTTGGCTATTGTGGACATTGCTGCTATAAACATCGGGGTGCATGTACCCCTTCGGGTCCCTACATTTGTATCTTTGGGATAAATACCCAGCAGTGCAGTTGCTGGATCATATGATAGATCTATTTTCAACTTCTGGAGGAACCTCCATACTGTTTTCCAGAGTGGCTGCACCAGCTTGCATTTCCACCAACAGTGGACGAGGGTTCCCCTTTCTCTGGATCCCTGCCAACATCTGTCCTTTCCTGACTTGTTAATTTTAGCCATTCTGACTGGTGTGAGGTGGTATCTCATTGAGGTTTTGATTTGGATTTCCCTGATGCCGAGCGATGTTGAGCACTTTTTCATATGTCTGTTGGCCATTTGGATGTCTTCTTTGGAAAAATGTCTGTTCATGTCTTCTGCCCATTTCTTGATTGGATTCTTTGTTCTTTGGGTGTTGAGTTTGATAATTTTGGATACTAGCCCTTTATCTGATATGTCATTTGGAAATATCTTCTCCCGCTCTGTCGGTTGTCTTTTGGTTTTGTTGACTGTTTCTTTCGCTGTTCAAAAGCTTTCTATCTTGATGAAGACCCAATAGTTCATTTTTGCCCTTGCTTCCCTTGCCTTTGGCAATGTTTCTAGGAAGAAGTTGCTGAGGCTGAGTCGAAGAGGTTGCTGCCTGTGTTCTCCTTTAGGATTTGGATGGACTCCTGTCTCACATTGAGGTCTTTCAACCATTTGGAGTCTATTTTTGTGTGTGGTGTAAGGAAATGGTCCAATTTCATTCTTCTGCATGTGGCTGTCGAACTTTCCCAACACCGTTTGTTGAAGAGACTGTCTTTTTGCCATTGGACATTCTTTCCTGCTTTGTCGAAGATGAGTTGACCATAGAGTTGAGGGTCTACTTCTGGGCTCTCTATTCTGTTTCATTGATCGATGTGTCTGTTTTTGTGCCAGTACCATAGTGTCTTGATAATGACAGCTTTGTAATAGAGCTGGAAGTCCGGAATTGTGATGCCGCCAGCTTTGCTTTTCTTTTTCAACATTCCTCTGGCTATTCGGGGTCTTTTCTGGTTCCATACAAATTTTAGGATGATTTGTTCCATTTCTTTGAGAAAAGTGGATGGTATTTTGGTGGGGATTGCATTGAATGTGTAGATTGCTCTAGGTAGCATTGACATCTTTACAATATTTGTTCTTCCAATCCATGAGCATGGAACGTTTTTCCATTTCTTTGTGTCTTCCTCAGTTCCTTTCATGAGTATTTTATAGTTTTCTGAGTACAGGTCATTTGTCTCTTTGGTTAGATTTCTTCCTAGGTATCTTATGGTTTTGGGTGCAATTGAAAATGGGATTGACTCCTTCATTTCTCTTTCTTCTGTCTCGTTGGTGTATCGGAATGCCACTGACTTCTGTGCATTGATTTTATATCCTGCGACTTAACTGAATTCCTGTATGAGTTCTAGCAGTTTTGGGGTGGAGTCTTTTGGGTTTTCCACATAAGGTATCATATCATCTGCAAAGAGTGAGAGTTTGACTTCTTCTTTGCCGATTTGGATGCCTTTGATTTCTTTTCGTTGTCTGATTGCTGTGGCTAGGACTTCGAATACTATGTTGAATAGCAGTCGTTGTAGAGGACATCCCTGCCGCGTTCCTGACCTTAGGGAGAAAGCTCTCAGTTTTTCCCCATTGAGAATGATATTCACTATAGGTTTTTCATAGATGGCTTTTATGATACTGAAGTATGTACCATCTATCCCTATACTCTGAAGAGTTTTGATCAAGAAAGGATGCTGTAATTTGTCTAATGATTTTTGTGCATCTATTGAGAAGATCATATGATTCTTGTTCTTTCTTTTGTTAATGTATTGTATCACGTTGATTGATTTGCGGATGGTGAACCAACCTTGCAGCCCAGGGTTAAATCCCACCTGGTTGTGGTGAATAATCCTTTGAATGTACTGTTGGATCCTATTGGCTAGTAGTTTGGTGAGAATTTTTGCATCCTTGTTCATCAGGGATATTGGTCTGTAATTCTCCTTTTTGATGAGGTCTTTGTCTGGTTTTGGGATCAAGGTAATGGTGGCCTCATACAATGAGTTTGGAAGTTTTCCTTCCATTTCTATTTTTTGGAACAGTTTCAGAAGAATAGGTATTAATTCTTCTGGAAATGTTTGGTAGAATTCCCGTGGGAAGCCATATGGCCCTGGGCTTTTGTTTGTAGGGAGATTTTTGATGACTGCTTCAATTTCCTTAGTGGTTATAGGTCTGTTCAGGTTTTCTATTTCATCCTGGTTCAGTTTTGGTAGCTGATACATCTCTAGGAATGCATCCATTTCTTCCAGGTTATCGAATTTGCTGGCATAGAGTTGCTCATAATATGTTCTTATAATTATTTGTATTTCTTTGGTGTTGGTTGTGATCTCTCCCCTTTCATTCATGATTTTATTTATTTGGGTCATTTCTCTTTTCTTTTTGATAAGTCTGGCCAGGGGTTTATCAATTTTGTTAATTCTTTCAAAGAACCAGCTCCTAGTTTCGTTGATCTTTTCTACTGTTCTTTTAGTTTCTATTTCATTGATTTCTGCTCTGATCTTTATTATTTCTCTTCTCCTGCTGGGCTTAGGCTTTATTTGCTGTTCTTTCTCCAGCCCCTTTAGGTGTAGGGTTAGGTTGTGTATTTGAGACCTTTCTTGTTTCTTTTTTTTTTTTTTAAGATTTTATTTATTTATTTGAGACAGAGAGAATGAGAGAGACAGAGAGCACATGAGAGGGCACGAGGGTCAGAGGGAGAAGCAGGCTCCCTGCTGAGCAGGGAGCCTGATGCGGGACTCGATCCTGGGACTCCAGGATCATGACCTGAGCTGAAGGCAGTCGCTTAACCAACTGAGCCACTTTCTTGTTTCTTGAAAAAGGCTTGTATTGCCATGTACTTTCCTCTTAGGGCTGCCTTTGCTGCATCCCAATGATTTTGAATAGTTGTGTTTTCATTTTCATTGGTTTCCACGAATTTTTTAAAATCATCTTTAATTTCCTGGTTGACCCACTCATTCTTTAGTAGGATGCTCTTTAGCCTCCATGTATTTGAGTTCTTTCCGACTTTCCTCTTGTGATTGAGTTCTAGTTTCAAAGCATTGTGGTCTGAAAATAGGCAGAGAATGATCCCAATCTTTTGGTACCGGTTGAGACCTGATTTATGACCAAGGATGTGATCTATTCTGGAGAATGTTCCATAGGCACTAGAGGAGAATGTGTATTCCGTTGCTTTGGCATGGAATATTCTGAATATGTCTGTGAAGTCCCTTTTGTCCAGTGTGTCATTTAAAGTCTTTATTTCCTTGTTGTCTTTTGCTTAGATATTCTGTCCATTTTAGTGAGGGGGGTGTTAAAGTCCCCCACTATTATTGTATTGTTTTCGATGTGTTTCTTTGCTTTTGTTATTAATTGCCCTATATAATTGGCTGCTCCCATGTTAGGGGCATAGATATTTACAATTGTTAGATCTTCTTGTTGGATAGACCCTTTAAGTAGGATATAGTGTCCTTCCCTATCTCTTATTACAGTCTTTGGTTTAAAATCTATTTTGTCTGATATAAGGATTGCCACCCCAGCTTTCTTTTGGTGTCCATTAGCATGGCAAATGGTTTTCCACCCCCTCACTTTCAATCTGGGGGTGTCTTTGGGTCTAAATTGAGTCTCTTGCAGACACCATATCGATGGGTCTTGTTTTTTAATCCAATCTGATAGACTGTGTGTTTTGATTGGGGCATTGAGCCCATTTACATTCAGGGTAACTATTGAAAGATAGGAATTTAGTGCCATTGTTATTGCCTGTAAGGTGACTGTTACTGTATATTGTCTGTGTTCCTTTCTGGTCTATGTTGCTTTTAGGCTCTCTCTTTGCTTAGAGGACCCCTTTCAAGATTTCCTGTAGGGCTGGTTTTGTGTTTGCAAATTCCTTTCGTTTTTGTTTGTCCTGGAAGCTTTTTCTCTCTCCTTCAATTTTCAATGACACCCCAGCTGGATAGAGTATTCTTGGCTGCATATTTTTCTCATTTAGTGCTCTGAATATATCCTGCCATTCCTTTCTGGCCTGCCAGGTCTCTGTCGATAGGTCTGTTGCCAATCTAACGTTTCTGCCATTGTAGGTTACATATCTCTTCCCCCGAGCCGCTTTCAGGATTTTCTCTTTGTCTCTGAGACTCGTAAATTTTACTATTAGATGTTGGCGTGTAGACCTATTTTTATTGATTTTGAGAGGGGTTCTCTGTGCCTCCTGGATTTTGATGCCTGTTTCCTTCCTCAAATTAGGGAAGTTCTCTGGTGTAATTTGCTCCTGTATACCTTCTGCCCCTCTCTCTCTTTCTTCTTCTTCTGGGATCCCAATAATTCTAATGTTGTTTCGTCTTACGGTATCGCTTATCTCGAATTCTGCCCTCGTGATCCAGTAGTAAATGAAACATTTAAAAACAAATATATTGAACTCCATGCCCAATGGGGCACTCAAACTTGCAACCACAAGATCAAGAGTCCCAATGCTCCGCCGTCTAGGCCAGCCAAGTGCAGCATTCTTAGAACCCATTTTGCTGCATTCCATAAATTTTGCTATGTTGTATTCCATCTTCATTTGTCTCAAAGTATTTCTTGGTTTCTCTTGTGGTTTGCTCACAAACCCACTGGTTATTCAGTAGCATGTTGTTTAATCTGCATGTTTGTGAAATTCCAGTTTTCTTCTTGTAATTGATTTCTCATTCCATACCACTGTGTTTGGAAAAGATGCTTGATTTGATTTCAGTCATCATTTTGGAAAATTGTAGGCTTCTTGAATTTATTGACTTGTGTGGCCTAACATATGGTCTAGCTTGGAGAATGTTCTATGTGCACTTGAGAGGAGTGTATCCCATGTGCTGTATTTGGACGGAGGCTTCTGTATGTATCTCTTAACTCCATCTAATTACCTAGTTGTCTGAGGCTGATGTTTCCTTATTGATCTTCTGTCTGGATGGTCTATCCATTGATACAAGTGAGGTGTGACAGTCCCCCATGGTATTGCTGCTGATTTCTCCTTTGAGGTGTGTTCATATATGCTCTACATATTTAGTTGCTCCTCTGTTGGGTGGGTAAATATTTACAAATGTTGCATCCTCTGTTTGGATTGATTCCTTTATCATTATGTAATTCCCTTCTTTGGCTCTTGTTACAATGTTTGGATTTTTTTTCTCCTTGGTTAGACTGAGAATCAGAAGATCATGCGTTACCTCTGCAGCCTTGAACAAAACATACCCCTTCTCTTAGTCTGTTTTTTTTTTTTCCTCTATAAAATAAAAACAACAAATTCTTCTCCGAGGACCATCTCATGACTCAGATAAGAGAATGTGTATAAAAGTGCTTTGTAAACTATAGATAACACCCAAATATGAAAAGTTATACTGCTTTTGATTATACCACAGCCAAATGATCAGGATAAGATTTTTTTTTTTTGACACATGTATTTACTTTAGGGAGAGAGAGCATGCACAGGCATGTATGCGAGAGGGGAGGGGCAGGGGCAGAGGGAGAGAGTGAATCCTCAGGCCGACTCCCTGCTGAGTGCAGAGTCCGATGTGGGGCTTTGTCCCAGGACCTTGGGATCATGACCTGAGCCAAAATCAAGAGTCAGCTGCTTAACTGACTGTGCCACCCAGGCACCCCCAGAATAAGATTTTAAAAAATAATAATATTTATTGAGGGCTTACTGTTGTAGGAGTATTCTATGTGACCTCTACCTCATTTAATTCTAAAAACAATTTTTTCTTAAAGAAAATTGAAAACAAAAGCTATCCTAAAAGTAAATTTTCATATTATCCTCAGAGCTGGGGAAACACAGGCACAAGAGAGGTTAAGTAGGGGCACCTGGGTGGCTCATTTGGTTAAGCTTCTGGTTTTGGCTCAGGTCATAATCCCAGGGTCCTGAGATTGAGCCCTGTGTTGGGTACCCTGCTCAGTGGGGAGTCTGCTTCTCCCTCTCTCTCTACCCCTGCTTTTGCTCACTCTCTGTATGTGTCTCTCTCACAGATAAATAAATAAAATAATAAAAAGAAGAAGTTAAGTGACTTGCTCAATGTCATAGTAAATATTAGAACCAGATACAGACCTGAGTGTGGGACTCTGAAGTCTGTGTTCTTTCTTTTTTAAGTTTACCAAATACATACATAACCCTCAAAATATTGTAGATTAAATTACTTTAGCCTTTCTCAAATCATTGCGCTTTGGATGATGCTATAATTTGGGTTACCTGGCTGGCTCGGTCAGTGTAGTATGAGACTCTTGATCTCACAGTTATGACTTTGAGCCACATTGTGGGTTCAGCTTACTTACAATAAAAAGATGTAATTGGGCTTGTTTTCTTTTTCCTTCTAACCTCTTCACCCATTTCTCCCACCTCCAACACCCTACGTCTGGCAATCACCCATTTGTTCTATCTAGGAGGTCAGTTTTTTGTTTTGGTTTTGTTTGAAGTTCCACAAGTAAGTGATGGATAGTATTTGTCTTTCTCTGTCTGGCCTGTTTCACTTCACAGAATGCCTTAAAGGTTCATCCATTTGGCAGCTGGAAAGATTTCATTCTTTATTCTGGCTGAGTAGTATTCCATTGTGTTTACCTACGACAATTTCTTTATCCATTCATCCACTGATGGGCACTTAGGTTGTTTCTATATTTTCATTGTTGTAGATAATCCTGCAGTGAACATGGGTGCACATACCTGTTTCAGTTAGTGTGTTCAGTTTCCTCGGATAAATACTCAGAAGGGGAATTGCTGGACCATATGGTAGTTCTATTTTTAATTTTTTTGAGTGTCTTCTGTACTGTTTTCCATAGTGGCCGCACCAATTTATACTCCCAGTAACAATGCCCAAGAGTTTTCGTCTTCTTCACATCTTCACCAAAACTTGTTCATTCTTGTCTGTTTAATAATGGCCATTCTAACAGGTGTGAAGTGGTATCTCACTGTGGTTTTGATTTGCATTTCCCTGTTGATTAATGATGTTGAGCAACTTTTCATGTTCATGTTGACCTATCTGTATGTCTTCTTTAGAAAAATGTCTATTTGGATGTGCCTATTTTTAAATTAGATTGTTTGTGGGTTTTTTTGTTGTTTTGTTTTGTTTTGTGGTTTTGTTTTGTTGTTTTGCTTTTGAGTTGCACGAGTTCTTTATATTTTGGATAAATAACCCCTTATCCCGTATATGATTTGCAAATGTTTTCCCATACAGTAGGTTGCCTTATTTTGTTGATAGTTTCCTTTGCTGTTTGGAAGCTTTTTAGTTCGATGTAGTCCCACTTTTTTTTTTTTTTTTGGTTTTTATTTTTGGTATCAGGTTAAATAAATCATTACAAAGACCTATGTCAGGTAGCCTTTCCCTGTGTTTTCTGCTAAGAGTTTTATGGTTTCAAGTCTTATATTCTTTTGAGTTAATTCTTTTGTATGGTGTAAGATAGTGGTGCAGTTTCATTCTTTTGCAAGTGGCTGTCCAGTTTTCCCACCACCGTTTATTAAAGAAACTGTTCTTTCTCCCTTGTATATTCTTGGCTCCTTAGTCAGAAGTTACTGGGCCACTGATGTGTGGGTTATCTTCTGGGCTCTCTCTTCTGTTCTGGTGCTCTGTGTGTCTGCTTTTATGCCAATACTAGATTGTTTTGAGTACTCTAGCTTTGTAATAGTCTGAAATCAGCGAGTGTGATGCCTTTATCATTGTTCTTCTTTCCCTAGAGTGCTCTGGCTATTCAGAGTCTTTTGTGGCTTCATACAAATTTTTGGATCCTTTGTTCTATTTTTGTGAAAAATGAAATTGGAATTTTGATAGGAATTACATCAAATCTGTAGATGTTTTGGGGAAGTGTGGCATTTTCACACTATTCTAATCTTTGAGCATGGAATGT
The DNA here is from genome assembly GCF_029215605.1 of Mirounga angustirostris. Lineage (NCBI taxonomy): Eukaryota > Metazoa > Chordata > Mammalia > Carnivora > Phocidae > Mirounga > Mirounga angustirostris. Next base: position 95,322,749 of record NW_026991722.1, read on the forward strand.
CTTTCCATTTACATGTCTTGTCTTCAGGTTCTTTCCTTAATGTCTTGTAGTTTTCAGTATATAGGGTTTCACCTCTTGGTGAAGTTTCTTCCTGGGTTATTTTGTTCTTTTTGATGCAACTTCAGGTGGGATCATCTTCCTAGTTTCTTTTTCTGGTAATTCTGTGTTTTCATTTCTGTTGGGTAGAAACCCAGGAGCAGAACTTCCAGGCTAGATGATAACTCTGTGTCTAGCGTTTTGAGGAACTGCCAGAATGCTTTCCAAAGTGGCTGATCCATCCCACGCTTCTACCAACACTGCACGAAGGTTCTGATTTCTCCTAGTCTTTGCCAACACTGGGTGTCCTCTGTCTTGGTGCCCACAGCCATCTTGGAGGGTTGGGTGTGGTTTCCTGTGAAGTTTCTGATTCCCATTTCCCTAATGGTTATGATGTTAGGCATCTTTTTGTCTGCTTTTTGGCCATTTGCATATCTTTTTCAGAGAAGTATCTGCTCAGATCCTTTACCCTCATTTTTCAAATTGGGTTATTTCTTTTTTTTTTTTTTTTTTTTTTTTTTAATTTTTTTATTCTTATGTTAATCCCCTTACATTACAACATTAGTTTTAGATGAAGTGTTCCATGATTCATTGTTTGTGCACAACACCCAGTGCTCCATGCAGAATGTGCCCTCCTAAATACCCACCACCAGGCTAACCCATCCTCCCACCCCCCTCCCCTCTAGAACCCTGTTTGTTTTTCAGAGTCCATCGTCTCTCATGGTTCGTCTACCCCTCCGATTTCCCCCGCTTCATTCTTCCCCTCCCGCTACCTTCTTCTTCTTCTTCTTTTTTTTTTTTTCTTAACATATATTGCATTATTTGTTTCAGAGGTACAGATCTGAGATTCAACAGTCTTGCACAATTCACAGCGCTTACCAGAGCACATACACTCCCCAGTGTCTATCACCCAGTCCCCCCATCCCTCCCACCCCACCCCCCACTCCAACAACACTCAGTTTGTTTCCTGCGATTAAGAATTCCTCATATCAGTGAGATCATATGATACATGTCTTTCTCTGTTTGACTTATTTCACTCAACATAATACCCTCCAGTTCCATCCACGTCGTTGCAAATGGCAAGATCTCATTCCTTTTGATGGCTGCATAATATTCCATTGTATATATATACCACATCTTCTTTATCCATTCATCTGTCGATGGACATCTTGGCTCTTTCCACAGTTTGGCTATTGTGGACATTGCTGCTATAAACATCGGGGTGCACGTAGCCCTTCGGATCCCTACTTTTGTATCTTTGGGGTAAATACCCAGTAGTGCAATTGCTGGATCATATGGTAGCTCTATTTTCAACTTTTTGAGGAACCTCCATACAGTTTTCCAGAGTGGCTGCACCAGCTTGCATTCCCACCAACAGTGTAGGAGGGTTCCCCTTTCTCCGCATCCCCGCCAACATCTGTCGTTTCCTGACTTGTTAATTTTAGCCATTCTGACTGGTGTGAGGTGATATCTCATTGAGGTTTTGATTTGGATTTCCCTGATGCCGAGCGATATTGAGCACTTTTTCATGTGTCTGTTGGCCATTTGGATGTCTTCTTTGGAAAAATGTCTGTTCATGTCTTCTGCCCATTTCTTAATTGGATTCTTTGTTCTTTGGGTGTTGAGTTTGATGAGTTCTTTATAGATTTTGGATACTAGCCCTTTATCTGATATGTCATTTGCAAATATCTTCTCCCATTCTGTCGGTTGTCTTTTGGTTTTGTTAACTGTTACCTTTGCTTTGCAAAAGCTTCTTATCTTGATGAAGTCCCAATAGTTCATTTTTGCCCTTGCTTCCCTTGCCTTTGGCGATGTTTCTAGGAAGAAGTTGCTTCGGCTGAGGTCAAAGAGGTTGTTGCCTGTGTTCTCCTTTAGGATTTTGATGGACTCCTGTCTCACATTGAGGTCTTTCAACCATTTGGAGTCTATTTTTGTGTGTGGTGTAAGGAAGTGGTCCAGTTTCATTCTTCTGCATGTGTCTATCCAATTTTCCCAACACCATTTGTTGAAGAGACTGTCTTTGTTCCATTGGACATTCTTTCCCGCTTTGTCGAAGATTAGTTGACCATAGAGTTGAGGGTCCATTTCTGGGCTCTCTATTCTGTTCCATTGATCGATGTGTCTGTTTTTGTGCCAGTACCATGCTGTCTTGATGATGACAGCTTTGTAATAGAGCTTGAAGTCCGGAATTGTGATGCCACCGGCTTTGCTTTTCTTTTTCAATATTCCTCTGGCTATGCGGGGTCTTTTCTGGTTCCATACAAATTTTAGGATTATTTGTTCCATTTCTTTGAAAAAAGTGGATGGTATTTTGATGGGGATTGCATTGAATGTGTAGATTGCTCTAGGTAGCATTGACATCTTCACAATATTTGTTCTTCCAATCCATGAGCATGGAACGTTTTTCCATTTCTTTGTGTCTTCCTCAATTTCTTTCATGAGTATTTTATAGTTTTCTGAGTACAGATCCTTTGTCTCTTTGGTTAGATTTATTCCTAGGTATCTTATGGTTTTGGGTGCAATTGTAAATGGGATCGACTCCTTAATTTCTCTTTCTTCTGTCTTGTTGTTGGTGTATAGGAATGCCACTGACTTCTGTGCATTGATTTTATATCCTGCCACTTTACTGAATTCCTGTATGAGTTCTAGCAGTTTTGGGGTGGAGTCTTTTGGGTTTTCCACATAAAGTATCATATCATCTGCAAAGAGTGAGAGTTTGACTTCTTCTTTGCCAATTTGGATGCCTTTGATTTCTTTTTGTTGTCTGATTGCTGTGGCTAGGACTTCCAATACTATGTTGAATAGCAGTGGTGATAGTGGACATCCCTGCCGCGTTCCTGACCTTAGGGGGAAAGCTCTCAGTTTTTCCCCATTGAGAATAATATTTGCTGTAGGTTTTTCATAGATGGCTTTTATGATATTGAGGTATGTACCCTCTATCCCTATACTCTGAAGAGTTTTGATCAAGAAAGGATGCTGTACTTTGTCAAAAGCTTTTTCGGCATCTATCGAGAGGATCATATGATTCTTGTTCTTTCCTTTGTTAATGTACTGTATCACATTGATTGATTTGCGGATGTTGAACCAACCTTGCAGCCCAGGGATAAATCCCACTTGGTCATGGTGAATAATCCTTTTAATGTACTGTTGGATCCTATTGGCTAGTATTTTGGTGAGAATTTTTGCATCCATGTTCATCAGGGATATTGGTCTGTAATTCTCCTTTTTGATGGGGTCTTTGTCTGGTTTGGGGATCAAGGTAATGCTGGCCTCATAAAATGAGTTTGGAAGTTTTCCTTCCGTTTCAATTTTTTGGAACAGTTTCAGAAGAATAGGTATTAATTCTTCTTGAAATGTTTGGTAGAATTCCCCTGGGAAGCCATCTGGCCCTGGGCTTTTGTTTTTTGGGAGATTTTTGATGACTGCTTCAATTTCCTTAGTGGTTATAGGTCTGTTCAGGTTTTCTATTTCATCCTGGTTCAGTTTTGGTAGTTGATACATCTCTAGGAATGCATCCATCTCTTCCAGGTTATCTAATTTGCTGGCATAGAGTTGCTCATAATATGTTCTTATAATTGTTTGTATTTCTTTGGTGTTGGTTGTGATCTCTCCTCTTTCATTCATGATTTTGTTGATTTGGGTCATTTCTCTTCTCTTTTTGATAAGTCTGGCCAGGGGTTTATCAATCTTGTTAATTCTTTCAAAGAACCAGCTCCTAGTTTCGTTGATCTGTTCTACTGTTCTTTTAGTTTCTATTTCATTGATTTCTGCTCTGATCTTTATGATTTCTCTTCTCCTGCTGGGTTTAGGCTTTATTTGCTGTTCTTTCTCCAGCTCCTTTAGGTGTAGGGTTAGGTTGTGTACTTGAGACCTTTCTTGTTTCTTGAGAAAGGCTTGTATTGCTATATACTTTCCTCTTAGGACTGCCTTTGCTGCATCCCAAAGATTTTGAACAGTTGTGTTTTCATTTTCATTAGTTTCCATGTATTTTTTTAATTCTTCTTTAATTTCCTGGTTGACCCATTCATTCTTCAGTAGGATGCTCTTTAGCCTCCATGTATTTGAGTTCTTTCCGACTTTCCTCTTGGGATTGAGTTCTAGTTTCAAAGCATTGTGGTCTGAAAATAGGCAGGGAATGATCCCAATCTTTTGGTACCGGTTGAGACCTGATTTATGACCTAGGATGTGGTCGATTCTGGAGAATGTTCCATGGGCAGTAGAGAAGAATGTGTATTCCGTTGCTTTGGGGTGGAATGTTCTGAATATGTCTGTGAAGTCCATTTGGTCCAGTGTGTCATTTAAAGTCTTTATTTCCTTGTTGATCTTTTGCTTAGATGATCTGTCCATTTCAGTGAGGGGGATGTTAAAGTCCCCCACTATTATTGTATTGTTGTTGATGTGTTTCTTTGCTTTTGTTATTAATTGCCTTATATAATTGGCTGCTGCCATGTTAGGGGCATAGATATTTACAATTGTTAGATCTTCTTGTTGGATAGATCCTTTAAGTATGATATAGTGTCCTTCCTCATCTCTTATTACAGTCTTCGGTTTAAAATCTAATTTGTCTGATATAAGGATTGCCACCCCAGCTTTCTTTTGGTGTCCATTAGCATGGTAAATGGTTTTCCACCCCCTCACTTTCAATCTGGGGGTGTCTTTGGGTCTAAAATGAGTCTCTTGCAGACAGCATATCGATGGATCTTGTTTTTTAATCCAGTCTGTTAGCCTGTGTCTTTTGATTGGGGCATTTAGCCCATTTACATTCAAGGTAACTATTGAAAGATAGGAATTTAGTGCCATTGTATTGCCTGTAAGGTGACTGTTACCATATATTGTCTGTGTTCCTTTCTGGTCTATGTTGCTTTTAGGGTCTCTCTTTGCTTAGAGGACCCCTTTCAAGATTTCCTGTAGGGCTGGTTTTGTGTTTGCAAATTCCTTTAGTTTTTTTTTGTCCTGGAAACTTTTTATCTCTCCTTCAATTTTCAATGACAGCCTAGCTGGATAGAGTATTCTTGGCTGCATATTTTTCTCATTTAGTGCTCTGAATATATCCTGCCAGTCCTTTCTGGCCTGCCAGGTCTCTGTGGATAGGTCTGTTGCCAATCTAATGTTTCTACCATTGTAGGTTACATATCTCTTCTCCCGAGCTGCTTTCAGGATTTTCTCTTTGTCTGTGAGACTTGTAAGTTTTACTATTAGATGTCGGGGAGTTGACCTATTTTTATTGATTTTGAGAGGGGTTCTCTGTGCTTCCTGGATTTTCATGCCTGTTTCTTTCCCCAAATTAGGGAAGTTCTCTGCTATAATTTGCTCCATTATACCTTCTGCCCCCCTCTCTCTTTCTTCTTCTTCTGGGATCCCAATTATTCTAATGTTGTTTCGTCTTATGGTATCACTTATCTCTCGAATTCTGCCCTCATGATCCAGTAGTTGTTTATCTCTCTTTTTCTCAGCTTCTTTATTTTCCAGCATTTCATCTTCTATATTACTGATTCTCTCTTCTGCCTCATTTATTCTAGCAGTTAGTGCCCCCATTTTTGATTGCACCTCATTAATAGCCTTTTTGATTTCTACTTGGTTGGATTTTAGCTCTTTTACTTCTCCAGAAAGAGTTTCTCTAATAACTTCCATATTTTTTTCAAGCCCAGCTAGTATCTTTAAAGTGATGATTCTGAACTCTAGATCTGACATCGTACTAATGTCCGTATTGAGTAGGTCCCTGGCAGTCGGTACTGCCTCTTGTTCTTTTTGTTGAGGTGATTTTTTCCGTCTCGTCATTTTGTGCAGAGGAGAATAGATTAATGAGAGAACAAAATGCTAGCAGAGTAACCACGTCCCCAGAAAATATACTCTAAACAAATCAGAAAAGACCTGAAGCAGTGGGATAAGAAGGGGAAAGAGAGAAAAAAAAAAAAAGAAAAAAAAAGAAAAAGATAAAAACAACAACAAACAAAACAAAAGAACAACAACAAAAGAAAAACCAGAATGTGATCAAATATGATCTATATGGTATATAGATCAGTGCCACACACTAGATTTGGGGTGTGTTTTGGTCTTTTAGAAGAAAGTGTCTCCCAAAATTTTAAAGAAAGAAAAACTTATATATGTACAAAAATAAGGGTTGATATGATGAAGGGATGGAAAATGACTGTAAAAATGGAAATTATAAAAAATTTTATAAAAGGAATTGATAAGAAGTTGTTTGAAAAAAGAAAGAGGATTTAAAAAAAGAAAAAAGAAAAAGAAAAAAAAAGGGAGAGGATGTGATCAGGCAGGGGAATAGAGAACACCATATACTAGAGATTTAGGGTATATTTTAATCTGTTAGAAGAAACTATCTCAAAATTTTAAAGAGAGAACAACTTATATATATAAGCCAAAAATATGGGTAACTACTATGAAGGGATAGAATATGACTCTAAAAATGAAAAATAAAAATGTTTTTTTTTAAAAAAAGGGATTGATAAGATGTTGTTTGAAAAAGGGAAAAAGAAAAATTCAAAAAGAAATAAAAAGACAGTTAAAAAAAAAAAAAAATTAACTTTAAAAGACTAAGGAATCATGGTAAAAAAGCCGTGAATTCTATGTGCAGTAGTCCCTTAGCGCTGGAGTTCTGCTGTTCTCATTGATCGGTAAACTTGGTCTTGGCTGGCTGTTCTCGCTGATCTTCTGGGGAGGGGCCTGTTGCCGTGGTTTCCAAATGTCTCTGCCGGAGGCGGAATAGCCCCGCCCTTGCCCCCTCCCGGCTAAGTAATCTGCTCGGGTTTGCTCTCCGGGGCTTTTGTTCCCTGCGAGCTTTCCGTACAGCTTTGGAGGCGGAGAGTGAAAATGGCGGCCTCCCAATCTCCGCCCCGGAGGAGCCGAGAACTCGGGCCCGCTCCTCAGTGAGCCCCCAGAGAAAAGCCGTCAGTCACTCCCGTCTCCCCGGTCTGCAGCTGCACTCCGTGCTCAACCGGCCTGTGACCACGCGTTTCTATCTCTGGCACCGGACCCGGTCTGGAGTCTCCAAACCCAGCAGATCCCTGCGGTGCGCTCCCGCGCGGCTCCTCCCGGGGGAGGAAGGTGAGTCTCCCCGGATCTGCCGCTTGTTGGGTCCCTGCTGGAGGAGCAGGGGCCCGACTGGGCCGCGGATCGCGGTTAATGGCAACCCCAGCTGAGAGCCCGCGCCTGGGCTCCGCCTCTGCAGCCGGCTTCCCTGCTGCGTTACCTGGGAGCTCTGCTGCCCTCAGGCACCCCCGGTCTTTCTGTGACCCCGAGGGTCCTGAGACCACACTGTCCCGGAGGGTTCCACCCCCCGCTGAGCCACCAGAGTGACGTCCCTCGGCGGAGCTGACTTTTAAAAGTTCCGATTTTGTGCTCCGCGGCTCTATCACTTGCCAGAAGCGGCCGACGGAGGCCCCTCCCCCGCCGTCTATCCTCCCGAATATCGCCTCGGATTCACTTCTCCGCACGTCCTACCTTCCAGAAAGTGGTCGCTTTTCTGATGAGAGAGTTGTTGCTCTTCTTTTCTTCGATCTCCTGTTGAGTTTGTAGGTGTTCAGAATGGTTTGATCCCTATCCAGCTGAATTCCTGAGAGGAGACGAAATCCAGGTCTCCTACTCCTCCGCCATCTTGCTCCGCCCACCTCAAATTGGGTTATTTCTTAAAAATCAATTATTATTGAGTTGTAAAAAGGTTTTATGTTCCTTCTCAGATACAAATCTGCCAACATTTTGTCCCAGTCTTTGGGTTGTCTTGTCCCTTTGATGTTTTCATTTAAAGCTCCATAGTTTTTAATTTTGATGAAGTCAGATTTATCTCTTTTTTTCTTGCTTTTGCTTTTGGCGGACCCCTAGGCTAATCCAAGGTCATGAAGATCTGCTTCTGTGTTTTCTTCTAGTTGTGGTTGTAATTCTCTTAGGTTTAAATCCCTTTGAATTAATACCTGTAGATCATGTGAGGAAGGGGGTCCACTTTGTTCCTTTCCATGTGGTTGTTTACTTGTTTCAGCATCATTTCCTGAAAAGACTATTGTTTCCCCCGAGTTGTCTTGGCAGCCTTTTCTAAAGCAATCGACCATATAAATATAAGGTTTATTTCTGGACTCTGAATTCGAATGGATTCGTTGATCCAGCTGTCAATCCTTACGCCACTACAACATTATCTTGATTACTGTAGCTTTGTTGTAAGCTTTCAAATGAGAAATTGTTAGTACTCATTTTTTCTTCTTTTTCAAGACTGTTTTGCTCTTCTGGGCCCCATTAATGTCCATGTGCATTTTAGGATGATTATGTGAATTTCTGGGAATAAAAAAAAAAGGCAGCTGGGATTTTGATATCAATTTCTTGACTATGTAGACAACCTGGGAAGCAGTTTCACTGATGTGCTCTACTGTTTTTCTGGTTTCTATTTCAATGATCTCTGCTCTAATCTTGATTTCCCTTCTCCTGCTTGGTTTAGATTTTATTTGCTGTTCTTTCTCCAGTTCCTTTAGGTGTAAGGTTAGCTTGTGCATTCACGATTTTTCTGCTTTTTTGAGTGAGGCTTGGGTGGCAAAGTATTTTCCCTTAGGATTACCTTAGTAGTATCCCATAGGTTTTGGACTGATGTGTTTTCTTTCTCATTGGTTTTCATGAATTGTTTAAGTTCTTCTTTAATTTCCTGGTTGACCCAAACATTCTTAAGCAGGGTGGTCTTTAGCTTCCATGTGTTTGAATTTCATCTCATTTTTTTCTTGTGACTGAGTGTCATTTTCAAAGCATTGTGGTCTGACAATATGCAGGGAATAATTCTCAGTCTCTTGGTATCATTTGAGACCTGATTTGTGACCCTGTATGTGGTCTATTCTGGGAAAGTTCATGTGTGTTGGAGAAAAAGGAGTAGTCTATTGTTTTAGGATGGAATGTTTGTATGTATCCCTGAAGTCCATCTGGTCAAGTGTGTCATTCAAATTTCTTGTTCCTTTGTTGATCTTCTGCTTAGACAGTCTATTGCTGAGTGGAATGTTGAGGTCTCCTACTATTCAACTATTATTATGGGGGGGCAAAGCAAGATGGCAGAGGAGTAGGAGACCTGGATTTCGTCTGGTCTCAGGAATTCAGGTGGATGGGGATCAAACCATTCTAGACACCTACAAACTCAACAGGAGATCAAAGAAAAGAATAGCAACAACTCTCTGAACAGAGAAGCGACCACTTTCTGGAAAGTAGGACGTGCGGAGAAGTGAATCCGAGGCGATATTCGGGAAGATAGACAGTGGGGGAGGGGGCCTCCGTTGGCCGCTTCTGGCAAGTGATAGAGCCCTGGAGCACAAAATCGGAACTTTTAGAAGTCGGCTCCACTGAGGGATGTTGCTCCAGTGGCTAAGCAGGGGGTGGAACCCTCGCAGGACAGTGTGGTCCCAGGACCCTCAGGGTCACAGAAAGACCGGGGGTGCCTGAGTGCGGCAGAGCTCCCAGGTGTAGGAGCGGGGAAGCCGGCTGCAGAGACGGAGCCGAGGTGAGGGCTCTCAGCTCGGGGTTGCCATAAACCGTGATCCGTGGCACAGTCGGGACACTGCTCCTCCAACAGGGACCCAACAAGCGGCAGATCCAGGGAGACTCCCCTTCCTCCCTGGGAGGAGTGGCGTGGGAGCGCACCACAGGGATCTGCTGGGTCTGGAGACTCCACATGGGGTCGGGTGCCAGGGATAGAAATGCTCGGTCACAGGCTGGGTGAGCATGGAGCGTGGCAGGAGACCAGGGAGATGGGAGTGATTGACTGCTTTTCTCTGGGGGCGCACGGAGGAGAGGTGCCCCAAGGTCTTGGCTCCTCCGTGGCGCAGATTGGGAGGCCACCATTTTATCTCTCGTCCTCCAAAGCTGTACGGAAGGCTTGCAGGGAACAAAAGCTCCCGAGAGCAAACCCAAGCAGATTACTTAGCCCGGACTGGGCAAGGGTGGGGCAATTCTGCCCCCGGCAAAGACATTTGGGAACCATGGCAACAGGCCCCTCCCCCAGAAGATCAGCAAGAACAGCCAGCCAAGACCAAGTTTACTGAACGATGAGAACGGCAGAACTCCAGTGCTAGGGGAATATGTACATAGAATCCATGGCTTTTTTACCATGATTCTTTAGTCTTTCAAAGTTAATTTTTTAACTTTTTTTTTTTTGTATTTTTCTTTTTCCCTTTTTCAACCAACATCTTATCAATCCCTCTTTTAAAAAACATTTTTATTTTTCATTTAGAGTCATATTCTATCCCTTCATAGTAGTTACCCTTATTTTTGGCATATATATATAAGTTGTTCTCTCTTTTAATTTTTGAGATCGTTTTTTCTAACAGATCAAAATATACCCTAAATCTCTAGTGTATGCCTTTGTTCCAGTCTCCTGCTTGATCACATTCTCTCCCTTTTCTTTTCTTTTTTTAATCCTCTTCTTTCTTTTTTCAAACAACTTCTTATCAATTCCTTTTATAAAATTTTTTATAATTTTCATCTTTACAGTCATATTCCATCCCTTCATTATATCAACCCTTATTTTTGTGCATATATAAGTTTTTCTTTCTTTAAAATTTGGGAAGCACTTTCTTCTAACAAAACAAAATACACCCATAATCTAGTGTGTGATATTAATCTATGCACCAGCCTGATCATATTTGATCATATTCTGGTTTTTATTTTTTTTTTTTGTTTTGTTCTGTTTTTCTTTGTTTTTATCTTTTTCTTTTTCTTCTTTCTTTTTTTCCCTTTCTTTTCCCCCAGCTTAGGGCTTTTCTGATTTGTTTAGAGTATACTTTCTGGGGACGTTGTTACCCTGTTGGCATTTTGTTCTCTCATTCACCAATTCTCCTGACACCTAGTCTCTGATGAAATGACAAGATGGAAAAAATCACCTCAACAAAAAGAACAAGAGGTAGTACCGACTGCCAGGGACCTAATCAATACGGACATTAGTACGATGTTGGATCGAGAGATTAGAAACATGACTTTAAAGATACTAGCTGGGCTTGAAAAAAGCATGGAAGTTATTAGAGAAACCCTTTCTGGAGCAGTAAAAGAACTAAAATCTAACCAAGTCAAAATCAAAAAGGCTATTGATGAGGTGCAATCAAAAATGGGGGCGCTCACTGCTATGATAAATGAGGCAAAAGACAGAATCAGTGATATGGAAGACCAAATGACGGAAAATAAAGAAGCTGAGAAAAAGAGAGATAAACAAGTACTGGGTCACGAGGGCAGAATTCGAGAGATAAGCGATAAAATAAGACGAAAGAACATTAGAATAATTGAGATCCCAGAAGAAGAAGAAAGAGAGAGAGGGGCTGAAGGTATACTGGAGCAAATTATAGCAGAGAACTTCCCTAATTTGGGGAAGGAGACAGACATCAAAATCCAGGAGTCACAGAGAACCCCTCTCAAAATCAATAAAAATAGGTCAACACCCTGACATCTAATAGTAAAATTTACGAGTCTCAGAGAAAAAGAGAAAATCCTGAAAGCAGCTCGGGAGAAGAGATATGTAACCTACAACGGTAGAAACATTAGATTGGCAACAGACCTATCCACAAAGACCAGGCAGGCCAGAAAGGACTGGCAGGATATATTCAGAGCACTGAACGAGAAAAATATGCAGCCAAGAACTCTATATCCCGCTAAGCAATAACTGTAAATAGAAGGAGAGATAAAAAGCTTCCAGGAGAAACAAAAAAACTAAAGGAATTTGCAAACACAAAACCAGCCCTACAAGAAATCTTGAAAGGGGTCCTCTAAGCAAAGAGAGAGCCTAAAAGCAACATAGACCAGAAAGGAACACAGACAATATACAGTAACAGTCACCTTACAGGCAATAACAATGGCACTAAATTCATACCGTCCAATAGTTACCCTGAATGTAAATGGGCTAAATGGCCCAATCAAAAGACACAGTCTATCAGATTGGATTAAAAAACAAGACCCATCGATATAGTGTCTGCAAGAGACTCATTTTAGACCCAAAGACACCCCCAGACTGAAAGCGAGGGGGTGGAAAACCATTTGCCATGCTAATGGACACCAAAAGAAAGCTGGGGTGGTAATCCCTATATCAGACAAATTAGATTTTAAACCAAAGATAGTAATAAGAGATGAGGAAGGACACTATATCCTATTTAAAGGGTCTATCCAACAAGAAGATCTAACAATTGTAAATATCTATGCCCCTAACATGGGAGCAGCCAATTATATAAGGCAATTAATAGCAAAAGCAAATAAACACATCAACAACAATACAATAATAGTGGGGGACTTTAACACCCCTCTCACTGAAATGGACAGATCATCTAAGCAAAAGACAACAAGGAAATAAAGACTTTACATGACACACTGGACAAAAGGGACTTCACAGACACATTCAGAACATTCCATGTCAAAGCAACGGAATACACATTCTTCTCTAGTGCCCATGGAACATTCTCCAGAATAGAACCCATCCTAGGTCATAAATCAGGTCTCAACCAGTACCAAAAGATTGGGATCATTCCCTGCGTATTTTCAGACCACAGTGCTTTGAAACTAGAACTCAATCACAAGAGGAAAGTTGGAATGAACTCAAATACATGGAGGCTAAAGAGCATGCTACTAAAGAATGAATGGGTCATCCAGGAAATTAAGGAAGAATTTAAAAAGTTCATGGAAACCAATGAAAATGAAAACCCAACTATTCAAAATCTTTAGGATGCAGCAAAGGCAGTCCTAAAGGAAAGTACATAGCAATACAAGCCTTTCTCAAGAAACGAAAAGGTCTCAAGTACACAACCTAACCCTACACCTAAAGGAGCTGGAGAAAAAAAGAGCAAATAAAGCCTAAACCCAGCAGAAGAAGAGAAATAATAAAGATCAGAGCAGAAATCAATAAAATAGAAACCAAAAGAACAGTAGAGCAGATCAACGAAACTAGGGGCTGGTTCTTTGAAACAATTAAAAAGATTGATAAATCCCTGGACAGACTTGTCAAAAAGAAAAGAGAAATGACCCAAATCAATAAAATCATGAATGAAAGAGGAGAGACCACAACCAACACCAAAGAAATACAAACAATTATAAGAACATATTATGAGCAACTCTATACCAGCAAATTTGATAACCTGGAAGAAATGGATGCATTCCTAGAGATGTATCAACTACCAAAAATGAACCAGGAAGAAATAGAAAACCTGAACAGAACTATAACCACTAAGGAAATTGAAGCAGTCATCAAAAATCTCCCAAAAACAAAAGCCCAGGGCCAGATGGCTTCCCACGGGAATTCTACCAAACATTTCCAGAAGAATTAATACCTCTTCTGAAATTGTTCCAAAAAATAGAAATGGAAGGAAACTTCCAAACTCGTTTTTGAGGCCAGCATTACCTTGATCCCCAAACCAGACAAAGCCCCCATCAAAAAGGAGAATTACAGACCAATATCCCTGATGAACAAGGATGCAAAAATTCTCACCAAACTACTAGCCAATAGGATCCAACAGTACATTCAAAGGATTATTCACCCTGACCAAGTGGGATTTATCCCTGGGCTGCAAGGTGGTTCAACATCTGCAAATCAATCAGTGTGATACAATACATTAATAAAAGGAAGAACAAAAAACATATGATCCTCTCAATAGATGCAGAAAAAGCATTGGACAAAGTACAGCATCCTTTCTTGATCAAAACTCTTGAGAGTATAGGGATAGAGGGTACATACCTCAATATCATAAAAGCCATCTATGAAAAACCCACAGCAAATATCATTCTCAATGGGGAAAAACTGAGAGCTTTACCCCTATAGTCTGGAACACGGCAGGGATGTCCACTATGAACACTGCTATTCAACATAGTATTAGAAGTCCTAGCCACAGCAATCAGACAACGAAAAGAAATCAAAGGCATCCAAATCAGAAAAGAAGTCACACTCTCACTGTTTGCAGATGATATGATACCTTATGTGGAAAACCCAAAAGACTCCACCCCAAAACTGCCTGGACTCATACAGGAATTCAGCAAAGTGGCAGGGTATAAAATTAATGCACATAGATCAGTGGCATTCCTATACACCACCACCAAGAGAGAAGAAAGAGAAATGAAGGAGTCAATCCCATTTTCAATTGCACCCAAAACCATAAGATACCTAGGAAGAAATCTAACCAAAGAGGCAATGATCTGTACTCAGAAAACTATAAAATACTCATGAAAGGAATTGAGGAAGACACAAAGAAATGGAAAAACGTTCCATGCTCATGGATTGGAAGAACAAATATTGTAAAGATGTCAATGCTACCTAGAGCAATCTACACATTCAATGCAATCCCCACCAAAATACCATCCACTTTTCTCAAAGAAATGGAACAAATCATCCTAAAATTTGTATGGAACCAGAAAAGACCCCGCATAGCCAGAGGAATGTTGAAAAAAGAAAAGCAAAGCCGGCGGCATCACAATTCCAGACTTCCAGCTCTATTACAAAGCTGTCATCATCAAGACAGTATGGTACTGGCACAAAAACAGAGACATACGTCAATGGAATAGAATAGAGAGCCCAGAAATGGAGCCTCAACTCTATGGTCAACTCATCTTCGACAAAGCTGGAATGAATGTCCAGTGGCAAAAAGACAGTCTCTTCAACAAATGGTGTTGGGAAAATTGGACAGCCACATGCAGAAGAATGAAATTGGACCATTTCCTTACACCACACACAAAAATAGACTCCAAATGGTTGAAAGACCTCAATGTGAGACAGGAGTCCATCCAAATCCTAAAGGAGAACACAGGCAGCAACCTCTTTGACCCAGCCACAGCAGCTTCTAGAAACATCGCCAAAGGCAAGGGAAGCAAGGGCAAAAATGAATTATTGGGACTTCATCAAGATAAAAACCTTTTGAACAGCAAAAGATACGTCAACAAAACCAAAAGACAACTGACATAATGGGAGAAGATATTTGCAAATGACATATCAGATAAAGGACTAGTATCCAAAATCCATGAAGAACTTATCAAACCCAACACCCAAAGAACAAATGATCCAATCAAGAAATGGGCAGAAGACATGAAGAGACATTTTTCCAAAGAAGACAACAAAGTGGCCAATAGATGTATGAAAAAGTGCTCAACATCGCTCAGCATCGGGGAAATCCAAATCAGAACCTCAGTGAGATATCACCTCACACCACTCAGAATGGCTAAAATGAACAAGTCAGGAAACGACAGATGTTGGCGGGGATGCGGAGAAAGGGGAACCCTCCTCCACTGTTGGTGGGAATGCAAGCTGGTGCAAACACTCTGGAAAACAGGATGGAGGTTCCTCAAAAAGTTGAAAATAGAGCTACCATATGAACGAGCAATTGCACTACTGGGTATTTACCCCAAAGATACAAATGTAGGGAGCCCAAGGGGTACATGTACCCAGATGTTTATAGCAGCAATGTCCACGATAGCCAAACTGAGGGAAGAGACAAGATGTCCATCGACAGATGAATGGATAAAGAACAAGTGATATATATATACAATGGAACATTATGTAGCCATAAAAAGGAATGAGATCTTGCCATTTACATCGACATGGATAGGACTGGAGAGTGTTATGCTGAGCGAAATAAGTCAATCAGAGAAAGACATAAATCATATGACCTCATTGATATGAGGAATTCTTAATCTAAGGAAACAAACTGAGGGTTGCTGGAGTGGTGGGGGTGGGAGGGATGGGGAGGCTGGCTGATAGACATTGGGGAGGGTATGTGCTATGGTGAGCGCTGTGAATTGTGCAAGACTGTTGAATGACAGATCTGTACCTCTGAAACAAGTAATACATTATATGTTAAAGAAAAAAAAGAAGATAGCAGGATGGGGAAGAATGAAGGGGGGGATCGGAGGAGGAGATGAACCATGAGAAACGATGGACTCTGGAAAACAAACTGAGGGTTTTAGAGGGGAGGGGGTGGGAGGATGGGTTACCCTGTTGATGGGTATTAAAGAGGGCACATTCTGCATGGAGTACTGGGTATTATATGCAAATAACGAATCATGGAACACTACATGAAAAACTAAGGATGTATGGTGATTAACATAAAAATAAAAAAGTTAAAAAAAGACTCTCTTATACTTTTTCTTTCTCTGTTCTTTGTATTCCCCCTCCCATTTGTTGATCTGTTTTGTTTCTTAATTTCCACAGGAGTGAAATCATATGGTATTTGCCTTTCTCTGATTTATTTTGCTGAGCATCATACACTCTAGCTCTATAAGGATTTTCTTAATCACATTGTTTTTCTGTAGCTTACTTTGTTGTAAGAATACAGTCTATGATACAGATAACATATACAGTATGTGTTAATCGACTCATTGGGTTAGAGGTACAGTTTCTGGTCAAAAGAAGGCTATTAGCAGGTCACTTTTGGGTGAGTCAAAAGTATACTCAGATTTTCAACTGCACAGGGTTTTGGCAGTCCTAATCCCTGCATTGTTCAAGGGCCAACTGTATGTTGAATAAAAGTGGCAAGAGTGGGCATCCCTGTGTTGTTCATGATCTTAGAGGAGAAGCTTTTGGCTTTCACCATTGCATAGGATGTGGCTTCTCGGGTATGGCCTTTATTATGTTCAGTTTCGTTCTCTGTATACCTGCTTTGTTGAGAGCTTTTATCAAAATGGCTGTTGCATTTTGTCAGATGCTTTTTCTGCATTCGTTGAGATGATCATATGATTTTTATCCTTCATTTTGTTAATGCGGCCTATTACTTTGATTTGTGGATGTTGAACCCCCCCTTGCATCCCTGAAATATTTTTCATACCTCTTCCTGTATTGTTGAATTTGGTTTACTGTTATTTTGTTGAGGATTTTTATATCTATGTTCATCACAGATACTGATCTGTAATTTTCTTTCCTTGTGGCATCTTGGTAGGTTTTGATAAGGGCAGTGCTGGCCTCCTAAAAGGAGTTGGGAAGCATCCCTTCCTCTTGTTTTTGTGGAAAAGTTTGAGGATTGGTATTCATTTTTCTTTGAAAATTTGGTGGAATTCACCAGGAAAGCCACATGGTCCTGGACTTCTGTGTATTGAGAGGGTTTTGATTACTTATTTAATCGCCCTATGGGTAATTGGTCTGTTCAGATTTTCTGTCTCTTCGGGATTCAGTCTTGTAAGGTTGTATGTTTCTCGGAATTTATCCTTTTCCTCTAGATTGTCTAACTTGTTGGGGTGTAATTGTTCGAGTGGCCTTTTATGAGCCTTTGTATATCTATGATATCAGTGGGAACATCTCTTTCATTTCTGATTGTGAGTCCTCATTCTTTTTTTACCTTAAGTCTAGCTGAAAATTTGTCAGCTTTGTTTTTTTTTCAAAGAACCAGCTCTTTTGTGAATCTTCCTGTTGCCTTTTTTTTCTTTCTATTGTCTTCATAGTCTGTATTTGATTTATTTCTGTTCTGATAGGTTACTTCCTTTCTTCTAGTAACTTTGGACTTCCATTTTTTTTTTCTGTTTTCTTGAGGTGGAAAGTCAGTTTGCTTATTCGAGATGTTTCTTTTTTTTTTAAGATTTCATTTATTTATTTGACATAGAGAGACACAGCGAGAGAGGGAACACAAGCAGGGGGAGTGGGAGAGGGAGAGGCAGGCTTCCCGCTGAGCAGGGAGCCTGATGGGGGACTCGATCCCAGGAACCTGAGATCATGACCTGAGCCGAAGGCAGACGCTTAACGACTGAGCCACCCAGGCGCCCTCGAGATGTTTCTTGTTTATTGAGTTCGGCCTGTATCAGTATAAACGTCCCTCTTAGAACCATTTTTTTTTTTTTAAAGTAAGCTCTGAGGGGTGCCTGGGTGGCTCAATCAGTTAAGTGTCTGCCTTGGGCTCAATTCATGATGTTAGGTTTCTGGGATCGACACCTGCATTGGGCTCCCTGCTCAGCGGGTGGAACCTGCTTCTCCCTTTCCCACTGCCTGCAGCTCCCCCTGCTTGTGCTCAATCTCTCTCTGTCTCTGTCAAATAAATAAATGAAATATTTTTAAAAAATAAAGTGAGTTCTATGCCCAGTGTGTGGCTCAAACTCAACCACAAGTTCAAGAGTCACAACGGTCTACCGTCTAAGCCAGCCAGGTGTCCCATTCTCATAACCCCTTTTGCTGCATTCCATAAATTTTGCTATGTTGTATTCCATTTTCATTTGTCTCAAAGTATTTCTTGGTTTCTCTTGTGGTTTGCTCAAGGACCCATTTAGTAGCATGTTGTTTAATCTGCATGTTTGTGAATTTCCAGTTTTCTTCTTGTAATTGATTTCTCATTCCATACCACTGTGGTTGGAAAAGATGCTTGATTTGATTTCAGTCATCATTTTGGAAATTTCTAGGCTTCTTGAATTTATTGTCTTGTCTTGTGGCCTAACGTATTGTCTAGCTTGGAGAGTGTTCTATGTGCACTTGAGAGGGAGTGGATCCCATGTGCTACTTTTGGACGGCCGCTTCTGTATGTATCTGTTAAGTCCCTAATTACCTTGTTGTCTGAGGCTAATGATTCCATTTATATAAGTGAGGTATGAAAGTCCCCCACGGTATTGCTGCTGGTTTCTCCTTTGAGATGTGTATATATATGCTCTACATATTTAGTTGCGCCTCTGTTGGGTGGGTAAATATTTACAAATGTTGCATCCTCTTTTTGGATTGATTCCTTTATCATTATGTAATGCCCTTCTTTGGCTCTTGATAACAGTGTTTGGATTTTTTTTCTCCTGCATTAGACTGAGAATCAGAAGATCATTTTTTAGCTGCAACCTTGAACAAAACACAGTCTGTTGTTTTTTTTTTTTTTCTCTGTAAAGTAGAAATAATAAATTTTTCTCCTAGGACTATCTCATGACTCAAATAAGAGAATGTACTGTAAAAGTCTTTTCTGAAGTATGGGTACTGCCCAAATATAAAAAGTTGTAATGCTCATGACTATGCAACAGCCAAATGTTCAGGATAAGATTTTTTTTTAGACATATTTATTTACTTGAGAAGAGAGAGAGAGAGAGAGAATGCACAGGCATGTGTTAGAGAGGGGTGGGGCAAGGGCAGAGGGAGAGAGCGAATCCCTGCTGAGTGCGGAGCTCGATGCAGGGCTCTATCCCAGGAGCTTGGGACCATGACCTGACCCAAAAGCAAGAGTCAGCTGCTTAAGTGACTGTGTCATCCAGGCACCCCGGAATAAGATTTAAAAAGCAATTTTTTTTGAGGGCTTACTGTTGTAAGTCCTATTCTAAGTGGCCTCTATCACATTTAATTCTAAAATCAATTCTTAAAAAAATGAAAAATAGAACCTATTCTAAAAGTACATATTCCTATGTTCCTCAGAGTTTGGGAAACGCAGGCAGAAGAGAGGTTAAGTAGGGGCCCCTAGGTGGCTCAGTCGGTTAAGCTTCTGCCTTCGGCTCAGACATTATAATTGAGGGCAACTGGCAGGCTCGGTCAGTGGAATATGTGACTCGATCTCAGGGTTATGAGTTTGAGCAATTTGTGTGTACGGCTTACTTAATTAAAATAAAAAGATGTTGTAATTGGGCTTGTTTTCTTTTTCCTTTTGACCCTTTCACCCATTTCTCCCACCTCCAACCCCCTACCTCTGGCAAACACCCATCTGTTCTGTCTAGGAGCTCAGTTTTTTCGTTTTTGTTTTGTTTCATTTAAGGTTCTCCAAGTAAGTGATGGATAGTATTTGTCTTTCTCTGTGTGGCCTGTTTGACTTAGCAGAATGCCTTCAAGGTCCAGCCATGGTGCAAGTGGAAAGATTCCATTCTTTATTCTGGCTGAGTAGTATCCAGTGTGTGTATCTACCACAATTTCTTTATTCATTCATCCACTCATGGGCACTTAGGTTGTTTCTAGTTTCCTTGTACATAACCCTGCAGTGAACACAGGGGTGCATATACCTTTTTGAGTTAATGTTTTCGTTTTCTTCGGATAAATACTCAGAAGGGGAATTCCTGGATCTTACAGGAGTTCTCTTTTTAATTTTTTTGAGGATCGTCTGTACTGTGTCCCATCGTGGCTGCACCAACTTATATTCCCACTAACAGTGCACAAGAGTTTTTGTCTTCTTTACATCTTCACCAAAACTTGTCATTTCTTGTCTGTTTGAAAATGGCCATTCTAACAGGTGTGAAGTGGTGTCTCATTGTGGTTTTGATTTGCATTTCCCTGGTGGTTAATGATGTTGAGCATCTTTTCATGTTCGTGTTGACCATCTGTATCTCTTCTTTAGAAATATGTCTATTTGGATCTTCCTATTTCTTTTTAATTTTATTATGTTATGTTAGTCACCATACAATACATCATTAGTTTTTGATGTAGTGATCCACGATCCATTGTTTTCGTATAACACCCTGTGCTCCATGCAGTACGTGCCCTCCTTAATACCCATCACCAGGCTAACCAATCCCCCCTCCCCCCTCCCCTCTAAAACCCTGTTTGTTTCTCAGGTCCATAGTCTCTCATGGTTCATCTCTCCCTCCAATTCCCCCCGGCCATTTTTCCCTTCCTTCTCCTAATGTCCTCCATGCTATTCCTTATGTTCCACAAATAAGTGAAACCATATGATAATTGACTTTCTCTGCTTGACTTGTTTCACTTAGCATAATCTCCTCCAGTCCCATCCATGTTGATGTAAAAGTTGGGTATTCATCCTTTTTGATGGCTGAGTAATATTCCATTGTATATATGGACCACATCTTCTTTATCCATTCATCTGTTGAAGGGCATCTCGGCTCTTTCCACAGTTTGGCTATTGCGGACATTGCTGCTATGAACATTGGGGTGCATATGGCCCTTCTTCTCACTACATCTGTGTCTTTGGGGTAAATACCCAGTAGTGCCATTGCTGGGTCATAGGGGAGCTCTATTTTTAAATTTTGAGGAACCTCCACACTGTATTCCAAAGTGGCTGTACCAACTTGCATTCCCACCAACAGTGTAAGAGGGTTCCCCTTTCTCCACAACCTCTCCAACATTTGTTGTTTCTTTCCCTGTCCATTTTGGCCATTCTAACTGGTGTAAGGTGGTATCTCAAGATCTCCCTATTTTTAAATTAGATTGCTTGTGGGTTTTTTGGTTTTGTTTTGTTTCTGTTTTTTTTTCTTGTTTTTTTTTTTTTTTCCCGATTGTTTTGTTTTGCTGTTGAGTTGCATGAGTGATATTAACCCCTTATCAGATATATGATTTGCAAATGTTTTCCCATACAGTAGGTTGTCTTTTTATTTTGTTGATGGTTTCCTTGCTGATGTCATCCCACACTTTTTTTAATTGTTTTTACTTTTGGTATCAGGTTAAAAAATCACTACCAAGACCTCTATCAAGTGGCTTTTCCCTGTGTTTTCTGTTAAGAGTTTTAGGGTTTCAGGTCTTATATTCAATTCTTGAATGCATTTGGAGTTAATTTTTTGTGTAGTGTAAGATAGTGGTGTGGTTTCGTTGTTCTGCATGTGACTGTCCACTTTTCCCAGCCTTGTTGTTTAAAGAGACTGTTCTTTCCCCCTTGTATATTCTTGGCTCCTTGGTCATGAGGTACTGTACCTTAGATGGGTGGGTTTCCTTCTGGGCTCTCTCTTTTGTTCTGGTGCTCTGTGTGTGTCTGGTTTTTTGCCAACACTAGATTGTCTTGAATACTCTAGCTTTGCAATAATCTGAAATCAGTGAGTGTGATGCCTTTAGCGTTGTTCTTCTTTCTCTAGATTGCTCTGGCTATTCAGAGTCTTCTGTGGCTTCATACAAGTTTTTGGATCCTTTGTTGTATTTCTGTGAAAAATAGAATTACGATTTTGTTAAGAATTGCATTGAATCTGTAGATGGTTTGGGGAAGTGTGGAGAATTTAACACCATGATTTCTTCTAATCCAAGAGCATGGAGTATCTTTCCATTTCCATGTGTTGTCTTCGTTTTCTTTCCTTAACATCTTGTAGTTTTCAGTATAAGCTTTCACGTCTTGGTGAAGTTTCTTTCTGGGTATTTTATTCTTTTTGATGCAACTTCACGTGGGATGATCTTCCCAATTTCTTTTTCTGATAGTTCGTTATTAGTGTATAGACATGCAACAGATTTTTGTATATTGATATTGGATCCTGTACCTTTATTGAATTCAGTCGTTATTTCGAACAATTTTTCTGTGGAGTCTTTAAGGTTCTCCTTATATACTCTGCCTGCCATCTGCAAATAGTGAAAGGTTTACTTTTTCCTTTCCAATTTAGATGCCTTGTTTATTTTTGTTGCATAATTGCTCTGCCTAGGTTTTCCGATACTATGTTGAATAAAAGTGGCGAGGAAAGACCAGGCAAGTTCCTAATGTAGAGGATCTTAGAGGAAATAGTAACAGCTGAAACTTTTCTCTATTGGATGTGATTTTATCTGTGGGCTTGTCCTGTATGGCCTTTATCATGTTGAGGTATGTTCCCGCTCCACTCACTCTGTTGAGAATATTGACCGTCAATGGATATTGAGTTTTTTCAAATGCTTTTTGTGCATCTCTCAAGATGGTAGCATGATTTTTATTCTTCAGTTTGTTAACGTGATGGATCACTTGGGTTGATGTGCACGTGTGAACCCTCCTTGCATTCCTGGAACAAATCCCAGGATCATAGCATATGATCCTTTCAGCATATTGGTGAACTCGGTTTGCTAGTATTTTGTTGAACATTTTTGCCTCTGTGTTCATCATGGATATTGGCCTGTAATTTTATTTTCTTGGGGTGTCCTTGTCTGGATTTGGTATCAGGATAATGTTGGACTCAGGAAATGATTTTGGAAGCTTTCTCTTCTGTTTTTTGGAAATGTTTGAGAAGGATTGGTATGAATTCTTCCCTGAATGGAAGAATTCACCAGTAAAGGCATCTGGTCCTGGAACTTGGTTTTTGGGAGGTTGTAAATTGCTGATATGACGAGCATTGGGTGCTTTATGTAAGTGTTGAATCACTGAATTCTATTCCTGAAATTAATACTGTACTCTGTATGTCACTAGTTCGAATTTATTTACTTATTATTTCTAAGATTTTCTTTTATTTATTTATTTATTTATTTAAGACTTTATTTATTTGACAGAGAGAGACACAACAAGAGAGGGAACACCAGCAGGGGAATTAGGGGAGTGAGAAGCAGGTTTTCCGCCGAGCAGGGAGCCTCATGTGGGGTTCGATCCGAGGACCCTGGATGATGACCTGAGCCAAAGGCAGACGCTTAATGACTGAGCCACCTAGGCGCCCCTAAGATTTTATTTTTATGAGAGAGAGAGGGACCATGGACAGCAGGAGGGGTAGAGGGAGAGGAGGAGAGAGAGTCTCAAGAAGACTCCATGCCGAGTTTGGAGCCTGGCCTGCGGCTCAGTCACATGCCCCTGAGATCATAGCATGAGCTGGAACCAAGAGTTGGATGCTCAGCCGACTGAGCCATCAGGTGCCGCAAGGAACTAGAATTGAAATAAAAACTTATAACATAAATATGAATAAATAAAGCTCTGATTCTTTGAGGTTGTCCAAATTGTTGCTGTGTACTCTTCACAATAGTTCCTTTGAGTCTTTATTTTGGTGGTGTCCATTGTGATATGTTAGCCAACGGGAAATCGTGGTTTTGAATAGCCTTGGTGTGACTGTTCTCAGCGAGAGCGAGGTGAGTGGCTTGGGGAAGGGGAGCAGGAGGGCCGTGTGATTGCTGACCAAGGGGAACCCCAGGCTGTGCCCCACGGATGTCCCTGCTCTGCAATAGCCATCGTTCCCTCCCACTTCTCACTTGTGTTCCTGGCGCCTGTCACAGGGGACCCGTCAATGCCCCACATCGTGGCCCAGGTGGTGCCCGTCAAAAAAACACCAAATGGAACAAATGGCATGGCCTGAAACCTGTTACATTTGCAAAATTCTAGTGAGAATCCTGTGTTCAGGAACCTCTGGTAATTTCCTAAGTTGGTACTTACTCTTGGTGTTAAAAAATGAAGGGGTACGCAGGTCTCGGTGCTTCACATGGTGATTTTCTGGTTGGGATTTACTTTGTGCTAGGGGACGTCATAGAACGAGACAGAACATCTCTCTTTGCACGGTAGCCCAGCCCCACCCATAGCATCTGGCTGTGAGCTGTGGGTAGATCGTGTGCCCTGGGGTGAAATTGTGAGACCTGGAACAAGATCATCTCACCAGCAGGGGCCTGAAGCCAGTGTAGGGACACACCCCTGCAAGCTGCTTTGCATTGCTGGGGGGATTACAGAATGATCATTTGATCCCTGTCCGTGTTCAAAAATGGCCAAGTCATTATTGTGAAATCTGAAAATCAGGCCCTCCTAAGAGAAGAGAATCCTTCACCAATGTTGGTGGGGCCCTGAAACTCTGCCACTCCATTCATGTCATCTTCCCTGAGTGCCTGCCCTGGGCAAGGCAAGGGCTTTGGGGGGAGGCCAAGATAGATGCAGTCCCGGCGCCCAGGGGCCCAGGTTCCCATCAAGGCGTGTGGCCTGTCAACAAGTATGTGGTGAGCAGAACAGAGAGGGCAAGGCACTCCGTGCCGTTTGAGGGGCTAGAGGAAGGTTTCCTGTGCCATTTGAGGGTGATGTCACTGACGCATGGCCCTCCTGTCCACCCCGCGGGGTACCAGATCGCCACCGCCTGGCCGGCAGTAGCCCCAGCACGTTCACCACTGTGGAGGTGGGTGCCATGGTGAGGCAGTTCATGGGCACATGCTGGCCCTGGAGTTGGCATACATCTTCAGGCTGCCGGCCAAGATGAGGCAGGGCTGGGCAAGCTGCTGTAGGCCCCCATCATCACCACTGAGAAGAGAGGTAAGACCCGAGGCCCAAGTCCACTGTCGTGGTGCTACAGGGAGGAGAGCTGGGCAGGAAACGGAGCCGGGAACTTGCATGGTCCACGACGTCCAGGTCAGGCCCTGTACCGTCGCGTGTCTACACAGCCTGACATTTATCAGCCAGGCAGGAATGTCCCCGGTTTAATGCTAGAGACTCGGCTCAGAAAGGTTGTGTAACTGGCCCAGGGTGGCTCTGAGTCACTGTGTTGAGGGCAGCTCCCTGAAGCCAGGCACTTGGTCTCTGATGTTCAAAACCATGTGCCCAGCTGAGCAGGTGCTCATTAAAGTTTCCTGTGGAGCAATCGTAGGGAGATCTGTCTTCATGGACGCCGCTTCTGTTGCAAACACTGGCGAGATGCTTATTGTACATTGCCTTGGTTTATCCTCACCAAAGCCTGGGGAACAAAGCTCTGTGAGCCCCAGTTCTACAGAAGAAGTGGGGGCCCAGACAGATTCAGTCATTTCCTGCTGTGGGGCAGTGATGTGAACACCCTTCATAGACCCCCCCCCCAACCCCCTTTTCCCACACCAATCTTCTGTGAGTTCCCATCTCGGCAAGCCCCTGACATGCCCTTCAGCCTCGCTGTGGAATCTGCCTCAGCAGGCTCCCTAACCAAGGCCACCCCAATTCCAGTTGTGGAGGTCAGGGCCAGACCCAGAGGTCTGAGGGAAGAGGAGGACAGGAAGGCACTTGCACGCAGAGCCAACGGGTGCGCTCGGAGAGATGGCCTGTCCTACCTCCCATCTGGGAGTGCCTAGCGCCAGGCTCTGGAGCTGTGTGACCTTAGGCAAGGCCCTTCCCCTCTCTGTGCCCTGGTGCCCACCTGGTGGCCTCTTGGGAAGCACCCAAGGGCCAGCACCGTCCACGTGGTGCCATGGCCTTGCTCAGAGTTTGAGCCAGTGTCCCCGCGTGTGATCACTCTAGGACAAGATCTAGAGCAGATGGTTTAAGTGAGGCAGGGGTTGAACCCAGAGTGCTTGAAAAACAATCCAAAGGGCTGATCTGAAACCTACCAAAGATAGAAGGCAAAAGAGGCCGGCGTGCACTGAGCTCTTGC
This sequence comes from Mirounga angustirostris, assembly GCF_029215605.1. Classification (NCBI taxonomy): domain Eukaryota; kingdom Metazoa; phylum Chordata; class Mammalia; order Carnivora; family Phocidae; genus Mirounga; species Mirounga angustirostris. The sequence continues at coordinate 95,348,609 of NW_026991722.1, forward strand.
CACCTTCTGGCCACCTTCCAGGCATTGCAGCCCATTGCTCTCTCTACTTCCACACATCAGGCCGAACCTGTCCTCTAGGGTTTTTGTGGAGGCTTCATTCCATAGGCTAGACAGATGAAAGCATTGGTCATTGGCCATTGATTGAACCTCCAGCCCCTCTCCCGTCCTCAGAAGTCATGGGTGGGACCAAAAGTTCCAACCCTCTGATCACAACGTTGGTTGTCCTGGTGACCAGCCCACATCCTCATTAACATGACAAGAGACACCTTTGTCACTCTGGACAAAGACGTGTATATGAGAAACAAGTTTTCTCATCTGAATGGCTAAATAGATATTCTTCTTACAAGTCACAACATTGCAAACATGGCTCCAGTCTCTGCTTCTGTGCTCACAGGACGCCCTCCCAGCGGTGTGTTCAAATTTCTCTCATCTTCTAAGGATGTTTGGATCGCCTTATTGCCTCACTATTTGTCAAATGATTGCTGGATCCTAAATTGCTTCTCAAAATATGCCTTTCTTCATGTTCAGCAACGGATCATGTGGAACACTTGGGCTCCCCATGTGAATTAGCTATTATAATACCTTGCTCATGTTCATCTGTCCAGAGTTTGCAGTTACATTTACAAGCAGCTTTGCTGTTAGTGACCTTCAAGCTTGAAGGTAGTCCTCTTGACTTTAGGTGTCATTGAAAAGACCCCTTGATGCGTTGTTTTGGGGTTTTGGGGGCATCGGTAGGTTTAGCTTGTATTTGTAGAACCCAGGACTCTATACATGCATTTATGTCAGGTAGATTTCTAGAAGTGTAATTGTTGGGTTAAAAGGCAAGTGCATTGAAAACCTTGATAAATAAAACCAAATTGCCCTCCAAAAAAGAAACCAGTCCCTGGATTAGGGTGCTTCCTACTGCACTGTGACTTGCTCTTAACTGCAAGGTCTGCAAAACCCTGTGTCCATATAAGCTGGCATCCACAGGTACCAGGGGTTAGAACACCAACGTATCTTTTTGGAGGACACAGTTCAACCCACAACAGAGCAGTTTTCGTACAACAAAGCTGTGGCCTCTACTCTGAGACCAGGACAGCATTTCCTAAGATGCTGGTGGCATCCTATAGACAGCGGCTGTGTAGGCATCACTGAGAATTCAGCGTGCATCCATCTCTGGACAAGCTTCACCGCCCTGCTGCAGCCAGGGGTCATGGGCGTGCCCTTTGTCCATCTGTCTGGTCACAGCTTGAGCGGTTCTTGTCCTTATTTGCTGAGTATTCCAGAGGAGACCCGGGACCCAGAGCCCCTGGCCCCCTGGCCTGCACTCTGGCTGCTGCAGCCCTCCCCAGACTAATTAACCAACAGAAATTGACGGGAGGGAGAATGTGAGCTGGGCATCTCTGTGTGCATCCTGGTGTGGGTTCAATTCTGAGATTCAGGGCCTGGCTACCACCATTCATGTTCCACAGGGTGTCAAAATGTCAAATGAGCACCTGCCCTACCCTAGGCCCGCCCTTCATTGTCACCTGACATTGGAGGGACCACGGGGCTTCCAGCTTAGGTCTGAGTCAGGGCAGAATAGGGGTGATCTGGCATGCAGAGCACTCACTGCACGCCCCGCCCCCAGTGAGGCTGCCACAAACCTGGGTGGGAGATGCCCTGGAGGGCCAGAGGAGATGGGGCTCACCTCCAGGGGGCACAGCCACTGGGGTGGACAGGTCTCTGTGGCAGCCCAGGTGTGCACGGAGAGGGGTGGCCCATGGAGAGCTCCTGGGCTTTGGGGACTTACACCCAGTGTGGCGATCAGGGGGGGCTTCACGGAGGAGGAGCCATTTGAGATAGGTTGTCAGGGAAAAGGGATTTCACCGAGGACACAAGGGAAGGTAAGATTTACAAGGGCCCAGCAAAGCTAAATGTTCAAGGAGTGGGAAGAGCGAGGTGTTCCCAGGCCAGCTGACCCCTGTCTCTTTCCACCTGTAGCTCCGAGAAACACCGGTGCTACGACGTCATCCTGACGGCCTACAACATCATCGGCGAGAGCCCAGTAGCGCGCCCGTGGAGGTGTTCGTCGGCGAGGCCGGTAAGCTCCGGGTGCCCCCGCCTTCTGGGAGGCCTGGCCTGGCGCTCTCAGGGGCTGAGCAGCGTGCCCATGTTGAGGAGCATGGTGCCTGTGCGAGGCTAGGAGGCTCCGGCGTGGGTCAGCGTGGGGAGGGGTGTCGGAAGCGCCGGCGGGCACCTGCGGGGAACACGGTGGCATCAGTGGTGTCAGCGGCGGCAGCAGTAGTGCTGGCCGTCGGTCGGAGTCAGCGTTCGGCAGCAGCGGAAGCTCCCGGCAGCAGAGGCAGCAGCCGTATGAGCAGCGGGTGGCGGCAGCGGTAGGTGCCGGGATAGTGGGCGTCGGTATGTGGCAGCGGGAGGCGGTGGAGGCAGGGGCGGCAGGAAGCGGTGAGGCACAGGCACCTGGCGCCGCAGGCAGGCAAGAGCCGGCAAACGGCAGGCAGGCGGCAACAGGAAGCGGCCACAGCGGTGTCAGGCGGCGGTGGCAGGAAGCGGCGGAAGACAGCGGAGGCAGGCGGCGGGGGAAGGTGGCAGGAGGAGGGAGGCTGCAGTGGCGGCCGGCAGTGCGGGCAGCCGGTTCCAGGTGCCAGCGGTAGGCAGGCGGAGGCGGCAGGTAGGAGGTAGCAGGTGCAGGCTGCAGTAAGCAGCGGCTGGCAGGCAGGCCACGGCAGGCAAGGGCCGCGGGTGGTGCCAGGATATAGCAGGCGGCGGCAGCAGGCAGTCGGCGGGGGCAGGCAGGCGGCAGACAGCAGCATTAGGCAGACGGCAGCTGTGGCAATTGGCAGGTGGCAGCGGTAGGCAGACGGTGCCGGCAGTGGTGGGGGTAGGCACGCAGCGTTGGCATGCATCCTCGGGGTTAGGTAGCTGGGCCCGGTGAGCCAGGCTGCGGCAGCAGACGGCGGTGGCAGGCGGCGGCAGGATGCGGAGGCAGGCAGGCGGCCACGGATGCCGGCGGGCAATAGGCGGCGGGCGCAGGCAAGGGCGGTGGGTGGCAGAAGGCAGGTGGCGGCGGCAGGCAGAGGTAAGAGGCAGCAGGGGGCGGCAGTGGCAGACGGCAGTGGTAGTACTGACTGGTGGCGGCAGCAGGCAGGCGGTGGCAGGCGGCGGTGGCAGGCGGCGGCAGGCAGGTAGTGGCAGTCGCTGACAGGTGGCAGCGGGCAGCAGCAGAGGTGGCAGCGGTGACAGCACCAGTGGGTGGCGTAGGCGGCTGCAGCGGCTGCAGGGGCGGCAAGGGCTACAGGGGCGCCAGCTTGGGACAGCCCCGGGTCATTGGGCGGCGTTGTGTGGCAGCCTCAACAGCAGGTGCCATTCACTTCAGCCGGAGTCACCGGCGGCGGAAGCAGGCGCCGCGATAGGGGCGGGGTCAGCAGCAGGCGGGTCAGCGGCGGCAGCGTGAGTCAGCGAGGGGAGGGGCGCCGGAAGCGCCGGCGGGCATAGTCGGGTTAGGCGGAGGCGTCAGCGGCGGCAGCAGTAGTGCTGGGGTCAGTCGGCTTCAGCTTTGTGCAGCAGCGGAAGCTCCAGGCAGCAGAGGCAGCAGCAGGCGTATCAGCAGCGGGCGGCGGCAGCGGTAGGTGCCGGGTTAGTGGGGTCAGTATGTGGCAGCGGGAGGCGGTGGAGGCAGTGGAGGCAGGTAGCGGCAGGCAAGTGTGGTGGGCGGCGGCAGGCAGGGTTGGCAGACAGGCGCCGGCGCTAGGCGATTGCAGGCGGCGGCAGGAAGCGGTGGCAGGCTGTGGTAAGCAACGGCAGGCAGGCAAGGGCGGCGGGCGGTGGAAGGAGGTAGCAGGCGGCGGTGGCGGCAGGGGGCGGGGGCAGGCAGGCTGCGGCACTGGGGGTAGGCAGTAGCCGCAGGTGGCAAGAGGTGGTGGCGGCAGGAAGCGGCGGCGGGCAGGTGGTGGGGCCAGGTGGTGGCGGCTGGCAGGCCCCGGCTAGGGGCAGGCAGGGGGCGGCGGCGGCAAGAGGTGGCAGACGGTGGCAGGCAGTGGTAAGCGGCGGGAGGAAACGGCGGCAGGCGGCAGGGCCAGGCAGCAGCGTTAGGTAGGCGGCAGCGGTAGGCATGTGGTGGCGTTGGGCTGCCGTGGCGGGTAGTGGTAAGTGGCAGCAGGCGGGGGTAGGCGGCGGTGGTAGGTAAGCAGCAGCAGGCCGTGGCGGGCTGCAGGCAGCAGGGGCCAGGCAGGAAGTGGCGGCTGATAGTCGTAACCGGCCATAAGCGGTTGCAGAAAGTGGCGGCAGGCGGCAGGGGCAGGTGGCAGGGGGAGGCGGGCCACAGTGGGGGCAGGCAGTTTGGGCAGCAGGCGGCAGTGGCCGCAGGCAGCGGAGGCAAGCGGGCTGCAGGGGGCAGCGGCAGTAGGTGGCGGCGGTAGGTTGGCAGCGTTGGCAGGCACCGTCCAGTTTAGGCAGCGGAGGCTGGTGGCAGGAGAGGAGGTGGCAGGTGGCGGGCTGCAGGTGGCGGCGGTAGACAGCGGTAAACGGCAGCAGGGGGTGCGGGCAGGCAGGCGGACGCAAGGGGATGCAGGCAAGGGTGGCAGGCGGCAGCGGCAGGAAGCGGGGGCAGGCAGGTGGCTGGGACGGTAGGCAGCGGTAACTGGCAGCAGCTGGCGGGGGCAGCGGCCCGGTGGTGGTACGGGCAGGGTCAGCACTGTGCAGCCAGCGCCAGCAAGCAGCAGGCGGCAGAGGGCGGCAGCGTGGGCCAGCCGCGTCGGCGGTCAGCAGCAGCGTCTGCGATGGGCAGCGGGTGTCAGTGGTGGTAGCTGGGGGCAGTGGCGGTATGGCTGGGAGCAGAGGGAGCCGGGGGCAGCGGCGTCCTTGGAACCCTAGCATGCTGCGGTTCCGAGGAAGAGGTGCCCCTCAGCCTGGTATCTGCAGGGGACACAGGGGGCCACCCAGGACCCAGAGGCCGAGCCTGAGGCGGAGTGCCAAGTCCTACTTCCTCCCATTGGGGAGGCCAGGTGAGTTCGGCCTCTGCCCTGGGCCTGAGCTTCAGTCTCTCCATCTGTAAAGTGGGCAGAACAGCAAAACCTTAGGGTTATGGTGCAGATTTAACATAGGTAATGGGTTTCCTCTAGACTGGTTCAGAGTCCAGGTTGTCATTCCTCTTATTCCACTTCCAGCTGTGTGACCTTGAGCAAGATAGGTAATCGCCAGGCCTCAGAATTCTCATCTGAGAGATGGGCCTGCAAAGAGGACCTATACAGGCTTGTTTTGGGGATTTAGTGAAGTAGTACACAGAACCCATTTCCAAAGTCAATGTAAATCATGGTTCCTGGCACAAGATAAGTGCAGTACGAGTCTTTGGGATTAATATCACAGAAGTATTAGTTATTGTTATTGCTAGCACCGGGGAAGGAACACCGTGATTGCCATCCTCATGATTATCATCGTGAGTTAATTGAGGAGCTGCTCTGTGCCTGGCGCTGGCTAAGCATTCTACACCATTTATCAGTTTGCACATCTCCATGGGCTAGGATCCTGATAGGCTTCTGAGTCTTAGAGACGCAGATAATGCTTGGAACCAGATTTCAATCCCTTGTCTTTGCAGCTCCAAAACCTGTGCTTCCAACCTCTCCATGATTGGGGCATATCCGAAACCCTCATGCCTCTCTGCTTGACTCTGCACCTTACAGCTTAGAATAGGGCCTAACCCAGAGGAATACAGAGGGATAAGTATTCTCTATTTCTGTTACCGTCGTAGTCTTTATTCCCTCGCAGTGCTTTATGGGCACAGATGTAACGGCGGTGGTTAGTGATTCAGATCAAGAGCTGACAGACCATCCCAACTGAGAGAAATGAGACCCATTTTATGTGCTCCTCTCCCCCTAGAATGACGGTCAAGAGACAGTGATGACTCAGAGGTTGCCAGTGAGTTAAAGAAGTTGGCTGCCCAGCCGCAAGAGCCTGAGTAGACCGCAGCAACGACCTTTGGTAGCATCTCAAAAGACACCTACACGATGGAACATGCCCAGGGATTTGGAAAACCGGTAAGGCACTTTCCATACACCCTGCCTTGTTCTTCCTCAACTTCTTCAGTATCTCCCAGGAACTCCCTGCTTCTTCCTGTACCCCTAAGCGGGATGCAGTGCCCACTGCTCTGGGTAGAGAGGAGCCCGGCACTTTACATGCTGTTCTGTGCACGCACTCACCAGTGTACAAAGCTCTCCTTTAGCCTCTGTGAGGAACAGGAGGGCAGTTTCCCGCACAGATTTGGGCAGGTCCCTGCACTTTCTGAGTCCCCTGAACAATGGTGTACGACTTACCTGTTTAAATCCAGTTTTGTCTTGGAGTGTTTTACAAGACCTTTTCCTTAGGATAACTTGTAAGATCACTTTCTTTACAACTTCGAAGCTTGTAATACAGTGTTATTAATTATAGCCGCCATGTTGTACGTTACATCCTGTGACTGACTTACTTTATACCTGTAAGTTTGAACCTTTGACCCCTGTCACCCATTTCACACCCATCCCCCTGCCTGTCAACCACCAATCTGACTGCTGTATCTTTAAGCTCAGTTTTTTGGTGTTTTTAGATTCCATATAAAAGTGTTGTCATAGAGTATTTGTCTCTGACTTCTTTCAGTTAGCATCGTGCCCTCAGGGTCCATCCATGTTGTTGTAAAAAGAATGATTTCGTTTTTTGTTATGGCTAAAGAGTATTGCAGAGTCTACATACACCACATCTTCCTTACCGATTCATCCCTCCGTGGACATGTCGGTTGTTCTCGTATCTTAGCTGTTATGAATAATGCTGCAGTGAACATGGGGGTTCAGATATCTTTTCAAATGGGTGTTTTTGTTTTCTTTGGCTAAATGGCCAGGAGAAAAATTGCTGGATTGTAGGCTCGTTCTAGTTTTAATGTTTTGAGGAGCCTGCATACTCTTTTCCACAGTGGATGCACCTACCTACGTTCCCACCAACAGCTCACTGGGGTTCCCTTTCGGCCACATCCTTGCTAACATGTGTTATTTCTCATCTTTTTGATACTAAGTTTTCTAACCAGTGTGAGGTGCTATCCCATTGTTGTTTTGATTTGCATTTACCTGATGATTCATGATGTTGAGCATCTTTTCACGTCCCTGTTGGCTCTCTGGATGTCTTCTCTGGATAATGTCCATTTGGATAATCCTCCCACTTTTTAACCACTTTGTTTTTTGCTGTTGTTATTGAGTGTAGGAGTGCTTTATATGTACTGGATAATAATCTTTTTTTTTTTTAAGGATTTATTTATTTATTTATTTGAGAGAGAGAATGAGATAGAGAGCATGAGAGGGGGGAGGGTCAGAGGGAGAAGCAGACTCCCTGCTGAGCAGGGAGCCTGACGTGGGACTCGATCCCGGGACTCTGGGATCATGACCTAAGCCGAAGGCAGTCGCTTAACCAACTGAGCCACCCAGGCGCCCCTCCATACAAATTTTAAAGATTCTTTGCCTTATGTCTGTAAAACGTGTTTCGAATTTTGGTCAGAATTGCATTCACTCTCTAGACGGTTTTGGGTAGTATAGACATTTTAATACTTAATTCTTCTAATCCATGAGCATGGAATGTCGACTTACTTGTGTTGTCTTCCGTTTCTTTCCTTAGTGTCTTACAGTTTTCAGTATATAGGCTTTCACCTCCTTGGTTAAATTTATCTTTAAGTGTTTTTTGTGTTTTTTTTTTTGATGCAGTTTTAAATATGATTTTTTAAATTTATTTTCCTGTTCATTATTAGTATATAAAAATGGAACATATTTTTATGTACTTTTTATCCTGCAACTTTATTGAATCTGTTTAATAGTTTTTTTCATGTTGTTTTTAGGGTTTTTTTACATATAAAATGTCATTTGAATATAGTGACCTTTACTTCTTCCTTTCCAATTTGGATGTATTTTATTTCTTTATTTTTCTTGTGTAATTGCTCTGGCTGGGATTTCCAGTAGTATAATTGACCGTTGTCCATCGTCGGTTTGAATTGTGTGGTCCACTTAATACATTTTTTATTCAGTAAATACAGGCATTGCTTGTAAAGGTATTGTCCTTTTGAATTTTTTTTTCTTTTAAAATGATTATTTATATTCTACTTACTTAACATACAATGCAATATTGGTTTCAGGAGAATTCCGTGATTCATGACTTGCTTACAACCCCTACTACTCATCATAACAGTGCCCTCCTTAATCCCATCACCCAGCTAGACCATCCCCCAAACACCTCCCCTCTGTCAAATCTCTGTTTTCCAGCATCAAGAGTTTCTTACAGTTTGTTTCCCTCTCTGTTCTTTGTATTCCCCCTCCCATTTGTTGATCTGTTTTGTTTCTTAAATCCATAGGAGTGAAATCACATGGTATTCGTCTTTCTCTGACTCACTTATTTTGCTTAGCATAATGCACTCTCGCTTCATCAGGATTTTTTTTTTAAAGAATTTATTTATTTCTTTTTCTTTTTTTTTTTAATTTTATTATGTTATGTTAGTCACCGTACAATACATCATTACTTTTTGATGTAGTGATCCACGGTCCATTGTTTTCGTATAACACCCAGTGCTTCATGCAGTACGTGCCCTACTTAATACCCATCACTGGGCTAACCAATCCCCCCCACCCCCCTCTAAAACCCTGTGTGCTTCTCAGGTCCATAGTCTTTCATGGTTCATCTCTCCCTCCAATCCCGCCCCCATTTTTCCCTTCCTTCTCCTAATGTCCTCCATGTTATTGCTTATGTTCCACAAATAAGTGAAACCATGTGATAATTGACTTTCTCTGCTTGACTTACTTCACTTAGCATAATCTTCTCCAGTCCCATCCATGTTGATGTAAAAGGTGGGTATTCATCCTTTCTGATGGCTGAGTAGTATTCCATTGTATATATGGACCACATCTTCTTTATCCATTCATCTGTTGAAGGGCATCTAGGCTCTTTCCACAGTTTGGCTATTGCGGACATTGCTGCTATGAACATTGGGGTGCATATGGCCCTTCTTTTCACTACATCTCTGTCTTTGGGGCAAATACCCAGTAGTGCAATTGCTGGGACATAGGGTACCTCTATTTTTAAATTTTTGAGGAGCCTCCACACTATTATTTTTTGACAGAGAGAGACACAGCAAGGGAGGGAACACAAGCAGGGGGAGTTGGAAAGGAAGTAGGAGGCTCCCCACAGTCTTTGGATCCAATGCGGGGCTCGATCCCAGGACCCTGGGATCATGACCTGAGCCGAAGGCAGACACTTAATAACTGAGCCCCAAGCTCCATCAGGATTTTCTTAATCACACTTTGTCTCTAGCTTACTTTGTTTTAAGAATACAGTCTATAATACATATAACATTCAAAATATGTCTGAATCAAATCTTTGTGTTTCTGATAACTTTTCTGGTCAACAGTAGGATATTAGTAGTTCAGTTTTGGGTGACTCAAAAGTATTCTCAGATTTTCAACTGCACAGGGGTTGGCAACCCTAACCCCTGCATTGTTCAAGGGCCAACTATATGTTGAATAAAAGTGGCGAGAGTGTGCATCCTTGTCTTGTTCCTGATCTTAGAGGAGAAGCTTTCGGCTTTCACTCTTGCATAGGACGTGGCTTCTCAGGTATGGCCTTTATTAGTTTGAGTTACATTCTCTGTATACCTGCTTTGTTGAGAGCTTTTATCAAAATGGGTGTTGTGTTTTGTCAGATGCTTTTTCTGCATTGGTGGAGAAGATCATATGATTTTTACCCTTTGTTTTGTTAATGTGGCCTATTTCTTTGATTGATTTGTGGATGTTGAACCCCCCTTGCATCCCTGAAATAAATCTGACTTGTTCATACTTCTTCCTGTATTGTTGAATTTTGTTTGCTGTTATTTTGTTGAGGATTTTTATATCTATGTTCATCACAGATACGGGTCTGTAATTTTCTTTTCTTGTGGTATTTTGGTAGGGTTTGATAAGGGCAATGCTGGCCTCCTAAAAGGAGTTGAGAAGCATTCCTTCCTCTTGTATTTGTGGAAAAGTTTGAGAAGGATTGGTATTCATTTTTCTTTGAAAATTTGGTAGAATTCACCAGGAAAGCCATCTGGACTCCTGACTGTTGAGAGGTTTTTAATTAGTCATTTTGTTTCCCTACTGGTAATTGGTCTGTTCAGAATTTGTCTCTTCATGATTCATTCTTGGAAGGTTGTGTGTTTCTTGGAATTTATCCTTTCCTTTTGGACGGTCAAACTTGTCGGGGTGTAATTGTTCACAGTAGTCTCTTATGAGCCTTTGTCTATGGTATCAATGGAAACATCTTTTTCATTTCTGATTGTGTGTACTCATTCTTTTTTTTTTTTTTAACTAAGGCTAGCTGAAAATTTGTCAGCTTTTTTCTTTTCTTTCTTTCTTTTTTTTAAAGATTTTATTTATTTATTTGAGACAGAGAGAATGAGAGAGACAGAGAGCACATGAGAGGGCGGGAGGGTCAGAGGGAGAAGCAGGCTCCCTGCTGAGCAGGGAGCCCGATGCGGGACTCGATCCCGGGACTCCAGGATCATGACCTGACCCGAAGGCAGTCACTTAACCAACTGAGCCACCCAGGCGCCCTCAGCTTTTTTCTTTTCAAAGAACCAGCTCTTTTGTTGATTTTTCTATTGCCTTCATAGTCTGTATTTGATTTATTTGTTTGAGATGTTACTTCCTTTCTTCTATTAAATTTGGGCTTCCGTGTTCTTTTTCTGGTTCCTTGAGGTGGAAAGTTAGGCTGCTTATTTGAGACGATTCTTGTTTCTTGATTTACGCCTGTATCACTACAAACTACCGTCTTAGAAACACTGTTTTTTAAATTTTTAAATTTTTTTTAAAAAAAATTTATTGTTATTTTAATTACCATACATCATTAGTTTTAGATGTAGTGTTCCATGATTCGTTGTTTGTGCATAACACCCAGTGCTCCATTCAGAATGTGCCCTATTTAATACCCATCACCAGGCTAAACCATCCTCCTACCCCCTTCCCCTCTAGAACCCTCAGTTTGTTTTTCAGAGTCCATCATCTCTCATGGTTAATCTCCCCCTCCAATTTCCCCCCCTTCATTCTTCCCCTCCTGATATCTTCTTCTTCTTTTTATTCTTTTGTTTCTTTTTTTTTTTTTTTTTTTTTTTTAAAGATTTTATTTATTTATTTGAGAGAGAGAATGAGATAGAGAGAGCAAGAGAGGGGGGAGGGTCAGAGGGAGAAGCAGACTCCCCGCCGAGCAGGGAGCCCGATGCGGGACTCGATCCAGGGACTCCAGGATCATGACCTGAGCCGAAGGCAGTCGCTTAACCAACTGAGCCACCCAGGCGCCCATATTCTTTTGTTTCTTAACATATATTGCATTATTCGTTTCAGAGGTACAGATCTGAGATTCAACCGTCTTGCACAATTCCCAAGGTTTACCAGAGCACATACCCTTCCCAATGTCTATCACCCAGTCATCCCATCCCAACCCCCACTCCAGCAACCCTCAGTTTGTTTCCTGAGATTAAGAATTCCTCATATCAGTGAGGTCATTTGATACATGTCTTTCTCTGTTTGACTTATTTCGCTCAGCATAATGCCCTCCAATTCCATCCACCTCGTTGCAAATGGCAAGATCTCATTCCTTTTGATGGCTACATAATATTCCATTGTATATATATACCATTTCTTCCTTATCCATTTATCTGTCGATGGACATCTTGGCTCTATCCACAGTTTGGCTATTGTGGACATTGCTGCTATAAACATCGGGGTGCATGTACCCCTTCGGGTCCCTACATTTGTATCTTTGGGATAAATACCCAGCAGTGCAGTTGCTGGATCATATGGTAGATCTAGTTTCAACTTCTGGAGGAACCTCCATACTGTTTTCCAGAGTGGCTGCACCAGCTTGCATTACCACCAACAGTAGAGGAGGGTTCCCCTTTCTCTGGATCCCTGCCAACATCTGTCCTTTCCTGACTTGTTAATTTTAGCCATTCTGACTGGTGTGAGGCGGTATCTCATTGAGGTTTTGATTTGGATTTCCCTGATGCCGAGCGATGTTGAGCACATTTTCATATGTCTGTTGGCCATTTGGATGTCTTCTTTGGAAAAATGTCTGTTCATGTCTTCTGCCCATTTCTTGATTGGATTCTTTGTTCTTTGGGTGTTGAGTTTGATAATTTTGGATACTAGCCCTTTATCTGATATGTCATTTGCAAATATCTTCTCCCACTCTGTCGGTTGTCTTTTGGTTTTGTTGACTGTTTCTTTTGCTGTTCAAAAGCTTTTTATCTTGATGAAGACCCAATAGTTCATTTTTGCCCTTGCTTCCCTTGCCTTTGGCAATGTTTCTAGGAAGAAGTTGCTGAGGCTGTGGTTGAAGAGGTTGCTGCCTGTGTTCTCCTTTAGGATTTGGATGGACTCCTGTCTCACATTGAGGTCTTTCAACCATTTGGAGTCTATTTTTGTGTGTGGTGTAAGGAAATGGTCCAATTTCATTCTTCTGCATGTGGCTGTCCAATTTTCCCAACACCATTTGTTGAAGAGACTGTCTTTTTGCCATTGGACATTCTTTCCTGCTTTGTCGAAGATGAGTTGACCATAGAGTTGAGGGTCTACTTCTGGGCTCTCTATTCTGTTCCATTGATCGATGTGTCTGTTTTTGTGCCAGTACCATACTGTCTTGATAATGACAGCTTTGTAATAGAGCTGGAAGTCCGGAATTGTGATGCCGCCAGCTTTGCTTTTCTTTTTCAACATTCCTCTGGCTCTTCGGGGTCTTTTCTGGTTCCATACAAATTTTAGGATGATTTGTTCCATTTCTTTGAGAAAAGTGGATGGTATTTTGGTGGGGATTGCATTGAATGTGTAGATTGCTCTAGGTAGCATTGACATCTTTACAATATTTGTTCTTCCAATCCATGAGCATGGAACGTTTTTCCATTTCTTTGTGTCTTCCTCAATTCCTTTCATGAGTATTTTATAGTTTTCTGAGTACAGATCCTTTGTCTCTTTGGTTAGATTTCTTCCTAGGTATCTTATGGTTTTGGGTGCAATTGTAAATGGGATTGACTCCTTCATTTCTCTTTCTTCTGTCTTGTTGGTGTATCGGAATGCCACTGACTTCTGTGCATTGATTTTATATCCTGCGACTTAACTGAATTCCTGTATGAGTTCTAGGATTTTTGGGGTGGAGTCTTTTGGGCTTTCCACATAAGGTATCATATCATCTGCAAAGAGTGAGAGTTTGACTTCTTCTTTGCCGATTTGGATGCCTTTGATTTCTTTTCGTTGTCTGATTGCTGTGGCTAGGACTTCGAATACTATGTTGAATAGCAGTCGTAGTAGTGGACATCCCTGCCGCGTTCCTGACCTTAGGGAGAAAGCTCTCAGTTTTTCCCCATTGAGAATGATATTCGCTATAGGTTTTTCATAGATGGCTTTTATGATACTGAAGTATGTACCCTCTATCCCTATACTCTGAAGAGTTTTGATCAAGAAAGGATGCTGTACTTTGTCAAATGCTTTTTGTGCATCTATTGAGAAGATCATATGATTCTTGTTCTTTCTTTTGTTAATGTATTGTATCACGTTGATTGATTTGCGGATGGTGAACCAACCTTGCAGCCCAGGGATAAATCCCACCTGGTTGTGGTGAATAATCCTTTGAATGTCCTGTTGGATCCTATTGGCTAGTAGTTTGGTGAGAATTTTTGCATCCTTGTTCATCAGGGATATTGGTCTGTAATTCTCCTTTTTGATGGGGTCTTTGTCTGGTTTTGGGATCAAGGTAATTGTGGCCTCATACAATGAGTTTGGAAGTTTTCCTTCCATTTCTATTTTTGGAAGAGTTTCAGAAGAATAGGTATTAATTCTTCTGGAAATGTTTGGTAGATTTCCCGTGGGAAGCCATCTGGCCCTGGGCTTTTGTTTGTAGGGAGATTTTGATGACTGCTTCAATTTCCTTAGTGGTTATAGGTCTGTTCAGGTTTTCTATTTCATCCTGGTTCATTTTTGGTAGCTGATACATCTCTAGGAATGCATCCATTTCTTCCAGGTTATCGAATTTGCTGGCATAGAGTTGCTCATAATATGTTCTTATAATTGTTTGTATTTCTTTGGTGTTGGTTGTGATCTCTCCCCTTTCATTCATGATTTTATTTATTTGGGTCATTTCTCTTTTCTTTTTGATAAGTCTGGCCAGGGGTTTATCAATTTTGTTAATTCTATCAAAGAACCAGCTCCTAGTTTCGTTGATATTTTCTACTGTTCTTTTAGTTTCTATTTCATTGATTTCTGTTCTGATCTTTATTATTTCTCTTCTCCTGCTGGGCTTAGGCTTTATTTGCTGTTCTTTCTCCAGCTCCTTTAGGTGTAGGGTTAGGTTGTGTATTTGAGACCTTTCTTGTTTCTTTTTTTTTTTTTTTTTTTTTTTAAGATTTTATTTATTTATTTGAGACAGAGAGAATGAGAGAGACAGAGAGCACATGAGAGGGCACGAGGGTCAGAGGGAGAAGCTGGCTCCCTGATGAGCAGGGAGCCCGATGCGGGACTCGATCCTGGGACTCCAGGATCATGACCTGAGCTGAAGGCAGTCGCTTAACCAACTGAGCCACTTTCTTGTTTCTTGAAAAAGGCTTGTATTGCCATGTACTTTCCTGTTAGGGCTGCCTTTGCTGCATCTCAATGATTTTCAATAGTTGTGTTTTCATTTTCATTGTTCTTCACGAATTTTTTAAAATCATCTTTAATTTCCTGGTTGACCCACTCATTCTTTAGTACATGCTCTTTAGCCTCCATGTATTTGAGTTCTTTCCGACTTTCCTCTTGTGATTGAGTTCTAGTTTCAAAGCATTGTGGTCTGAAAATAGGCAGGGAATGATCCCAATCTTTTGGTACCGGTTGAGACCTGATTTATGACCTAGGATGGGATCTATTCTGGAGAATGTTCCATGGGCACTAGAGAAGAATGTGTATTCCGTTGCTTTGACATGGAATATTCTGAATATGTCTGTGAAGTCCCTTTTGTCCAGTGTGTCATTTAAAGTCTTTATTTCCTTGTTGTCTTTTGCTTAGATATTCTGTCCATTTTAGTGAGGGGGGTGTTAAAGTCCCCCACTATTATTGTATTGTTGTCGATGTGTTTCTTTGCTCTTGTTATTAATTGCCTTATATAATTGGCTGCTCCCATGTTAGGGGCATAGATATTTACAATTGTTAGATCTTCTTGTTGGATAGACCCTTTAAGTAGGATATAGTGTCCTTCCCTATCTCTTATTACAGTCTTTGTTTTAAAATCTAATTTGTCTGATATAAGGATTGCCACCCCAGCTTTCTTTTGGTGTCCATTAGCATGGTAAATGGTTTTCCACCCCCTCACTTTCAATCTGGGGGTGTCTTTGGGTCTAAAATGAGTCTCTTGCAGACACCATATCGATGGGTCTTGTTTTTTAATCCAATCTGATAGACTGTGTCTTTTGATTGGGGCATTGAGCCCATTTCCATTCAGGGTAACTATTGAAAGATAGGAATTTAGTGCCATTGTTATTGCCTGCAAGGTGACTGTTACTGTATATTGTCTGTGTTCCTTTCTGGTCTATGTTGCTTTAGGCTCTCTCTTTGCTTAGAGGACCCCTTTCAAGATTTCCTGTAGGGTTGGTTTTGTGTTTGCAAATTCCTTTCGTTTTTGTTTGTCCTGGAAGCTTTTTCTCTCTCCTTCAATTTTCAATGACAGCCCAGCTGGATAGAGTATTCTTGGCTGCATATTTTTCTCATTTATTGCTCTGAATATATCCTGCCAGTCCTTTCTGGCCTGCCAGGTCTCTGTCGATAGGTCTGTTGCCAATCTAACGTTTCTGCCATTGTAGGTTACATATCTCTTCCCCCGAGCTGCTTTCAGGATTTTCTCTTTGTTTCTGAGACTCGTAAATTTTACTATTAGATGTTGGCATGTAGACCTATTTTTATTGATTTTGAGAGGGGTTCTCTGTGCCTCCTGGATTTTGATGCCTGTTTCCTTCCTCAAATTAGGGAAGTTCTCTGGTGTAATTTGCTCCAGTATACCTTCTGCCCCTCTCTCTCTTTCTTCTTCTTTTGGGATCCCAATAATCCTAATGTTGTTTCGTCTTACGGTATCGCTTCTCTCGAATTCTGCCCTCGTGGTCCAGTAGTAAATGAAACATTTAAAAACAAATATATTGAACTCCATGCCCAATGTGGCACTCAAACTCGCAACCAGAAGATCAAGAGTCACAACGCTCCGCCGCTAGGCCAGCCAAGTGCAGCATTCTTGGAACCCATTTTGCTGCATTCCATAAATTTTGCTATGTTGTATTCCATCTTCATTTGTCTCAAAGTATTTCTTGGTTTCTCTTGTGGTTTGCTCACAGACCCATTGGTTATTCAGTAGCATGTTGTTTAATCTGCATGTTTGTGAAATTCCAGTTTTCTTCTTGTAATTGATTTCTCATTCCATACCACTGTGGTTGGAAAAGATGCTTGATTTGATTTCAGTCATCATTTTGGAAAATTGTAGGCTTCTTGAATTTATGAACTTGTGTGGCCTAACATATGGTCTAGCTTGGAGAATGTTCTATGTGCACTTGAGAGGAGTGTATCCCATGTGCTGCATTTGGACGGAGGCTTCTGTATGTATCTCTTAACTCCATCTAATTACCTAGTTGTCTGAGGCTGATGTTTCCTTATTGATCTTCTGTCTGGATGGTCTATCCATTGATACAAGTGAGGTGTGACAGTCCCCCACGGTATTACTGCTGATTTCTCCTTTGAGGTGTGTTCATATATGCTCTACATATTTAGTTGCTCCTCTGTTGGGTGGGTAAATATTTACAAATGTTGCATCCTCTGTTTGGATTGATTCCTTTATCATTATGTAATTCCCTTCTTTGGCTCTTGTTACAATGTTTGGATTTTTTTTCTCCTTGGTTAGACTGAGAATCAGAAGATCATGCGTTACCTCTGCAGCCTTGAACAAAACATACCCCTTCTCTTAGTCTGTTTTTTTTTTTTTCCTGTATAAAATAAAAACAACAAGTTCTTCTCCGAGGACCATCTCATGACTCAAATAAGAGAATGTGTATAAAAGTGCTTTGTAAACTATAGATAACGCCCAAATATGAAAAGTTATACTGCTTTTGATTATACCACAGCCAAATGTTCAGGATAAGATTTTTTTTTTGACACATGTATTTACTTTAGGGAGAGAGAGCATGCACAGGTATGTATTAGAGAGGGGAGGGGCAGGGGCAGAGGGAGAGAGGAAATCGTCAGGCCGACTCCCTGCTGAGTGCAGAGTCCGATGTGGGGCTTTGTCCCAGGACCTTGGTATCATGACCTGAGCCAAAATTAAGAGTCAGCTGCTTAACTGACTGTGCCACCCAGGCACCCCCAGAATAAGATTTTAAAAAATAATAATATTTATTGAGGGCTTACTGTTGTAGGAGTATTCTATGTGACCTCTATCTCATTTAATTCTAAAAACAATTTTTTCTTAAAGAAAATTAAAAACAAAAGCTATCCTAAAAGTAAATTTTCATATTATCCTCAGAGCTGGGGAAACACAGGCACAAGAGAGGTTAAGTAGGGGCACCTGGGTGGCTCATTTGGTTAAGCTTCTGCTTTTGGCTCAGGTCATAATCCCAGGGTCCTGAGATTGAGCCCGGTGTCGGGTTCCCTGCTCAGTGGGGAGTCTGCTTCTCCCTCTCTCTCTCCCCCTGCTTTTGCTCGCTCTCTGTATGTGTCTCTCTCACAGATAAATAAATAAAATAATAAAAAGAAGAAGTTAAGTGACTTTCTCAATGTCATAGTAAATATTAGAATCAGATACAGACCTGAGTGTGGGACTCTGAAGGCTGTGTTCTTTCTTTTTTAAGTTTACCAAATATATACATAACCCTCAAAATATTGTAGATTAAATTACTTTAGCCTTTCTCAAAGCATTGCGCTTTGGATGATGCTATAATTTGGGTTACCTGGCTGGCTCGGTCAGTGTAGTATGAGACTCTTGATCTCACAGTTATGACTTTGAGCCACATTGTGGGTTCAGCTTACTTACAATAAAAAGATGTTGTAATTGGGCTTGTTTTCTTTTTCCTTTTAACCTCTTCACCCATTTCTCCCACCTCCAACACCCTACGTCTGGCAATCACCCATTTGTTCTATCTAGGAGGTCAGTTTTTTGTTTTGGTTTTGTTTGAAGTTCCACAAGTAAGTGATGGATAGTATTTGTCTTTCTCTGTCTGGCCTGTTTTACTTCACAGAATGCCTTAAAGGTCCATCCATTTGGCAGCTGGAAAGATTTCATTCTTTATTCTGGCTGAGTAGTATTCCATTGTGTTTACCTACGACAATTTCTTTATCCATTCATCCACTCATGGGCAGTTAGGTTGTTTCTATATTTTCATTGTTGTAGATAATCCTGCAGTGAACACGGGTGCACATACCTGTTTCAGTTAGTGTGTTCAGTTTCCTCGGATAAATACTCAGAAGGGGAATTGCTGGACCATATGGTAGCTCTATTTTCAACTTTTTGAGGCACTTCCATACTATTTTCCAGAGTGGCTGCACCAGCTTGCATTCTCACCAACAGTTAATTTTCTTGTTTTTATTTTAAATAAGAAACCAGTGGAGCAAATACTCCAATGCCACTGAGATATGTCTTTGGGAAGCCAGGCCACACCCCTGGAGACCCACCAGTTTCTCTCAGTTGCTAGCAAAACTCGTGCAAGGAGATGTATTGAGATAGTCTCAGTGGAAGAAACCATCATTTTTTCCCTCTGATAATGTAAGTTTTCACACATTTAAACAAAATATAATATTATTTTAAGTAGATCTCGACAGCCTTTCTCCCAGCTCATCTTACTCCGGATCATGTCCTTGTCACGTGTGGAAGGAAGTACCCCTAGAACCCCCCACGTCTGGAACAGTGCTTACAGATTCTGTATCCGGGAGTCTCCTCTTGTGAAATGTAAGCATTCCTTGATTGCCACTGCCACGTCATCAGTCCTCAGCTGTCCTGTTTGCTTAGTGTTTTCCAGGGACGAGGGGCTGAGGGTGGAGTCCTGAGGTTACAGGTTGAAGGGCTTGGCAATTGGGAGGTGGAAGGGCACTCAGGCAACCGACGGAGGAAGGGAGCATCAGAGAGCCAACAACACTATCTGAGCAAAGGGGGACCTGAGGATTAGAGGCATCTTACAAAAAGGAAACAGGGACCCTGGGAAGAGTTGGGGACGTGCTAAGAGCAAACTTTGTCTCTGTGTCTGTTCCCTGTCTGATCAGTGATTACCAGCGTGATCCCAGTTGCTGTTTCCAATGCCAAAGACAAAGAGAAGGGGCTTGGAGCTGGAATCGCCTATGTTGTTTGTTTAGATACAAGACAATAGTTCTCTGGACCACTGACCTTGTAAAGAACAGAAGGTATTTGCTCTGCCTGCTCTGTATCTTCCAACAGGCCGCAGGCATCCAAGAATTCATCTCTTGTAATAAAATCAGCCCTTTCAACCACTCAGAAGACTTACGATAGGGATCACTACCCAGATTAATTTGCTACCAAATAAAGAATCAAGTGCCAAGATAAACAAGAGAGAACAGGCAGCTGGTAGGGTGCCTCCTCTTTTCTAAGCTGGTATCTGCTAAATTTTTACTGATTTCAAATTTGCTCATTATATTTCTACCAGAAGGTGGTTCTCTGAAGAGCCAGCCTCCTGTCAGGGTGCCTTGATGGCCCTCCACATTTCCCAAGGCAGCCTCCCAGGGCGGCTCTCCGCCTGGGTTGTACCCTTTACCCCTTGGGCAGTAAGTGGGGATGAACAGGATTGGTTGCATAGTTTGAGGGGCCCAATGCAAAATGAAAATGCAGGCACATTGTTCAAAAGTGTAAGACTTTCAAGACAGCAGAGATAAATCAAGTGTGGAGGCCTTTGAGCACATGCCCTAGGTGAGCACACAGGTCACATGCCCATGACGCTGAGACTATAGGTGTCAGTGGGGAGGAGCAAATCTTTTCTCGCTGTTGATTTAGTCACTTGTCATGCCCAAGACTTAACGTTTATAATATGCAAGCTGGATAAATTCTTTAGTCCAGAAAGCTGATTTAAGAAAAGTTGTGCATCCACTACTGAGTATTTACCCCAAAGACACAGATGTAGTGAATTGAAGGGCCATATGCACCCCATATGCAATGTTGATAGCAGCAGTGTCCGCAATAGCCAAACTGTGGAAAGAGCCGAGATGCCCTTCAGCAGACGAATGGATAAAGAAGACGTGGTCCTTATATACAATGGAATATTACTCAGCCATCAGAAAGGATGAATACCCAACTTTTGCATCAACATGGATGGGACTGGAGGAGATTATGCTAAGTCAAATAAGTCAAGAGGAGAAAGTCAATTATCATATGGTTTCATTTATTTGTGGAACATAAGGAATAGCATGGAGGACATTAGGGGAAGGAAGGGAAAATGGAAGGGGGGAAATCGGAGGGAGAGATGAACCATGAGAGACTATGGACTCTGAGAAACAAACGGAGGGTTTTAGAGGGGAGTGGGTGAGGGGATGGGTTAGCCCGGTGATGGGTATTAAGGAGGGCACGTACTGCATGAAGCACTGGGTGTTATACAAAAACAATGAGTCATGGATCACTACATCAAAAACTAAAGATGTAATGTACGGTGATTAACATAACATAATAAAATTAAAAAAAAGTTTCAAGTATTATGAGAATAACCAAAATGTGACACAGAGACAGGAAGTAAGCAATTGCTATTGGGAAAATGGCACCAATAGATTTTCTCCATACAGTTTTGCCACAAACCTTCAATTTGTAAAAAGCACAGTATCTGTGAAGTGCAATAAAACAAAGTGCAATTAAAAAAAAAAAAAAAAAAAAAACTAGGGCGCCTGGGTGGCTCAGTTGGTTAAGCGACTGCCTTCAGCTCAGGTCATGATCCCACGGTCCTGGGATCGAGTCCCGCATCGGGCTCCCTGCTCTGCGGGGAGCCTCCTTCTCCCTCTCCCACCCCCCCTGCTTGTGTTCCCTCTCTCGCTGTGTCTCTCTCTGTCAAATAAATAAGTAAAATCTTTAAAAAAAAAAAAAACCTAATGATGTATTGTATGGTGACTAACATAACATAATAAAATTAAATTAAATTAAAAAAAAAAGAAAAGTTGTGCGTCCAGAAGAAAAAGGTCTATTTGCAGAGGTTTCACCTCGTTTTTTTCTTTTTTTATTTTCATCTTCAAGATGATTTGAATTACTTTAAAACTACTTTATAACTATCCCTGGGGACTCTCTCTTTGAGAAGGTTTTTTTTTTTTCTTCCTTTAGATTCCATCTAGCCCTACATATTTATGTTCATAACATGGATTATTTGGGTAATAGCCTCATGCATTCCTGTGATATTTCAGGGCCCTCATTTGTGTTTGGCCCCCATTTGTTGGCTTTATGATTCTGTCAGCATGAAGAAATCACCCCTGTGGACAGTATTTAATTTTTAATGCTGTGCTTCTCAAGCTGGGGTCTGTCCGCTGAGGTGTTCTTGGCTGCCTTAACTTTCAAGTTAGGAAAACACTGCTTGAGGCTCCAGTCAAATTCTAACCCAAAGATTTTGAAGCCTTAATGATTAATGAGGTCTATACCCTTTCTAATGACCATATGCAAATCAAATGTTTAAGAGAATAGTTGAAGAAAAGGGGAAAATGACAATCTTCATTCAGATAAGATTGGGCCTATTGGTTAAAAAAAAATATGGGTAACTAATTATTGAAGAAGAGTAATGTTGCCAGCAAAAATAATCATCTTGAGTGTTTATTGCATGATACAAACTTTTGAAGTATCAGGTTTTTTTTAGTTGAAATCCAGTTGAGCCTCCTATTTACAAACGAGGGGCCTGAAGCACAGAGAGGTGCAGTAACCACCCAGCTCCAAAGCAGAAGGGCAGGAGACAACCTCAGGCTCCCCCAGAATCTGACTCTAAAGTGGGTTAGCCCGGTGATGTGTATTAAGGAGGGCACGTATTGCATGGAGCACTGGGTGTTATACGAAAACAATGAATCATGGGTTACTACATCAAAAACTAAGGATGTACTGCATGGTGACTAACATAACATAAAAAAAAAAAAAAGCCCATGTCTCCCCCTCCGGGCCATTTCTTTGCATATTTGTGCTAGAACATCTTTAATGCGTGAAGGTTTGGGTCATTTTCAGTTTTTACAGGAGCAGGAAGATCTGTGGCATTTGTTGGGGACTTGACTATTTTAAAATGTAGATTTTATTATTATTCAAATACGGTGAAGCCAGCAGATCAGATGACTGCCATTGAAAAGATGTGTGTCACTCACAGTTCCCAAGAAGAGAGGCCATGCCACGCCATGCAGGGCCATATGGGAAGCAATGGGGTCCCTCAGGAGGCAGAACGTCAGACAAGGATGTGGGCAAGAGCCTTATTGTGGTTTCCATGGGAAGGAACAGGTGAAGCAGAATAAGCAGGCATAGGATTGGCTGGCTTGAATAATTTTGGTGGGCTCTGGGGTGTAGGGGCTGTCTCTAGTTGTCTGGTTCTTGACCCCAGGGGCATCTGTGTAAGGGGATAGTGGCCCAGAGTGTGAGAGCCCAGTCAAAGAGGTGGTTGGGAATGGGCTCTGTATTGGTTGGCTTACATATATATGGAAAGTGTGCTTGCAGGTGAATCATCTACTATCTCTAGGAATTGGCCAGGCCTGTGAGGGACAGTGTCTCCAGGTTGGCAAGGCCCCAGGAGTCAGGGCGTCAGAATACAAAGAAATGCTAAGACGGTGACCTGGAAGATCCAGGCTGACAAGAGATCCAGGAGCTGCTTCCTGGTCTGCAGAGTCACGTCTTGGGAGCAGTGTCCTGTCCTTCCTTAAGAGAAGACAGTAGGTCCTTCAAGAACGGTCATCTAGAGATAATGCAAAAGTGCGTGTGCAGCTTGTAGAGATGGCCCCGTTCATCAGAGCTGCAACCGCAAGTCTTGAGATGGTGATTTGGGAATACAGGACACTGGGAAAAGAAGCAATTGTGACACTTAGTGGCTGTCAGTAATCATGATTATGCTACTTGGTAATGAGGCAGAGATGATAAGCAATTTCAAAAAGTTTCAAATGCATATTACTTTTGATTTCCTCTACTCATGTTGCTAAATTTCCTACTGTTGATAACCAGAATGATGAGATAGACCTTAGACCAGCCCCTTCTCCCCAGCCCTCTAGATAGTCAACAAGAACAGAGAGGGCAGTGCCCGCAGAACAGGGTGCTACCTTTCCCCCACTGCACACGGCACCAGGTGCAGTCCCTTGGGCCCCACTTCCAGGGTCTTACTCCACCGGTGCCCCACCCTGTCCACCTGCTTTTGGGTAATTAGTCCCTCAGCTGGACTTTCAACTGCCCTCTTATCCCAGCTGGGAATCTGGGAGTCCTGGGGCTCGAGGATGTAAGGGCACGGAGATGTCTGGGGGCAGAGGGGAGGAGTTCGGTGTTCCAAGAAGGGGTGCTAAGGGCTAGCACTGAATGCAGAAGGCAAAGAGAAGATAGACTTGCCAACCGGCAGCGTAGGTGTGCCCCTGCAGGAGGCCCAGTAAGTGAGGGCCAGTCTCAAAACCCAGAGACTCAAGGAGTCAATCTGCACAGCCTGTATGGGGTTCTCTCTTCCTTAATGGGTGGAGAATGTCCAAGTGGGGAGCATGGAGGTGAACAGTTTTTATACCCCGGGGCACATCAAGCCACATGAGGAAGTCTCCAAATACAGGATCTCACTTAGTCCTCAGATAACCCAGTGAAGGCTTCCCAGAGCTTGGGTGCAAACACTTCCCATCTATTCATTTTCTTTCCTGACTAAAAATGGATTCGCCCTTCAAAGGGCCATCTTGTCTGAAAGTCCAACATCTCCCTCTTGAGGCTCTCTCCTCTGCAAATTGCTCAGGAACCTGGTGGGGTTGACCTGATCCAAATGGGCCAAACTTAATCAAACCCCACCCACGAAGCTGGGCTTGGATTGGTGCCAGCAGTCACATGGCTTGGGTTCACCGCTGGTTCCATCCACCTGAAAGTCTCTGCAGGGCAACCACTGACCAGACCATTGTGTATCTTCCAGGGTGGATGATGTGCCTCAGAGCTAAGCTCTGCTAATGGGACACCATGATTTGACCCAGAGGGTTTCAGCCTTTAGTGCTTAACCCACTGGGATAATAAGTTTCCTGTTACCCCTCTCTCCTATGGTGGCACCCCACCTGCTCCCTGGGAGCCCAGGGCTTTAAAACCCAAAGACTGAATGGACTCCTTTGCCCAGAAAGTAGAGCTGGCCTCTGCCTACCCATAGGCACCTCCATCCGCCTCTTGAACTTCTTCAATGTCTCATTTACTTTAGTCACTGTAGGGAAGGCAAGGGGACATTCTTGTATTAGTCTTGCTAGAACTGAGGAAGAAAGAGAAAAACCAGAGGGCATTATCTTGCACTTGCCTTCTGAATGGTGCTGCCATTTCCGACCCAACCCCTCTGCTTTCTCTTCCGAGCACAGACATCTGTGAGTAGAACTTTAGGCCCAAAGTCAAACTCACCTTGCTCCACACACACCCGAACATCTCAGCTGCCTGTTCTCTGGTACTTAAATCCATTTTTAAGTGGAGATAAGGTCTTTCTTTCCAATATTTTACTTGATAATTACAGCTTTATGATTGGCTGGTAGAAATGACATATTTCTTTTTTTTATTATTATGTTATGCTAATCACCATACATAACATCAGTAGTTTTTGAAGTAGTGTTCCATGATTCATTGCTTGTGTATAACACCCAGTGCTCCATGCAGAACGTGCCCTCTTTAATACCCATCACCAGGCTAACCCATCCCCCCCCTCCCCTCTAGAACCCTCAGTTTGTTTTTCAGAGTCCATAGTCTCTCATGGTTTGAGAAATGACATGTTTCACTCCGAATTCCTAGATTCATTCTGCAGTTCTTTGTCAAGTCAGAACCTGTGATGGTCTCGATGAAGGTTTGGCAAACCATCGCCCATGAGCCAGATCCAGGCAGCTGCTGGTTTTGTGTGACTCACAAGTGTCCATAAAACACTTACTGGAACACATCCATGCTCATTCATTCACGTGTTTTCTGTAGCTTTTTTGCTATAATAGCAGAGCTGAGAAGTTGCAATAGAGAATGTGTGGTCCCCAAAGCCTGAAATATTTACTCTCTGGCCCTTCACAGGGAATGTTTGCTAACCCCCAGTCTAGATGATGAGAGGATAGGTTTCTGGCTCCAACATTTGCTAGTTGGGGTGACACTGAGCTAGTCACTTAATCTCTTTGCATCTCAGTTGCCACATGTATAAACTGGGCATAATCGTAACGACCTCAGGGATGTATGAGAGAAAGGAATCAATACTTGGAAAGTGCTCAGCAGTGTTTTGTACCCAGAAAGCGCGCCATTTAGTAGTTATTGGCATGCAAATAATCTGGCAATGGGGATCTTAAGGAAAAATTGGTTGACTTTGGATAAACCTCTTGAAACTTTCAGTTCTCAGACTTCCTGGTTGCATCATGTCTATACAAACAGTCTATGCTTTGAGGTTTATCCAGCTCATGTCCATACACATATCTTGCATGTATAGGAGAGGGAACAATGCCTTTAACCTTGAGCGAGATGATATGTTTCTGAGCATCTGAGTTGTTGGTCAATGTTACACCAAGCACAATGTTTGACACCTGCTTTGGTAATGTCATAAAGTGTGGCATGTGGCAGGGGGACAAGAAATATCATTTAGATAAGAATTAAGAAGTCAGGAGAGTCTAAGATAAAAGAAGCGATTAAAATGCAATTTTCAGATGAGCTCAAATGCAGTCTGTCTCCTACTCCTTATTGTGGGCTGGATCCGGTCTTTCTTAGTTGAGGGGGTCAAACATCAGTTCTCCTAAACAAAAATGCTACAGCTTGGAAAAAATCATATGCCTTACCTAATTTTAAGCCACATTTTGTGGTTCCTCTGTTTCCATTTCTCGAAGCAGTAAATAACAGACCATGGCTATTTATCAAAACTTCCATTTGATGCATCAACTACAAAAGAATTGATAAGAAGGAATTAAAGCTCCTTTGTGTTCTTGCCATTAGACAGCAGAGCTAAACAGGGCACCTTCACTCCCTCCTTACCTCTTTCCTCAAGTGTGGCACATGGGTCTCACGGTTTCACAGGGAGACAGTGTGTGTTAGGATCATACTGACTGGGGAACCAGAAGGTCTGAGCTCTGATGTTGGCTTTGTCATGTAAACTTGGACTATTGACTCAACCCCTCTAGGTCCTATATTCCTGTGATGGTCCATTTTATGTGTCAGCTTAGAAGGCTCTTTTGTATGAGACTAACATTTAAATTGATGAACTTAGGCTGAAGCAGACTGACGTCCATAATGTGGGTGGGCCTTATCCAAACCGTTGAGGGCCTGACTAGAACAAAAAGAGCAGCTTTTCTGAGTAAGAGAAAATTCCACAGAAGGCTGCTTTTGGACTTCATCTGCATGATTGTCTCTCCTGTCTGCACACTGCAGTTTTAGACTTGTGAGCCTCCATAACTGGGTGAGGCAATTCCTTCTAATAGACCTTTCTCTCTCTCTTTTTTTTTCTTCCTCAATTTCTTTTCTTTCTCTCTTTCTTTCTTTCTCTTTCTCTCTTTCTTTCTTTTTCTCTTTTTTTCTTCTTTCTTTCTTTTTCTCTTTCTTTCTTCTTTCTTTCTTTCTTTCTTTCTTTCTTTCTTTCTTTCTTTCTTTCTTTCTTTCTTTCTTTCTTTTCTTTCTCAGAGAGAGAGAGAAAGACTGACTAATACAGTTCCATTCATAAAATAAGACTTCAGTACAGTCCCTGATAACTCTATGATAAGAGGACCCCATGGACCCTTGGGTTGACTGTCATATATAAATATGTTTCTCCCCAAACAGATGACTTCACTTTGCTTCCTTGCACAAACTAAAGGCCTTCTCATCATTTGTGTGATTGAGAGCATAGGTGCTGAGGCCTGACTCCATGGGTTCAAATCTAAGCTCTGCCACTTGGTGGATTTTGACCATGGGAAAACTACTTAACTACTCTAGGCCTCAGTTTCCTCATCTGTAAAGGGGAGATAATAAACTATCTACCTCATAGGGTTATTGTGAGAATTAATGAGTTAATAAATGTAAAATGCTTAACAAGATATCTGGCACTCAGATAGGGTAGATCTAGTTATCCTGCAGTGATGACTATATTGTTTATGCTTAGACATTATTGGCTGGAAATTCTTAAGTAGTCAAGTAGAGCCTTAATGAAGCAGGAAAAAAAATTGATGATGTGCCTAGAGGGGGAGAAATCATACTTGGAGAACAGAATTAATAACTTCCACATTATTCATATTATGTATTTATATATAGTTATGTATATACATATTTAATTAATACTATGTATTATGTGGCCTACTTCACTTTGCTTCTTTGTTTAAGGCAAAGGACTTTTTTCAACAATTCTTTCTGTAGGAAACATCTTCCCTGCCTTGCTTAGCGGAAATCACATGGTACAGCTCCTCCAATAGTTACAGCCTTGAGCAGTGAGATCATCATTATCCATGTAAATAGACACAGTTTAGCATCTTGGGCTGGTATCAAGGAGCTTTTATATGGAAGCAATTACACCCTTGGTGGTGGTGGGGAATAGTTAAAAATGCAAATATATCATTATTTACTAGCTCTTGGAAGTCATGCCTCTTGCATTTCATTCTGAACTTCTTGCTTAATGCCTTTCAAATCTCCCCTGCTATTTTTGGCTTCTCGGAAATAATTCTGCCAAGGCAGAAAATTGGCAGTCAAATAAGTTTCATTGGCCTTTAGATCATTTTATTTCTTAACTTGTATTTTTCCTTTGCTCTCTGTTCTTTGCTGACTTTCCATTGCCCATCACTTCACACATATAGCATGTAGCATTGATCTTGACACATGATATGCATTTCCTTATCAAAGGTTGATCCATTAGGTGGACTCCTGCCAAGGAAAGGTGGGCCATGTCTTTCAATTTAAAGATGTTATGTAGTGATGTCCTATATGCTATTATAAATAACTTTTAAAACCCATGCATAGAGAAAATGCTTATGAGGAACATTTAAATGGATTTTCTTCATTTTCAGCTGAATCCCTATTAAGAGTTTAGGTATATGTCAGGAAAGTGGTCTGTGTCTTCAATAACTTTGTAGTTTTGCAAGTTTCTCTTTGATTTCACCAGGGTCTTATGATTGTGACTAGCTAATGGAGAGAATATCCTGAGGAAATCAGCTAACTGTGCCTCTTGGAAAGCTCAAGTTCTCTGAACAGAGGAGCAAGGCCATCCAGTTATGCATTCAACCACTTTTTATAGAATGTCCAGCAAGTGCTAGGTACAAATATAAGGAATGGGTACAGTGGTGAACTAGCTGACCAAGCCCTCTTAGAGCAAACATTCTAGTGGAGGGAGGGCATAGATAGCCCCAAAGATATTTTGTAAATAGGCAATGCAATTTCAGATAGTGATAAACAGGTTAAAGGAGCATAGAAAGGGTGTTTGAGGGGCTCTTTTAGATGGGTAATTTGGAAAGTCTTATCTGAGGAGGAAGTTTTTGAACAGAGACCTAAATGAACTGGAAGAACAAGCCACAGGAAGGTATAGAGATAAAGGAATCTAGGCACAGAAAATATTAAATACACACTGGGTGCGGATTAACTTGGCGTATTCATTAAAAATTAAGGAGATCATTACAGCTGGAGCAGGAGAGAGCTGAGGGGCTGAGTTCATTAAAGTGAGTGAAGGTTAGTGTTTCAAGACCTTGTAGGCTGAAGTAAGGGGTTTGGATCTTATACTTGAGGTGTGAGGGAGTGGGATTCAGCATATATTTTGGAGGACTATCCAGGCTGACTTTTTCCTGGATTGATTGCAAGATGTAAAGAGAAAAACAAAGAGTCAAGGATGCCTCCTAAATTTTTGCTCTTTGCAAGTGGGTAAATGTTGGTGTTGTTAATTGAGAAGATGGGGAACCATATCTGTGAGCCTTCAAACAGGGAAAAAGAAACTGCTCTAGGTCTTTTAAGCAGGAAGAGATTTAATATAGGGAATTTAGTGCTTACAAAAATGTTGAAAGAGCTGAGGAAACACAAGTTAGGGGAAGGGCCAGTGACATTCAGTTCTGCCATCACTGCTGGTCCAGTGAATATAGAAGTTGTTGCTTCCACCCAGAGATTAAAAAAGTACAGGATATTGGTGGTGATGGTCATAGCTGGCCCATAGTACTGAGAGCAGTTATCACAGTGGACCACCCAGAGGCTACTGCAAAGACTCACATCTGCCAAAGCTTTCATCTCGAATGTTGACACATGGGGAAGCAGAATATATTCTATTTCTCCTCGACCTTAAAATTTCACACTAGGGCTCTTTATTAGCAGAACACGGATGCAACCCGAAACTGAAAGGTAGATGAGCCTGGTAGATAAAGTTCCCAGACTTTCTGCTTTTTTGCTTGCCAAGAAGAAGTACATGAAAGAGGGGGAGAAATAGAACTTTGCAAGCTAAAGAGGAGATAAGGAAACATGTTTGGATTCTTTTGTCATGAGTTTAGCCTGTGTATGCAAATACATCCTAGTTGGAAGTGTCAAGTAGGCATTTGGCTATACAAGTCTAGAATTCAGGGAAAAGGTTGAGGATGGGGATGTAAATTGGGGAGCCATCAACATATAGATGGTAACTGAGGGAATGCAACTGGAAAATATTACCTGGAGTATAAGTGTCGTTGGAGGCGAGGTCCAGGAATAAAGCCCTCTATGCTCTTAGGAAAACAGGGATATTAGGGTAATTGAGAATTGCTTCTAGGATTAAGAGGATTAAAGTCAGGACCTGATGTAAGTTCAAAGGAACAGCCCAAGGAAAGCAGTCAAGACTATGCGAGTGCTCAGAGGTCTGGAAGAAGAACAAGTACCAGCCAATGAACTGAGATTGTGGGAAAACAGTCTGGAGAGTGTGGTCCTCTGATAGTCAGGTGAAAGAGGAGGGAGTGATTATTGTGTCCAATACCGAGAAGAGTTTTAATGAGGTGCAGTATGAGAATTCAACATTAGACTTGGTGAGATGGAAGTTGTAGGTGACCTTAAACAGAGTTAGTTTCTAAAATCCTGAATGGAGCAGTTTGGAGGGAGCATATGTAGTGAGAAAGCAAAGAGTGAATTTACACAACTCTTCAGAGTAGTTCTGATGTCAGAGGAATAGAGCAGCAGTTGGAGAGGATGTAGAGTCTAGGGAAGGGGTTTTTAAAGAAAGGCGATTTGAAAGTATGTTTGTGTGTTGTTGAGAATGATGCATGATCTTGGAAGTCAATGTGAGAGTGGGGCGATCAAGACTCAAATTAATTGGTAGGTCATGTCCAACATGATAGGAATCTCTATTCTGATTCCAGATTATACCTGACATGCATTTTTTTTAAAGATTTTTTAATTTATTTATTTGACAGAGAGAGAGACAGCGAGAGCAGGAACACAAGCAGGGGGAGTGGGAGAGGGAGAAGCAGGCTTCCCGCCGAGCAGGGAGCCCGATGTGGGGACTCGATCCCAGGACCCTGGAATCATGACCTGAGCCGAAGGCAGACACTTAACGACTAAGCCACCCAGGAATCCCAACCACCCCAGCCTCTTATCTGAGACTTCTGGAAAGCGAAGGTGATCAGTTCAACAAATAATAGCGTAAAACAGCTTGTAGCTGGAAACTCTCCCACAGTTTGAGTTTTCTCCCAGGAGACTCTTTGATCTGTCCCCCTGGCTGCCTTCCTGCCCATTCAACAGTTCTTCTGACATGGCGAGCATGTCTGCATTCTACCCAGCTAGTTCCCAAACCAAGGTCCCCCCACCTACTGACATGTATTTAAGAAGAGTTGCACTCACTGACAGTGTGGTGCTAAGTCTAGGGCTGCAGTGAGTAGTAATGCACAAGAAGTTTGTCCTCTGATAAGGCAGTTGGCCAGCTAGTAAGGACTTGTCAAGGGCTCAGACTGTGGGACCATGAGAGGGGCCCTTAAGTCTGTTGGGGCCCTAAGAAGGGCCTTCTGAAAGAAGGAGACCCTGAGTCGAGACAATAGCATATGTGTTATGCATATGTGTTATGTGGGTGAAGATGAGAGGCAAGGATAAACTAGGTGCAGGGAAAGTGACAAGGGAAGGCCAAGAGGCAGGGCATAGCTGGTTTTATAAGGAGGGTCCATCTAGTTTAGTTTGGGAAAAGCCTGAAATTCCATGAGGGGTGGCAAGGTGAGCTGCAGCATCAGCAGGGCAGGGCACCAAGAGCCTGAAAGACATACCACAAAGCTTAGATTTTGGACTGAAAGGAAAAGGGATCCTCTGGTAGACTTGTCAAGTTTCCCTCTCAGAATAATGGCCCCATGATGATTTCCAATGGTAGAAATGGAGAATGGTGTCTTCTGAGAGCAGAAGCTATCAGGATCACACTTTACACAGACTTTGGAAGGTTGCTCAAGTGGCAGTGAAACAAGGGGTTAGAAACTGGGGAGGACTTGGGGGTGTGGCCACCCGCTAAGAGGTGATTGCAATAGGCCAAGTGGATAATGATTTGGGCCTGTTCTCAGCCACTCAAGTAAGGGAGTCTGGACAGACAGGAGAGAGTATTTGCAGAGCTGGATGGTGGCCTGAGTGGACCAGCAGGAGAGAGCTTATACAGAGTGAATGATCGTCCCTGGTGGGACTGACCGTGCTGCCCCTCCAGCAGGAGGAGCAGAAGAAGGGTTAAAATGACATGTCTCAGGGTTATTTGCCTATGTCCCCAGGAGGCAGGGAGTGTGACTTAGGAATCTTTAGGCTTTATCAGCCAAGACTGGGATCTTGCCAATTTTAGAGAGCCCCTGGGGATGGGGGATGCTTCAAGAAGGAGCCCCCCTGAGCTAAGTAATCAGTGATGGTCTGTCATCCAGCTCATGAGCAACGTCTCCCACCCTTGGGTCATGCCAGGATTATGCTCCATTGACCGAGCATATCAGTGTACTCAGGGCTTGATATATTTCATTTCAATTAATCTTCCCCCAAATGATGGGTAAATGTGGTTACCCCATTTTAAAGATAAGAGAAGCAAAGACATTTTTATGTAGCTGGCTCTTAGTTTAGGCTGCCATAACAAATGACAGTAGAGTGGATGGTGTAAACAACAAAAATTTATTTGTCATTATTCTGGAGTTTGAAAGTCTGAGATCAGGGTGCCAGAGCAGTAGGGTTCTTGGGAGAGCTCTTTTCTTGATTTATAGATGGTGGTCTCCTTGCTGTGTCCTCACATGGTGGAGAGAGAGAGGAAGCAAGAGCTTTCCTGCTTCTTGTTATAAGAGCATTAATTCCATCACAAGGGTTCCACTCTCTCCACTTAATTGCCTCTCAAAGGCCCCATCTCCAAATACCAGCACAATGAGGATCAGGGTTGGTGCAGATCCTAGTGCATAAGCTGAGACTAGGATTGGTGCCTGGATGGCCTTGGATACATCAGTTGACCTGTTTGAGAGCATTTGGACTATGTACCTGTAAACAGAATTCTAGAGGTAATGTCCTATGACTTTAAAAAATTAGAAAGCTTTTCATTTATATATATGAGAGGAAATTTTTTTCTTGGCATAATGATGAATGATCAAGGGCACAACTGGATGTCGACATGCAAAAGAATAAAGGTGGACCTTTTCCTTATACTACACACCAAAAACAGCTCAAAATTAGAACTAAAAATAAGTTAAAATTATAAAACTCTTAGAAAGAAACATAAGACAGTTTTGTAACTTTGAATTAGGCAATAGTTTTTTAGATACAATACCAAAAAACACAAGGGACAAAAGAATAAACAGATAAAGTGGACTTCATCAAAACTAAAAAATTTGTGCTTCAAAGGACAAAATCAAGAAAGTGGAAAGACAACCCACAGAATGGAAAGAAATATTCACATATCATGTGTCTGATAAAAGACTTGTGTCCAGAATATACAAAGAACACTTGCAAATCAACAGTAGAGCAACACCTACTTCAATTAAAAAAAGATGTGAATAGACATTTATTTACTTGAGAGAGAGCACACAGAAGGAGAGTAAGAGGGAGAAGCAGACTCTCTGCTGAGCAGAGAGACCAACTCGGGGCTTGATCCCAGGACCCTGAGATCATGACCTGAGCCAAAAGCAGACACTTAACCAATTGAGCCACCCAGGCACTCCAGTAAATAGACATTTCTATAAAAAGATACACAAATGGGGAAGAAACACATGAAAACACGCTAAACCTCATTAGTCTTTCAGGAGATGCAAATCAAAACCACTGAGATATACTTCACCTGCACTAGAATGGCAAAGATAAAAGGAGAAAAGATAGACAATGACAAGTGTTGAACAAGGATATATAGTTCCAAACTCCTGAATATTTGAGAGGTAAACAACATACCTCTAGAGAATCCATGTATCAGAGAAGAAATCACAAGGGGACGAAGAATATTTAGAAGCAAAAGATAAGATTAGGATACAGTTTTTAAAAATCTGAACTTCTACCTTAAGCTGTTAGAAATGACAAAAAAAAAACAAAAAAACAAAAACAACTAACCCTCCCCAAAAAGATGGAATAATAAACATAAAAGGAGAAATCAATGAAATGCAAAATTTAAAAAAGAGAAAAAGAATCCCATAAGCAGTTCCTTTGAGAAAAAAAATCTATGAAATTGATTGATCTAACCAGATTTATTCAGAAAAAGAGAGAGAAGACACAATTTACCACCTCAGGAATGAAATAGAAGCATCAGTACAGATCCTATAGACTTTAAAAGGATAAGAAAGAAACATTATGAGCAATTTCACTCCAATTAATTCAATAACTTAAAAGAAATAGATAAATTCTTTGTCCTAATGTTACTTTGGTTGTATTAAAGGATGTACTTATTCTTAGGAAATCATGCAGAAGTATTTAAGGTGTAACTTACTTTCCAATGGTGCAGCACAATTTGGACAATTGGTGAATCTAAGGGTAGGTATACAAATGTTCGTTGTGTTCTTCTTTTAGCTTTTTTGTATATTTGAACATTTTCATAATACAAAGCTGGGAAAGGTAAATGAGGCACAAACTCTTGTCAGTAGAGAGGCTCTCACTCCAGATTCATCATTTGAAACAGGCTGATGATGGGAAGGACGTCATGATCTTTCACCCAGAGAGCAGTGTCGTGTCCTTCCCTCTGGGCCAGGATGAAGCTTCTCGGTGATGCTGGAACCTCCTACAAGACGGACATAAAGAGGAAGGACTTAGGTCACTGGGGGCCAGTCTTGACCTTCCACTGGCAGTGAGGGCCAACAAAAGTACTGAGTCACTTTCTGTAGATGTCCAGCCCCTAACAGCAACTAGTAAAATGGGTGGACAGTCAGCATGGGCCTTGATTTTAAACAGAGGCCTGACCTACTTCATTCTTCCCAGAGTTTGGAGAAAGAGGCCTTGACTCCCACAGACATGAAACCTTGGCCTAATTGGATACTAATTACTCACAAGAGTTTTGTTGACCCAAACTTCCCATAACCCCACTTTGGTAGGAAAGGAGGGCATGCCGAAAGAAGAATCACTGCTAGGAAAATGACACAGATTTATTCAGTCCTGAAAGTCCTTTCCCAGAAATGATGTCCCA
The DNA here is from genome assembly GCF_029215605.1 of Mirounga angustirostris. Lineage (NCBI taxonomy): Eukaryota > Metazoa > Chordata > Mammalia > Carnivora > Phocidae > Mirounga > Mirounga angustirostris. The sequence goes on from NW_026991722.1 coordinate 95,383,266, forward strand.
AATTGAGCAAGAATAAACAATGCATGACTGATAAATCCCACAGTTAGGGACTGGGAACAGCTTTCCTACGTTCCTAAGGAGCTGTATATTTGGAATCAGGTAAAACTGAAAGTAAGAGTAGTTGGTCATCTAAGGCCAGGTTGGATGAGACAAGTTCCCGTATTTTGATGTATCTCTTTGTGATTAGAGCACCTGTGAAGGACACAGACTGTGGTACCTCCACGACGTTAGTAACGTACAAAGAAAAGAAGTCTGATACCGCGAGTCTCCTCTTGGCCCAGGGTCTTGACTGATGCTGGGCATCGAGCCACCCTGTCCATCTTGAGGGGACACTTGAGAGGGAGGGATGGGTGGGACGAGCACCAAACCGTCTCTGCAGGACATAATCAGACCACCTCCTACTCATTTCCTTATGATCCGTTTGTTCTATAAATGGGGCTCCTCAGTCATTGGATGCTCTTACTGACGTGGGTATGGCGGAGAAAAAGACAAAATACCTGGCAGTTTCTATGCAGCTCACATTATGATTCACCTGGCAAAGCCTGAGTTACTTAGATAAAGGGAAGATGTGAGGAGGACTTTGGACTTGGGAAATCTGGGTTCTCATCCCAGCTGTGCAGCTGGCTTGTTGGGGCCTGAGTGACAAGTCCTCTGACCAACCCCCGCCCCCAAGGACCTCAAGGTCTCACCCTGGTGGGCAGAACCTGACCAGATTTCCAGTAGCAGCCCTTCCAGGCCGATCTTCGAATGGGGGCCCATTTCCCCTCCAGCCCTCTGTCAGCCGATGCCCAGCCCGTCAAGTTTTGGCTAACAATGGCAAGGGGGTCCCTACCAGCTCCCCCACTTTGACCATCTTCGATCTGAAGGACTGGAAAATTTCCTTCAGAAGAAAAAAGCCCTGTGGCATATACATTCATTATCCATACTGTTTCTGTTCCTTTTGGGAAATGTGTGCCTTTTAACAAGTCAGGGCCGTTTATCCTGTAGCCCATCAGGCATGGCGATCTGCGGTAGGGGGCAGAGAGACACAGGGCTCTGGGTTGCTGTGTGGCACCGTCTGCCACTCGGATGATACAGCAGTGGACAGGTCTCCTGGGTCCCCGGGTCAGGAGGAAGGATCCCTGCGACAACTGTCATCTCCTCCCTGAGGGCCCTCATGGTGGAAACATCGAGGACAAAGGTATCGAAATGGTCTGATATAGTACCATGATTTCTTCTAATTTCTAGAACATAATAAGTGATTAGTAGTACAAGACTGGGATCCAGAACTTATAGATAATTGTACAGATCAATAACAAACTCATTTTGCAATGGACAAACGTCCTCAGCAGAGGCTTTACTCTAGAGTAGGGGTCGGGAAATGAAGGCCCGGGAGACCAAATCCAACCCTTCAGGCTGTTTTATAAATAAAGTTTCATTGGAACACAGCCATGCCCGTTCGTTCATACATCGTCAACGCTGCTTTCCCCTACACCGGCAGGCCTGCGTGGCTGGAGTGGAGACCATCTGACCTGTAAACCAAAGATGTTTACCGTCAGGCCCCTACAGAAAAACATGCAGACCCCTGTAACAGAGGAAACCAAGAGGCTAATAAGCATAGGGAAGGGTGCCCAACATTATTAGCCAACAGGAAAATGCAAATTAAGCCTATAGTAAGATACCCTTGCGCACCCATCAGAATGGCTAAAATGAAAAAGATTGGCACCAAGTGTGACAATGACGGGGGACAGTTACAGCTCCCGTCCGGGAAGGCTGCTGGGGGGAGTGGCACAGCGTTGGGAAATAGCATGGCCGTGTCTAGTACAGCTGAGCATGCAGATGTCCGTGGCCGGCATCCCTGGGTGTGTACTCAGGGCAAGTGAGGGCTCTGTCCACCAGGATGGTCATAGCACCTTTGTTTCTAATAGCCCCAAACACAAAACAACCCAAGTGGTCACCAGCTGCAGAAGAAATTAAACTAATTGTGCTATAGTCACGTAATGGGACAGTATGCAACAATACCAACCCCCAAACTATTGCTCTACACAAGGACATGTCATAGACTCAATATTGAGCTCAAGAAAGCAGGTCCTAGAATGCAGAGTGTATGATTCCATCTCTAAATTTTAAGTGTAGTGACATGTGCCAAAGGTCAGAGCAGCAGTTACCTCTAGGGTTGGGCGATTAGTTATTGAGGAGGGGCTTTCTGGGCCTGAAAACGTTCTGCATCTTGTTCTGGGAGTTGCTTACATGGCTGTAGACGTATGTAAAAAGTCACTGAACACTTAAGTGCCCCTAAGATTTGAGCACCTACAGTAGAAATGGTGTATATCTCAATAAAAAGTAAAACTATTAAAGATAAGATACTGGGAATCCATTTGGCTTTGAACCTTATGCCAATATATATATATTTTTTTAATTCCAGTTAGTGAACATCGAGTGCTATATTAATTTCAGGTGTACAATGTAGTGCTCATCAGGACAAGTGTCCTCCCTAATCCCCATCCTCTATTTCCCCCTTCCCCCAACTTCCTCCCCTCTGCTAACCCTCTGTTTGTTCTCTATAGTCAAGAGTCTGGTTTTTTGTTGTTGTTGTTTTTCTCCTTTTCTCTTGGTTTGTTTTGTTTCTTAAATTTTCCATATGAGTGAAATCATATGTCTTTTTCTGACCCACTTATTTCACATAGGATTATACTTTCTAGATCCAACTGTGTTGTTATAAATGGCAAGATTCATTTCCTTTCTTTGGCTGAATAATATTCCATTCACATTTGTGTTTGTGTGTGTTGTGTGTGTACATACATACATGACACATCTTCTTTTTTTTTATTTTTTTTATTCTTATGTTAATCCCCATGCATTACATCATGAGTTTTAGATGAAGTGTTCCATGATTCATTGTTTGTGCATAACACCCAGTGCTCCATGCAGAATGTGCCCTCCTCAATACCCACCACCAGGCTAACCCATCCTCCCACCCCCCTCCCCTCTAGAACCGTGTTTGTTTTTCAGAGTCCATCGTCCCTCATGGTTCGTCTACCCCTCCGATTTCCCCCGCTTCATTCTTCCCCTCCCGCTACCTTCTTCTTCTTCCTTTTTTTCCCTTAACCTATATTGCATTATTTCATAACACATCTTCTTTATCCATCCATCCATATTTGGTTATTATAAATAATGCTGAAGTAAGCATAGAGGTATGTGTATCTTTTCAAATTAGTTTTTTCGTATTCATTGGGTAATTACCCCGTATTGGCATTATTGGATCATATGGTAATTCTATTTTTAATTTTTTGAGGACCCTCCATATTGTTTTCCACAGAGGCTGCACCAGTTTGCATTCCCACCGATAGTGCACGAGGGCTCCTTTTTCTCCACATCCTCACCAACATTTGTTGTTTCTTGCCTTTTTGATTTTAGCCATCCTCACAGTGTGAGGTGATATTTCCTTGTGGTTTTCATTTGCATTTCCCTGATGGTGAGTGATATTGAGCAGCTTTTCATGTCTGTTGGCCAAGTGTATGCCCTCTTTGGAAAAATGTCTGTTTATGTCTTCTGTCCATTTTTAATTGGATTATTTGTTTTTTGGGTGTTTTTTGAGTTGTATCTGTTTTTTATATATTTTGGATACTAACCCTTTGTTGGATTTGTCACTCACAAATACATTCTCCCATTCAGTAGATTGTCTTTTAGTTTTGTTGGTCGTTTCCTTTGCTGTGCAGAAGCTTTTATTTTGATGTAGTCCCACTAGTGTATTTTTGCTTTTGTTTCTCTTGCCTCAGGGGACACATCTAGCAAATGTTGCTACCCCTGATGTCAGAGACATTACTGCCTGTGCCCTCCTCTAGGATTCTTATGGTTTTAGGTCTCACATTTAGGTCTTTAACTCATTTTGAATTTATTTTTGTGTATGGTGTAAGAAAGAGGTCCAGTTTTATTCTTTTGCACATTGCTGTCCAGTTTTTCCAACACTATTTGTTGAAGAGACTTTTTTCCCCACTGGATATTCTTTCCTGCTTTGTCGAAGATTAACTGACCATATAAATGTGGGTTTATTTCTGGGCTCTCCATTCTGTTCCATTGATCTATGTGTCTATTTTTGTACCAGTACCATGCTATTTTGATTACTATTGCTTTATAGTATATCTTGAAATCTGGGATTGTCATACCTCCAGCTTTGTTCTTCTTTAGGACTACTTTGGCTATTCAGGGCTTTTTTTGTTGTGGTGATGGTTTTTTTTTGTTTTTGTTTTTTTTTTTTTTCAGTTCCATACACATTTTCAGGACTATTTGTTCTAGTTTTGTGAAAAATGCTGTTGACATTTTGATAGGGATTGCATTGAAATTGTAGATTGCTTTGGGTAGTATGGACATTTTAATAATATTTTTTCTCCCAACCCATGAGCATGGAATATCTTTATTTGTCTCTGTCCTCTTCAATTTCTTTCATCAGTGTCTTGTTGTTTTCAGAGTAAAGTCTTTCATCTCCTTAGTTAAGTTTATTCTGAGGTATTTTATTCTTTTTGCTGCAATTGTAAATGGGACCGGCTCTTAATTTCTCTTTTGCAGAGTAAAGTTTTAACTAGGATACCTTTTAGGCTTTGCCATCAGAAAAAGCAAATTTTTAGAATGTAATTGTGCATCTGTGCTAAAATTCTCCATAGTAACCCATTCTCTCCCCTTCTTATACCCTCCTCATATCCTCGCCTCTCCATTGCCTTCCTGTCCCCTTTCTTCAAAGCTGAGGGGACTAACTGGTGGTTCACCTGACTCTCCAGCCTGATCTCTGATGGGGACATGTCTTAAGACATGTCTTAAGCCCAATGAAGGAACCCCTGGCCGAGGCTGATGCTGCTCCATGCACTGGTGAAAATCAAGAGCCTTCTCCTTCACTCAAAGGTGAATGTAGTGGGGGAAGGGTCTCCACAGTGTCACTTGTCCCAGGAGCATCCAGGCAGACAAAGACACAGGGCCAAGACCTTTCTAGGTGAACCCAAGCCTGACCCTGCAGAGCAAACACCAGGAACCCTGACATGCCCCAGACAGGAAAGGACCCCCACCCTGTGATGTACAGGGTGCTGGTGGATGCAGGACCACAGACGTGAAGGAAGGACAGTGAATGCAGCCCCTTCTGGTCTTGAAGCAGGGCAAAAGATTGCTAGCGGGTGATTCGGGTCGTCGGCCACACTCTGTCCCCGCAACACTCAGTTACGGTCTGACGGCTTCACACGTGCTAAGATCGTGGTTCATGTGGTCGTGGAGGGCTGGAGTCCCATCAGAAGTGTCCCTGCCCCGCCCCAGCACTGCTTGGGGGGCGCTGGTGCCCCAAGTGCTGGATGGTGTCGTGTTGGAATGGCAGGTCCACAAACGCTTTTCCCACGAGGGGCTGACTTAGTGCACTCCGCACCGACAGTGGGGGCTGCCCAGAAGTGGAAGCCATGGGACAGAGTCTCCAACCCCCTCCTGGGAACACACACCAAACAAAGCAACCTCTGGAAGAATAAGACAGAGGTTGTAGGGTGGCAGGCGAGCATTCCCGCATGCCTTCCTGCCCGTCACTCTTGCTCTGTCCGCAGAGCAACCGCTGGGGTGGTCTCCAGCCCGCAGCTGCGGGGTCACTCCTGGAGGCTAACTCTGCACCCAGGGTCATGGGTCCAGGTCATGATGGGCTCCATAGGGGGTGACTTCTCACATCAGTATCCAAGAGGAGGGGCTCAATGGTTCGGGGCCGTTTGTCTGGCGACATCTTTCCCTAGAAGCACGAGGGGTGCACGTCAGACAGACACACGTCTTTCCTTTCCCCGCAGCTTCGGGCTCCTTGGATTCCAGCTCTGAGCATTTGCAAGGCCTGCATTTTGAGGGCTCTGTGGCACCGCATTCGTTTGCAGTGACTGCTCTTGCAAAACACCCCAAACCAGGCAACTTGAGACCCCAGAACTGTATTCTCTCGCTCTTCTGGAGGCCACAGTACTGAAATCAGGGTCCGTCAGGGTCCGTCCCTTCTGGAGGCCCAAAGGGACATCCTTTCGATGCTTTTGTCCCAGCTTCTGGGCGCTGCGGCCAAGTGGGGCATTTCTGGGCTCGAAGTTGCTTCACCGAAGTCCCTGCCCCTGGCTAACCCGGCTTCCCTCCTGCCAGTCTGAGTCCGCCCGCTCCGCCTGTAAGGACACCAGTCGTGTTGGATCAGGGCTGTGCCATAGTCCAGTATGACCTCACCTCAACTAATTATGTCTCCAGAGACCCTATTTCCAAATAAGCTCACTTTTTGAGGCTCCAGGCAGACATGAATCTGAGGGGATGTTATTCAAGCCCGTACGGGCACCAAGCACCAAATGGGTGCATCTGTCACCTCGTTCTGCATGAGGCAGAAAGAACTCCGGTGACCACACCCTAGAGAGAACCTCAGGCCACACGTTGGAAAGGACAGTGGCCAGGACTAGGTGAGGAGGCCAGGGCTAGAGATCACGTTGCCATGGTGATTGTGTTTTGTGTCCATCATGGTCCCCCAGCTCCCACGGGGTCCTTTCCCTCCCTCCATGGGTCTGGGTTATTCACGTCAAAGCATCTTACACACAGGGCCTGTGGGTGGCCAGCAGCCTTTCCTCCTCACCCAATAGTTTGGGGTCCATCAGAAGCCCGGTAGTAGGCTTGTCGCTCTGGGAGGGGTAGGAACGGCCTGCCCTTCCAGGAGGGTGCGCAGCCCGTGAGTCCTGGGTGAGGGAGCACGCTCGATTTGTCACCCTAGCAATGGATGGAGGACCCTTCTAAGCCTAACTCAGGTCACAGTCCCTCACACAGTTTCCCAGAGGGTCAACCTTTGGTGGTTAGACAAGAGTTCTGGTGGGGTTTTATGTCAAGGGACGGCAGAGCCTGGGGATTTAGTGTCCTCACTATGATGTCATGAACCTCAGGATGGGGTGGAGTTTGGCTTTGAGAACCATGCCTGGGAGCTGAGCACAACAATGTCCCCATGCCCACCCAGGGAGAGGACAACTGTCATGGGCAGTGGGGGACCCCAGAGGGAGAATGCCCTGCAGTGCCAGAAACAGGGAAGCTTGTCACTGTCCTTATACTTGTAAGGTAGGAGCCTGAGTGTGGCCAACTGAACCTGTGAGCTGTCTCACCTTGTCTGTCCTGATGGACTCTGTGACTGTGGACAGTGCCTTCTCCTGAAGACAGGGTTTGCTATCAGCAGAACGATTATAAAATATAACCAGCAGGATTCTTTCATATGCAGGTGGTAGAAACTTATCTCAACCTGCTTAAGCCTCAAAGGGGACTCAAGTTAGGTCCTTTCTGAGACTCGGAAAGAAGCTTCAGGAACAGCTGGATCAAGGGTCCAGGTATCAGGATTTTGTTTCTTGCTGTCTTTTGGCTCTACTGCTTTCCCTGTGATAGTTTATGTTCTCAGAGGATTTCCAAAAGCAACATGATGGCTGTTGGCACCCCAAGATTAGAGTATTCTAGGTGCTTGTGAGTCAGGAGAGAGGTTCTCTAGCGGGACATGATTGCCCGTTAGGACAGGAGCCCTGGACAGCGTAATTGGGAACAGTACATGTGCACAGGGTGTGCATCTATTCCGACTCCTGTCCCCACCCTCCCAGCGTTTAGTTTTTGGGCTCCAGAAAGCTAACTGCACAACCTTGACTTGCTCACCAGACTAGGCTGTTTTGTGTCCCGTGGTTTTGCCTGTGTGTGCCTTCTGCCGGAAATGCCTTTGCACCATCCACCTGCCCCCACTTGCTCCTAGCCCATCATCATCTAAGGATCCTTCCTACTCCATCTCTGGTCCCAGCATAGAGCTCACGTGGGGGCCGTGCAGGCTCTCAGCTCCACAACCTGAAATCAAAATCTTTCTGTGGCAAGGTCTCCAAGATTTTCACATGCTCTTTCAAGTGTGAAAGCACCACTGATAACCGCTGCTTATCCATCAGTGTTCAGCTCAGAGGCCGCCTCCTCCAGAGAGCCCCCCTGTCCTGCCACCCCACCCCAGCCTGTAGCAGGGACAGTTAGAGAGCCACGGCGGCCCAGTGCCAAAGACATCGTAGAAGCTGCAGAGATTCGCACTACATATGTGGGCGCGAAAGCAGGCAGTAACACACTCAGGCACACTTTGGGTCAAAGAGAGTCATGAGTGCGGGTCCTTCTCCAAATTGCTCCTGGACCCTCTTCTGTCTGCCCTGTGCCCAAGGCTGACTCCTGTCTGCTCTCCAGGCCCTCTGGGGGCGGCCCTGCACCATTCCTGGGACAGCCCCCCCACCCGGGCTCAGCAGATGCCACCTCCCTGTCCTCCCTCCAGGCCCAGGGGTGGAACCACCTCCCACTGTGGCTGGAGGCTGGGAGCGCCCTCCTTGGTCCTGCCCTACTCCCTGCTGCAGCTGGAGACTGTCCCCTGGCCTCTTCCTCCGGACCCTGTGGGAGAAGCGCTCCTGCCTGGGATCTTCCCTGGTCCATCGGGAGACTCTGCTCTCTGTGCAGAAGATCAAGGAGACTTTCCTCTCTTTACACATTGCACACACACGTTTTTTTCCTTTCAGTAATTTATTTATCTACAAGCAATTAATGAAATTGTCAATTCTATTTTTACATTTTCCAGGTACTCACAAAACAACTACAATAGTCTAGATTCTGCATCCTGGGGCTTGTGCGTGTGCACGCGTCCATGTGCATGGGAGTGTATGCTTGTCATCGGGAGAAAACGTTGTATTTTGACTGCTTAGAATACATGTGTTAAACAATAAATAGTATCTTAAACAAAACAACAAAGATTAAGAAAAAAATCACAGAACAAGAAGGAAATGGTTGCAGATTCTTAAGCTTTCCTATCTATAAGTTTAAGATTAAACTAATCCCATGAATTTAGGACTAAAATAAGAATTAAGGACTAAAATATGAATTCATAAAACAACTACAATAGTCTAGATTTGCATCCTGTGGTGTGTGCGTGTGCACGCGTCCACGTGCATGGGAGTGTGTGCTTGTTACCAGGAGAAAACTTTGTATTTTGACTGCATAAAATTCACAAATGTTAAACAACAAACAGTATCTTAAACAAAACAACAAAGGCTAAGAAGAAAAAAATTGCAGAACAAGGAAGAAATGGTTGCAAATTCCTAAGTTTTCCTATCTATAAATTTAAGACTAAACTATTGCTATGAATTTAGGACTAAAATATGAATTCAGAACTAAAATATGAACTTAGGACTAAAATGTGAATTTAGGACTACAATTTGAGTTTAAGACTAAAATTTGAATTTAGGACTAAAATTTGAATTTATGACTAAAATATGAATTTTAGGACTAAAATTTGAATTTAGGACTGCACTAACTATTTCATACAGTTTGAGTGAGATGTTGTTTTGTTTAAGTTTTTTCTCTCTCTCTTTTTTTAAGGCAATCACATAAATCCTGAGTTATTTCTGCGGAACTGTAACCCTAGTCCTAGAGCACAGAAATGGTCTTGTTTGAAAGTCTCTATCTATGTCCACAATGGAGGATGTCTTCAGTCCCAGTGGCATTAATTTAAATCCGACCACCATACCTACAGCAGAGAGTTCTAAAGCGTCTGGCGGGGAAGCTGTGTATTCATGACAATCTGGACGAAGCTCTAGTTACACAGTCCGCGATGGGGTTCCACCGCTATCCTGCAGAGAGTCACTGTGGCGTCAGTTCCGAAATAGTAGCCGTTTCACTAGAGAGAGCCATCAGACGTTCTTCACGGAGCTCCACGCAGATGCTGAGCCGGGTTTTGGCTGCTCAGAGCCCGGCTGCCCTGAGCCCGGTCACCCTTGCAGGCGACTCCGGGTCCCGGGGCCCTCACGGTGGGCCTTCCATCCCCCCTGGGGGCCCGATGACCCCGGGGACCTCCTGACACTTCCCAGCCTGCGTGGGCTGTGGGCGGAGCTGCAGGACCAAGAGGGTCCCTCAGGACAGGCCAGCAGCTGGACTCCACACCGGCTAGCAACCGCCTCAAGTGATCATTCTCTTTCCTTAGCTCCTGGAACTCCCTCTCTCTGGATGTAGCCACCACCCAGCTCTTTGCGACTCTGTCCTGATGGAAGAGGACCAGCTTGCGATGATAGTAGGAGGTGGTTCTCTCCAGCTCCTTGCCCAGGTCTTGGGCCATCTTCTTGTAGAGGTTGCGAATCTGGCACGTGAAGTTCATTTCTCTGTGTGCGCTGGCCAGTTTCTTCTTCATTTCCAAGCACTTAGCTTCCGCTTGAAACACTTTTCGGTCAAGTTGCAGGATGTATTGGTCCTGTTCATCCAGGGGGTTCTGAAGTTTCAGCTTCAGCGGCTGAATCTCCTTGTCCAGCTGTGAAGTTTCCTTCTGCAAAGAGGCTTCCTGGGTTTGTAGGCTGTGGATTTGTCGTGTCAGCTCCACGATCTCTTGCCTTTCTGCCCACAGTCGTCTGGCTCTGTGTTGCTGTTCCCCTTCGGGACTTGGAGGGGACCCAGGGCAGCCAGCATCCTCAGGGACGCCCTTCAGATCCACTGCTGCCTGATGGGCGGGCTGATCACCGTTTCCTGCTCCCCTCTTTGGCTGGACTCCCCGGGTCCCGGCACCGTCGTGCTCTGCCGGGAGGTCAGGCGGGGGGACGGCCTGCAGCCCGGGTCCGGCCCTGGACGGGGACTGGCTGGCTTGATCTTTCGGGACCAGCTCCATGCATGCCTTCAACGGCTCCAGCCTTTCTTCCCCCTCGTTCTCCTGCCCTTTCTGCCTCCATCTCGAAACTTCTTGGTTGAGCGTTTCCCGTCCTTCTGGAAAAGGAGTCTTTTCACTCTGATCCTTCGTTCTTTTCGTCAGAAGCTGTTCTCCATCCTTCTCCAATGTTCTGAGGATGGGTTTTTCCCCAGGGACCTGGGGCAGGTCGGGATGCTGGTCCAGTTCCTTCAGTGCCTTCCTCAAAAAGTTGACAGTGTCCCTATCCACCAGCCTCCTCAGTTCTGTGTTCATTGCCGTCAAGCACAGGGCTTGTAACAAGGGAGGACTAGCCACCACCTTGGGCGGCCTGAGGGCGGCCTCGGCTTTTGTGGTTGGGCCACTCTCCTCACGGCGGGCTCCACACACTTCGTGGTGGGCAGAGCCCCTGTGGCCCAGTGCCTTCGTGCTTCTTCGAGTGAGTTGTCTCTTCACTAGGAGAACCAGCAGCACAGTCCATAGGAGCACCACGCAGGGCAACATGGGGAGACTCGGGCTGTGTCCCCAGCTTTCAGAAATCAGCTGCAGCGCCCCCCACAGGTGCTCCAACACCAGCTGGCAAGTGGATCTGGCGGCCAAGAGGGGGCCCTCCATGGCTGCGTCGGGCTCCACAGCTCTGTCTCCACGTGCCAGAGTCCTGTGGCCCCAACGGACCCCTGAGAACCCTGTGGAGAGTTCTACCTATGAGGTCAACGGTGCCCGGCAACCAGGGTAGAGCAGTTGGGCTGGGGGAGGAGAGGCCAGCCAGGTTCCAGAAAACAGTTGCCCCTGACTTTGCAGTGAAGTAGAAAGTTGTCTCAATCACACAAGCCCTGGGGGGCGTGGGAAGGCCTGATCCCGGCCAGGAGCTCAGCCACTCAGGCCCACCTGGCCCTACAGCAAACCTAGGGGCTCAAGGCAGGGCCACGTCACGTCCGTCCGTGCGCACAAGACAATCAGGGCAAAGTGTTCAGGCCTCCTTCCCGGGCGAGGCCCATTCTCCTGATCTGAAGTTTCCCTTGGCTTCAGGGACTCCTGGTCCTGTCTGCAAATGTCCCAGGGATCTCTCTCCATTTTTAATTGCATCACATTAATAGCCTTTTTGATTTCAACACGAGCAGATTTTAGTTCTTTCATTTCTCCAGAAAGAGATTCTGTAGTGTCTTCTATGCTTTTTTCAAGCCCATCTATTATCTTTATAATCATTATTCTGAACTCTAGTTCTGACATCTTACTTACCTCCATACTGATTAGGCCCTTGGAAGTCAGTACTGCCTCTTGTTCTCTTTTTTTGAGGTGAGTTTTTCTGTCTTAGACCATTTTGTCCAGGAAGAATAGATGAATGAAAGAACAAAATACCACAATGACAGCAATGACCCCAGAGAAATATACACTAAACAAATCAGGAGAGATATTAAACTTAAAAAAAAAAATTGACATTAAAGAATCAAAAGGAGAATATAACCAGAGGTGAACAGAATAGAGCAATACACTGGATCCTGTGTGTATTTTGGTCTGTTTGTTAGAAAACTAGATCCCAAAATTGTAAAGTAAGAAAAACTTATGTGTGTACAATAATAAAATTAAATACAGTGAAAGGATAGAATGTAACTGTAGAAATGAAAATTAAAAAAGAAAAAAATGAAAAAAAGAAGACAGGAATATAAACAGGTGAACAGAACAGAGCTATACATTATATCCTGAGCGTATTTTGTTCAGTTTGTTTGAAGAAACTACATCTCAAAATTATAAAGAAAGAATAACATATATATACAAAAATAACATTAAATACATTGAAAGGATAGAATGTAAGTGTAAAGATGAAAGTACAAAAATGACTTTAAGAAAACAAAACAAAACAAAGACAAAAAAGAATACGATCAGATAGGTGAAGAGAACAGAACCATATGCTGGATTCTGGGTGTATTTTGGTTTGTTTGTTAGAAGAAACTGCATCCCAAAATTGTAAAGAAAGAAAAACTTATATATATACAAAAATAAAATTAAATACAATGAAAGGATAAAATGTAAGTGTAAAAATGAAAAAAGATTTTAAAAAAAGAGTTGATAAAGTAAGAAATTGGTTGAATAACCAAAGAGAAAAAAATTAAAAGACTTCTCAATTTCCTATGGCTGCTATAATAAATTATTACAAACACGGTGGCTTGAACAAAGTTCTGGAGGCCAAGAGCATGAAGTCAAGGAGTCAGCAGGGCCATGCTCCCTCCAGCCATTCGAGGAGGGAATCGTTCTTTGCCTCTTCAGTTCTGGTGTCTTTTCTCATTCTTTGGCTTGTGACATTGTCACTCTAATCCTTCCTCTGCTGTCCCATAGTCTTCCCTTCTGTGTGTCCATCTTCTTCTGTTTGTTAGAAGGACACGTATCATTGGATTTAGTGTGTACCTGGGCAATCTACGATGATCTCTCAAGATCCTTAACTTAATTACAGCTGTGTACTCTATATCTAAATATGATCACATTCACAGGCTCCAGGAGTTAAGATGTTGACATATCATTTTGCGGGCCACCATTCAATGCACTACAGAAGTAATACATTCACTTACTATTCTTTTAGTAACTACAATCAAAGGTAAAATGTATGCCTTTGACTTACTACAGACAAATATAAATTAGAGCCTTTGATCTTTTCCCAGAAAATATGAGGACACTAGAATACTTTAACTTCATTTACTACTCCCACAATCTACATATCATTGCTGAACTATATTTTATTGTATTCACTGTAAGCCTAAGAAGGCAGTGGAATATAAGGAACAATGCAGAGGATCATAGGGGAAGGGAGGGAAGATCAGAGAAGGAGACAAACCATGAGAGACTCTTGACTCCAGGAAAAAAACTGAGGGTTGTGGAAAGGGAGGTGGGTGGGGGGATGGGGTAATTGGGTGATGGGATTTTTAAGGAGGGCACGTGTTGTGATATGCATTGGGTGTTATATGCAACTAATGAGTCATTGAACACTACACCAAAAACTAATGATGTACTATATGTTGGCTAATTGAATTTAAATTTTAAAAAAAGAAGGCATTATCACTCTGGCAAACTGTATGGAGGTTCCTCAAAAAGTTGAAAATAGAGCTACCCTATGATCCAGCAATTGCACTACTGGGTATTTACCCCAAAGATACAAAAGTAGGGTTCCGAAGGGGTACGTGCACCCCGATGTTTATAGCAGCAATGTCCACAATAGCCAAACTGTGGAAAGAGCCAAGATGTCCATCGACAGATGAATGGATAAAGAAGAGGTGGTATATATATACACAATGGAATATTATGCAGCCATCAAAATGAATGAGATCTTGCCATTTGCAACGACGTGGATGCAACTGGAGGGTATTATGTTGAGTGAAATAAGTCAAACAGAGAAAGATATGTATCATATGATCTCACTGATATGAGGAATTCTTAATCGCAGAAAACAAACTGAGTGTTGTTGGAGTGGGGGTGGGTTGGGAGTGATGGGGTGACTGGGTGATAGACACTGGGGAGGGCATGTGCTCTGGTAAGCGCTGTGAATTGTGCAAGACTGTTGAATCTCAGATCTGTACCTCTGAAACAAATGCAATATATGTTAGGAAAAAAAAAAGAAGAAGAAGAAGGTAGCGGGAGGGGAAGAATGAACCGGGGGAAATCGGAGGGGTAGACGAACCATGAGAGACGATGGACTCTGAAAAACAAACTGAGGGTTCTAGAGGGGAGGGGGGTGTGAGGATGGGTTAGCCTGGTGGTGGGTATTGAGGAGGGCACATTCTGCATGGAGCACTGGGTGTTATGCACAAACAATGAATCATGGAACACTTCATCTAAAACTAATGATGTAATGTATGGGGATTAACATAAGAATAAAAAAAATAAAAAAAAAGAAGGCATTATTATTGCTTTACACAGTTAATACATGGGCAGCACAACAAAATGGACAGAAATATTAAATTTTGGAAGTATCTAAATAATGAATAATTATTTTTTTTTCTTCAAGAGGAAAAGGATCAATTGGATTTATTTTTTCAAGTGGATCTTTTTTATTTATCCATGTTTTTACTCTACAAATGCTTATTTAGTGTCTTCTCTGTGGCAGGGATTGGGAATAGAGGAGCAAACATGGCAGACAAATTCTCCAAAGCTTGGGTTATAAAAATGTTGAACTGGAATTTTTGCCTGGTGAGGATCTCTAAGATTATCCGGTAAAGCTTATTGTGCTGTTGAGGAATCTGAGGTTTAGTAGGTTGAATGACTTTCTGAGCCAGGAGGTCACACAATCAGAACCATGGGGTCCTTAAGCTCCCCATGTAGTGTTTCTAATCTCTAGAGCAGACATGAGCTACCCACTGCATTTGAAGCAGGCAAGGCTATGTGGGCTCCAGCAGAAAACTGTTTTATGGACACGATGCATCTTCACCCCTTGGAAACTATCTCCTAAATGTATATCTTTGGTCAAATATAATACCCATGACCGATTCCGGAAAAAAACAAGATCTGTGGAAGGTTCTAGTCGTGGAAAACTTTAATATGTTATTAGTAATGATCATAAGAGTTAGTATCTCTTGAGCACACACAATATGCCAGGGGCTGTGTTAAGAGTTTTGTGGGGGCATTCAGGTCTCATGACAGCTTTATGAAGTTGGTGTCATGATGCTCATCCTTCTTTTAAATGTGAGGACGTTGACACCAGCCTGTTCAGGTGGTGACATGGCGAATGGTGCAAACAGGTGCTCACCTGGAGAACTGGGCCTTCTCCAACTCTAGGCAGTCCCAGATGTGAGTGCTGATCGACGGAAGATGCAGCTGTTCTTTCCAGGAGTTCCCTGAGCTGTTCTAGCAAATTCCCAAGATCACACCAGTCCTCCCAGAGAGAAGGGGAGAGAAGAGTGGCCTAGTCCTTTCCCCCTTCTCTTAAATCTCTTGCTAGAAGGCTGCCCTTGATGGTTCTTCTTCCACGTATTGAAGTAGTATTTTCCATCTAAATGTGGCCATTGCATCAGGAAGAGGGGGAGCTATGAAAACAGTCAATGTGTCCCATGTGGTTTGTCCACGCGGTGCTGGTACAGTGACTCAGTGAACGGGGACAGATGAGCAGGAGCACTGCTGGATGTGTCGTATTTTAACAGAGTGTTTGCTCTTCCGAAAAAATGACCCCAGAGTGTTTGCTTTGCAATCAGGCAAGCCCTTGTTAAAAATGCCCATATTTCTAAGAGGCATTAGGAACTGACAGAAACATGCCGCCATCACTTGTGAATTCACACCAACTGTGATGAATATGAATGAGAAGGAGCTGGAGTTCTAAATGGACCCATGCAGACTCATCACAGTACTCTCGACATTTGACAAGCTGGTTTTCCAGGGGGACCTGCAGGGAGCGGGTTGGCAATGGCCGGTGATGACGCTAAGTGCCACTCGGGACTAGAATGTCAGCATTAGTATTCTCTGCAGGGAGGATGCCAGCTTCAGGCTCTAATCACAAACCCATTTTGGTGCATCTGAAATATCATTTAGGTAAAATTAATTCTGATTAATTGGGCCCCATTCTTGCTTTTAGTTTGGAGTTGTTTGGTCTGTCTATAACTGGGCTGAGACTCACACACAGTGGCTTTGAGAAAGATGAGGATAGGCTGGCTTTGCCATCAATGTGCTACAATGGGCCTCTTAATTAGGACCTTAAATGTCACATGTCTTCTGGAAGGGACAGATTGCAGTATTATGGGCACTGGTCTTTTTTTTTTCTTCACATTTTCTAAATTAAACTTTTTGTAAAATACACTTCAAAATGTTAAAAAGTGAAGTTCCAAGGAATTGTGAGGGTCAATTTCCTCCTTTGCTCATAAGGGAGGCTGAGGCAGGATCTACATTCTTTTCAAGGCCATTTCCATGACTCTGAGTCCCAGCACGTACAGCTGTGTTAATTACCTCCTCTGTGGCACAGAGAAGGACCTATGGATGCTTTCCCTGTTGCCTCCTCCTCTGGGAACTGTGTTAGTAAGTAGAAGAAAACTAACATAGAACATCTAAGAATTAAAATGACTAACTCTTTTAAAAAAATATTCCATAAAAATGATAGCAACAATTGTTTCTTACTATCCCTATGAAACAATTGGGAGCCCAGGAAGGTGCCTGGCCCCAATGCCATTAGCTAGAACAAATGGCCCAAGCTAGGGACATCCAAGGAGCTGAAGACAGGGGCCATCTCAATGCTAGGGATCACCACACAAGGATGGACACAGCTTCAATCCAGATCTGGGAAGGGCAGGATGGAAAGTTGTCCTTCTTGGAGAGAAGTCTAATCGGACCCCAAGAATCAGGGGTCACTTTCAGCAAAATGATTTCACACATTTCCAGTGGGCAATTGACAGAGGCATACAGCAGCCTTAAATCTGATTTTTACCTTATCAGAATTCATTGCTACTAAGGCAAGCTACAAAATGGGCAATGGTATGAAGAGTGACTGAAAAATCAGCAATATTCAAAGTCTTGACATTAGACTTTCTTTTCCAAAATACAGAAGTCATGCATTCTTGTTGTTGTTGTTGTTGTTGTTGTTGTTGTTTTAAAGAGAATCTTCTCCACCGGACCACTCTGCAACTCCACCATCCTGGAGGCCTAATATTAATAGCACATGCTTCCTCTGTCTCTTTTTCCTGTTCCTGTAAATCTTTTCCAGGCAATTATACACACTTGGGAATTTTTGTTGGTTTTTACCAAAATGTCTTCTCAATTAATGTATCAAAGATCTCTCAATGAGTACATGGATATGGATCTAGCCTCCCCCCACCCCCACAGGTTAGTAACAACAGGTACGATTTATTCAGAATTTTTATGTGCAGTCTTACACAAGCATGAGGAGCAGGAATTATACCCACTTCTCAGAGAGAAGAGATTGAAGCTCAGAGTAAGTGTTAACACTACACTGCTGGAGCTGGAATTCCAATTCGAGGCTATCAATCCCAAATGCTATGCTTTGAACCATTACGTTATGCCATTCCTCAAAAGCATAATCCTTGAAAAATCCTAGTTTCATATAACAAAAAGTCCTGAATGGCCACATATTTGCGGATAAAGACCTGCTACTTACCTAATTCATCTGAACACTTTTAATAAAATTGTTTGTCTGAAGGAGATTTGGCAGCATAACTATTTAGCTATATTGCTAATTAACCTTCAAGTCTTTGTAGCAAATAAGAAATAACACTGCTCACGTATTGGATCTATCTTTTATCTTCCCCCCTTCTTTCTGCATCTATATACACTTATGTAAATTTATGTGAAGGTAATTATATCAGACGTGGTAATATTTGTAGCGCACTTTTAAAAAATTTTGTGCTTGTCTTCCCACCCCATCATCTCTCCTCTGGTGTTTCTCTCTGTGTTCACTTAGTCATATATAAATACACACACCCACACACACACACTGTTGTTTTTAGGGTCTTCGTTTTGTTCTAAATGCAATCATCTAAATGCACATCTTGCTTTTCTTACTTGGCAATGCCACATGGTATTTCTGCAAGTCAGGGGCTAGTGCCCTAACTAATTTTTTAATAACTATAAACTTCCACAACTAGTAGAGTTTATTCTGCCACTTCTCTCTTAATGGGCTTTCACTTGATTGTCATGTTTTGTCATGGAAACAAAGCTATATAGACCATCCTTATACATGCATCTGTATATGCTGACCTTTATTCTCTGGAGTAATTCCCTAAGACTGGGATTGGTGGGTTACAGGTATTTTTTTTTTTTTTTTTTGTAGAATGCAATTTTTTTTTACATCATTGGTTTCGATATACTGTTCAATGATTCGTTAGTTGCGTATAACACCCAGTGCTCATCACATCACGTGTCCTCTTTAATTATCATATGGTTTCACTCATATGTGGAATATAAGGAATAGTGCAGAGGACAATAGGGGAAGGGAGGGAAAACTGAATGGGAAGAAATCAGAGAGGGAAACAAACCATTAGAGACTCTTGACTCCAGGAAACAAACTGAGGGTTGTGGAAAGGGAGGTGGGTGGGTGGATGGGGTAACTGGGTGGTGACTCTGCATCTTACTAGGTTATTCCAAGATCACATTCCAGGAGGAGGCACCAATTCATGCTCCCACTGGCTACGTTAGAGTTCCCATTTTTCCACATTCTCAACACGGTCGAGGGCTTTTGTTTTCTAATATTTGTCCATCTAAAACTACGTCACATGGTCACTTACTACTGAGTTTGAGTATCTTCTCATATTTGGTGCTCCTTTGAATTGGTTTTTCTGCGAATCAATTTTCTATTATGTTATTTATATTCTCTTACCAATGTAAGACGTTTTTATTATTTTATATTTTTTCTAAATCTGTAGCTTCTTAAAACTCTGCTTATAGTATACATCTCTAGAGATAGATATAGATATATTTATAACGTTATCACTATAAAAATGTTCACCTTGCAAGGGGGAAGCATCTGTCTTTATCTCCTCCTAGATTTCCTCCCATGGGACTCGCTCTCCGCTGGATGATGGGGCTGGGACCGCCCAGCCAGGGGACCCTCAGAGCACAAGGAGATGGTGAGCTGCCGCCAGGGGCCACCCACGCCCCTCTCATCACCATGCAGAGACTTGCTCTCCTTTCAAAGGCGGCATGGATGGAGAAGTAAGTGGGGGGATCCAGATCTCTCTCAGCATCATGACTTGGACTGAGTAACCCAGAAGAACGGTGCTAAAGGCCTGAACTGGGCACTAGCAGTGAGAAGGAAAAGTTAGGGGAAATGATAAAATTATCATTATTTCATACCTTTTTCTTATTAAAAATTTAAATATTGCCAAGAACTTTGTTACGTACCCCAAATAGTATTATTGAAATTAAATGGATGACAGACATTTTCTTTTCTTTTTTTTTAAAGATTTTATTTATTTTGAGAGAGAAAGAGAGAGCACACACATGTGTGAGTTGGGGAAGGGGCAGAGGCAGAGGGAGAGAGAGAATCTCAAGCAGAATCTATGCTGAGCACAGAGCCCCACGGGGGCTCGATCTCATGACCCTGAGATCAAGACCTGAGCCTAAACCAAGAGTCGGATGCTTAACCAAATGAGCCACCCAGGTGCCCCCAGACATTTTCTGGAGATGCAATTAATTAATACCATGCAGTATTTCTGGGGTTCACTCCCTTCAAAATGTCCCCCCTGGTTAACAGTGGGTGAGGGCTTCTTGCTTCGCTCTCGACTGCCACTTTTCTCCAAGGCAGAGATGTTTTCTTATCCTTTGTGTCTCCACAGTAGCTCTAGCCTCTGGACCCCCAAACACACACACCCCTCCCAGCTACCTAGAAGCTCTCTGCAAGTCTGCCAGCGAGTCCCTGTCCCTTGGGTACCCCTTGGTCTTAGTGAGAAGCTGGTGCCAGCAGGAGCCACAAGGACCTGGCATGACCATAAGGCCTGGGCACAAGACAGATGACCCATTGTTACTGGTGCCACATCATGGCTCTTGGCTTTCCATATGGGCTCACAGGTCCACTCAGCAGGAGACACTGATGGGATGTTTAGGAGTTCATAAATATCCTCTCTGTCCCACCAGAGTTATGAACAAACAGGAGGGCAGACACAGAAGCAGACAGATGGAGACCAAACCATCCATTTTATTGCTCATCCAAGGGAGGTCATTTGATGGAGCTCACGCCTTCTCCTGATGGGCTTGTTGCTCCTCTGCATGTCCCTTCTCCCATCTGCTTTTTGGAGCAGCTCTCGACAGTAAAGTTGGGATCTCCAAGTCAGACACTTTACCCTTCTGCCGCCTCCCAGGGGTCCTAGCTGGAGAGGGAAGAAAGGAGATCGAATCCCTGTTGTTTCCAGCCTTCTGAGAGATCAGCTTTACGCAATCATGGAGCATGAGCCAACGGCAGTCACCTGCTCCTCCATGGTGAGCAACCAGTGAGACTGGAACAAGAGGCCAGGAGTCATTCAAGTAGCATTCCCTCCACATGTAAATGTGAGGAATGGGGAACTAAGGGGACCCCTGTGCTTTTTGTTCTCTTAACCTTTGGGTCCAGGGGTGTCCTGCCCTGCGCTGGTGAGCTGTGCATCTGGCCAGCCCTGCTCCTGCCTTCAGCAGCCCACACCCCCTTGGGGTACGTTCCTGGAACTGCCACTGGGCAGTATATATTTTACTCCCAGAAGCTGTCCATTGGGTTGAAGTAGTGAAATACTCATATTAATTTTGAGCCACGCTGGAGTCAAGGCTGGAAATTTATTCTTTTCTTTATTTCTTTGCATTTTTTCCCCCAGCCATATTGCCCAGTGGAGCTACAGCAATGTGATTAAAGGTCAACATTAAGATGATCTGGGAAGAAAATATTAATAATCTGGAGATGGCTCAAGTTGAATATAAAGCCCTTCTTTTATTAAATTCTGTTTTAGTAGGTAGACCAAGTTATGCTGCAGTAGGAAGCAAGCCACAGATCTCAGTGGACTAATACTAGGAAGGTTTATTCCTGAGGACTTCACTGGCCAGTTGGGGCTTCTGTTCTGCTTCACTGTGGTCTTGCTCTGATACCTGGCTAGGAGAACAGCCACCATCTGGAATATTGCTGGCCAGATGCCAGAGGGAGCACCAACCTTAACTAAGCACACACTGGTGCCTAAAACTTTCACTTGGAAGTGACAATGTCTTTTCTGCTCACATGTCATAAGCCAAAGTAAGTGACATGGCAATGCTTACGTTCAAAAGTGGCACAGAATCCCAATGCTCCCACGTGCCTGGAGGACAAGAGCCAGAATAGTAGAAACAGCTCTAAGGACCAGCTTTTTCTTTCTTCAGGAAGAAATTAAAAGCCACAAATATTAAATATTCTTGTAAGATAAAGTTCAACTCATTTTGTGTCTGAAGTAACAAAATCCAAATTTAAATATTCTTGCCCTGTGGAAGTCAAGTCCAAAGTCTATACATAATTCCTAATTTTAAATTAATGTTCAATGAGATTAAGGCCCTCTTGGATTTCTTTTTGTGTTCATTAGAGTCTGGGATTTTCCAACAATCATGTGTGAACCAGGTCACCATTATCACGATGGGCTTAATGCCATTGGGCTTCGAAGTTGAGTTAGATGCGTTTCTCATTCCCCACTTTAAAGAGTATAAGGTGGTTGTGGGACCCACAGAATTATCACAGCACTGACTTTATGTCACTAACTAACCTCAAGTCCTAGGGAGATACCCCAAGTGAAATGTGGCTCTCAGGACATCACACTTGGTTCAATCTTGACCTGTATTACTGATATCAAATATGAAGTGGAAGCTCCATGGAATCTGAGAGCAGTTTGGTGGACAGAGAAAAAACAGCATCGATGGCTTCATCTTTGCAGGATGCTATTGGCACCAACGAGAGGTCAATTGTGGCAGTGTTTAACCTACGGAGGAGGCATTTTGGAGACACATTTGGGACAATGCTATTTTCTTCCATAGCATAAAATATGGGGTGGTGGCAGCTTTTCTTTCTTATCTTTGCATTTCCCCTATGAGGCTTGTGTTTAATGTCCCTTAGGCTGCTTTGAGGGTTGGCTTTGTCCAGTGGTGTGGTTGCTCCCAAATCTTATGACTACACATTTTAAGTACTGTGACATAGTGACTTGCTTCTGTTGCTTCTTGTGGAATTGCAAAGGTCTGGGAAATCTGGCTTCTGGGGATGATTTCCCTCTGGTCCTCACATTGGTTTTCAGTGAATCAAAGAGCCCTTAACTGAAGGGTTCAAAAATCAGTGTTAACATTTCAAAAATCTGTGTTTCTAGAGCATAGTTCTCACCTTTGAATGTAACTTAGGAAACTTGGGGAGCTTTAGCAATCTTGAGGCCCACATTGCGCCATAACCAATTATGTCACAGTCTCTGGCATGGTGTGATGGTTAAATTCATGTGTCAACTTGGCTGGGCCACAGTACCCAGATTTGAATTGGGTGCCAAATTTGTAGTTTTGGGGATCTTTGCATTTTTAGGAGACACGCAGTTCCATTTTATCACCAATGATAAGGTGGGTATGGTTACCATTATGAATAGCAGGACCAAGTTAGTAATGAGAGTCATATGACAGAGGACATGGGTATCAGTCAATGATGCTGTTCCTAGAACTGAAATAGATGGGCAGCTTACCAATTGTTTTACATTTGTATAAATAGAAAGCTCCAATTGGCACATGTTTTGGCTTGCTACTGAACCTTACCAGAGACTCTATGCTCCTTATTAGGCACTGAGTTTCTATGTAATTGAGCTGCCTGCCTGAACTGGGTGTTATCGGACCAACCATGCCACGGCACTGGGCACTTATAGCAGCTCTCCATCATCAAACAGAAGAGATAATTCGAGATCGGGCTTCACCAGATCCTGAAAGCACAGGTGAGTTGCATGAGGAAGAGGCCCAATGCCCATGACCCCAACCCATACTGCCTTGTGCTCTATCTGGCACAATTATGCCCCAGCAGGAACAAGCCTATGAACAGCTGATATAGAGCAAAAACCGTAGGGCTGGTTTACAGAGGTTCCTGTATGATGTGCAGCCCACTCTGCTAGTCAACAGTGTTAGTTTTGCAGCCCTCATCAGGGACACTCCTGCATAATGTGGGTGGGGATTCAGTAAGGCGACTTTGAGCAGAAGGCTTGATTTATTTTACCTGGATGGAGAGAAGGACAGAAGTGGCTTTATTGTAACCTATGGTCTCTGACTCAGTTATGGCTAGACGGTCAGAGACATGGAAGAAACACAATAAGGAAAGTGGTGGAAGATGTTTGAGGAAGAGATATGTGAGTGGAACCCACCCCCAAAGGAATACAGAGCTATTTGTGTTCCATGAAAATGCCCGCACGAGTGAGTTCTTAAAGGGGAATGGCGTTATTAATCAGGTGGATAATGTGACATGACTGGGGACGGTGGTCAGCCTTCTTGTCCATCCACACTTGAACTTGTCTGGTGGGCTCCATAACAAAGTGGCCATGTTGCCAGTCGGGAGGTTATTCATGGGATAATCCCTAGGGAGGTCCACTCATAGCTGACATGGCTATGGCCGCTTCTCAAATCTACTCTGCCAACAGCAGAGACCAATCTTAAGTTCCTAGGGTGAGGCCATTCCCTTTGGAATCATCCAGGAGCCTGGTGGCTGATGAATTACATTAGATCTCATCCATCATGGAAGGGAAAGCTCTGTCCTTTTTGGAATAGACCTTTACTCTGGATAGGGACTTGCTTTCTTTGTCTGCAGTGCTTCTTCCCAAACTGTAACCCTTGCACTTACTGAATGCGTCACCCACTGTTCTAGTATTCAGTGTGGCTTCCATCCCAGGCTCACAGTTCACATCAGAAAAGGGCTGCAGTGTGCCGTGCCCATGGAACGCACTGGTTGTACCATGTTCCCCACCATTTGAAACAGCTGGCTTGAATGATGGACCACTGGCCTCTCGCAGACTTGTTTACTGTCCAGTCACATGGCAACACCTTGTGGGACTGGGGCAAGATTTGGCATGAGGTGATATTTGCACTGGGTCTGTGTCCAATATGTGATGCTGTTTCTCCCATAGCCAGCATTCATGGGTCCAGGAATCAAGAGGTGGAATTGGGAATGTCCCCACTCGCTGACAGTCCGGGTGATCCACTGCAAAATGTTCAGTCCTTGTCACATGACCTTACACTCTGCTGCCAAGAGGTCTTAGTTCTAGGGGAGAATATGTCCACCGAGTGACAGAGCATGATTCTATCAACTGAAAGCTGAAATGTCCCCTTGTGATTTTGAGCTTGTCATGTCTCCATGGACGTCTCTCTGTGTGTCCTTCCAGCCTGAAATTCCATCCGCCACAAACAGCAGTCAAGAGAACATGACAGCCCCATCCTGCGTCCTGCATATGCACTCCTGATCCACATGGTGCAGAGGCTGCCTGGAGGACTGGGTTGGGGGTGAGATCTGGGAATCTCAGATCCGGGGACCTGGGCCAGACCTACTGTGCTTTGTCCACAGTCCTCCTAGGCTGAAGGAGGCTGACACAGTTGGGAAGGGGTTTGTGTCTCACATGTCTGGCTATCGATGTCACTGTGAGCATTACGATTACCGTCCCACACTTGACAGTAGTAGTCAGCCTCATCCTTGGCCCTGGTCCTCCTGGTGTATAGGGTGGCCCTGTCTTCCAAGCTGGAGCTGGAGGATCATTTGGGTATCCCTGAGGGAAGCTTGCTATTGTCCTATATGACCAACACGGGGTCCTGACCTGGCTTCTGCTGGTACCACTGTATATCGGATTTCTATATTGTCTCCCGGACAGGTGATCATGGCCATCTGTCCCAGGGTCACTGAGCACAGGGCAGCTGGGTTAGCACCCGGGAGACCTCTCAGGAGCCTGGCCATGGGGCTGAGCTGGGGCCTTGCAGAGCTACAGACAACACCTGTTTCAGGGAAAGGTGGTCCTGTGGTCTCATCCCCTCCCCCTCCTATGTCATGTCCCCTTTGTATCCTCCAGCTGAAGTCTGGTCCCATCCTCGACATGTCATCCGAATAGGAAACCCTCTCATTCTGACACGTGCTCATCATGGTGCATGTGGGAACTTCCTTGTTACACAACCACCTGCTGTTGGAGATTCATCACAACTTC
Organism: Mirounga angustirostris; assembly: GCF_029215605.1. NCBI lineage: Eukaryota > Metazoa > Chordata > Mammalia > Carnivora > Phocidae > Mirounga > Mirounga angustirostris. The sequence continues at coordinate 95,408,520 of NW_026991722.1, forward strand.
TAGTCTATTTCCACGTGGTGCTTCTGTCTCTGTAACAACCCCCATCCCACAGTGGACCAGAGACTGGCATTGTCAACACTTTGATCCCTTTCATTTTTTTCATCCATGTTTCATGGAAACTTGTGAATAGTATCAGAACCCACCCCTGACTGAGGGACTCACTTCAAGCTCTGGGTCTCTGTGAGGGTCCCCCGGGTCACATCTTTGCATACAGCGTGAGCTCTGGGGACTGGATAGTGAGTGGTCCCTCCTGGGAACTGGGTTCTGTCCCTGAAGCAAGGACAGCACAGGGACCAGAGATGTGGCCTGAGGCCGTGAAAATCACGTCACCCTGGAGACAGTCTCACAGGGAGGCTGCGGATGCTCCTTCCGGGGACCAGGGGTCCCGAGTGCCCCACCTCCCATCCCCTGAGGCACTCATGAGCAAGGAAGCTGCAGCCCCGGATTTGAGTTGGGGTGGAGGTGGGAAGGAGAGGCAGAGTTTGAGTAATCGGGGCATCTCTGGATGTGCCCAGCACAGAGGAGTCAGACCCTGGGAGCACTGGTGGACAGAGAGGGGACCCAAGTTTCCCATGTGAGGTGCTCACTGTGTCACTCCCATCAGTGTTCTGGGTGACACTGTGTGTCTGACTCTCAGAACATGGTCCCTGCAGCCTGAGGAGATAAGGATGGATCATCCTCACAGTCTCTGAGGACTGAGTCCTGGATCCCTGCTGACCCCTGGGCCTGGTGTCCCTGTGAGGGTCCCCCTGGGCAGCCCCAGCCTCTGTCCTGCAGCTCCTGATGCAGCCCTGCTGCCCCCTGCTGGTGGAGGAGCCTCAGACCAGGAGCTTCCCTCCTGCAGGTCCCTCCACAGCCCCTGTCACCTGAGGAGGGGTGTGGACCTGGGAGTCCTGCCTCCCACAGGCAGCTGCCTCCCCCCGCCCTGCCCAGCCCAGCACACAAGGTCACATACACTATTCAGGAGGCAGGGTAGGTTCAATTCCCGCGCTTGTCCCAGGGTAAATGCCTTGGCCTCACCCGCTGGCTTCTTACAAAAAGGAGAGTTCAGGGTCAAGTGTATTGTATTTGAAAAGGTCAATGTCCAGACAAACCTGTGTGGTATCCGACAGCCAGCAGATTCTCGTGTACTTAGGGATCAGGACCGATGATTCCTGCATCCCCATCAGTGTAGTTGGGTCATCGGAGCAATAGGTGATGATTCTGGTGCTAAGTTCAGTTGAGTAAGCAAAGATTTAATTTTATTGTTATTACTCTTATTTTTACTACTTTTTTTATTATTCTAACCCACACCTCCTGGAGTTTGGAGCAGGAGGATTTGTGAAGTAGCCTAGTGTGTGATTTTGTGGAACTTGCAAACTGCGCATTCAGACTTGGATCCAATTGCATATGATGCAGGTCACAGTGTAGATGACAACTTTTCCTTCAACTCACAGAAGATGGGAGACTCCAAGTCCAAGGTGAATTCACCGAGATCACATGGAGTTTCTCTAATTAGGAAGACCCTTACAATGTTTTGTATCATTTAACATGAAAAAATTGTGTCTTACATGAGTGTAAGCTTCCCCATTTCACAGCACGTAAAGCTGAGGCCCAGAGAGGCTAGCTTCCCAGGAAAACAGCGGAGAGTGGGGCGAGTCCAGGATGGAGCCCAGATGTGTTGGATTCGGACTCTGGGCTCATCAAGGCAGAGCTTGACCAGGGCGGGTGGGTGAGAGGGTGAGGCCAGGCTGGGCAGCAGGGCTTCTGTCCCTCAGCTCACTGCTCTCCCCCTAGTGGCCTGGCCTGTAAGGGAGCCTGGGTAACATGCCGGTGAGGAGGGTCAGAGGTGTCATGCCCCAGGTTTGAGCTGGAGGATCTGTGGGGACTTTGGAGGCTGTTTGGGGGTGCAGGGGCCTGGCCTGGGTCCTGCCGGCTCTGCTCTGCGTTATTGCTTTGTGCTCTCTGAGCTCCAAGTTTGAGGGAGTGACGGGGGGTCTCGTGGCCACAGTAATGGGGTCATATGAGTCTTGGAGTGGACCCAAGTCCTGTAGGTTCAGGACACCGTGGGGCTCATTCTCTGGGTCATAACCCCTCCAGCACCCTCTGGGCTGACCTCAGGCTCAAGGTCATGCTCAGGGTCCTGTGGGGGCTGAGTCTGTGAGCAGGGCCTGTGCAGCACCTGGGTAGAGAGTGACGAGGGAGAGCAGAGGAGGGTCCAGGCAATGGTGGGGACCCCAGATTCTGTTTCTTGAGTCCACTGCTGAGCCTGGCCTCCCAAAGTCTCCATCATGCCCTCTCACTGGTTCTTGAGAAAAATGCTCCTTCTCAGGCTGGTGGAGAGAATCTCTCTGCTTCTGGGCGAGCTTCATACATTTGGCTTACATGGAGCTTCCCTCACCTCTCAGCTCCATAGGGGAGCTCTGGTCACTCTGTGTTTGCTACCATAAAAATTGGGGGAGGGAGAGGTGAGGGCATTTCTGTTGATGTTCTCATGAAATGTCCCTTGTGATCATTTACTTCCATTTTTGTGTGTTTCACATGACATGAAATATTCCATCCTAACCATTTGTAAAAGTTCGATTCATCTTCCCAGATTCTCTGTTCTGTTTTTTTTTACATCCTGAATTATGGAACAGAATCGAGTGGGAATATTGTCCTGATCTTGCACTTAGTATAAGTTCATTTAGTGTAGGTTTCTTCTCCTTGGTTGTTGCTATCAAATTCAAATTGACAATGTCTATCTTTTAATTGTGGCGTTTAGGCGGTTTCCTGACTGTGAGTGGTAACATAGTTTATTAGATCACGTCTTGCTTTTTATTTTCTTTATGTTCCATGTTTTCTCTATTCTCCTTTTCCATTTATTTCTTGTTTTTGAGTAACAGAATATTTCTTACAATCTATTTTATTTCTGTTTTGGCTATTTAGCTGTAACTCCTTGCTGTCCTGTCATCTGTGACTTGTCACAGGCTACATTTAGGTGACGCCACTCCACGTGACAGAGAGCATCAGCCATTAGAACCCACTTCCCACTCTGTCTTCTCAGAGCTGTGGTAGGAATGTCATATCCATTACTGTTAGCTACGTGATAAATTCCAACATACGCAGAGATTAGATCAAAAATTCTTCATATTTATCCCTGTAGTTATCCTTTCTGACTCTTACATTCATTTTGTAGATTTGGATTCTTTCTGGAATCACTTCCTCCTGCCTGAGGGGAGTCCAGTATTATTTCCTGTGTTAGGGGTCTGCTGATGATCAGTTCTGTCAGTTTGGTATATCTGAAAAAAAAATTTATTTAGCCTTTATTACTAAAGGATATTTTCCCTGGATAAAAACATAAGTGGTTTCTTCTTGTTTTTCTCAGTAGTTTGAAGATGCTAATCCGCTGCCATCTGTGTGCATTTCTGCTCATGAGAAATCAGTCTGAATCCTTATCACTGTTCCCCTGAAACAAGTATCTTTCCTCTCTGGTTGCTTTTCACACTGTGTCTTTCTCTCTGCCTTAAACAATGTGATACCTGATGGGTGTTGGGCTGTTGTTCCTCCCACCCCCATATCTCTTTGCTTGGGGTTTATCAAGAATTTGTAAACTATAGGTACTGAATTTTCATGAAATTTAGTACATTTGTGGCCAATGATTCATCAAATATTCTTTTCCACCCCTCCACCCTCACTCCCTGGGTTCACAAGCACATGTGCATGACGTTGCTAACATTTTCCTATATTCAGTGCTGGTCTGTTCAACTATAAACTCTTTTTGTGTCTTTCACTCTGCGGTGTCTGTGCTGTGTCTTCAGATTCCCTCACGTTCTTCATCTTGTCACGTCTGGTGCTAATCTCAGCCCTTGTATTTGTGATCTGAGATGTTACAGTTTTCATCTCTAGCAGTTTGATTGCAATCCTTTAATTTTCTTCTCTGTCTCTTCTTTGCATTTCAATCATTAGAGTAAATTTGGATGAAAGTCTGCAACACTGTCCTGCTTTCCATGCACAGCCCTCTGTCCTGTCCGGCAGCTTCCAGACCTGCCGCCCCAGGACCGCCTGGGCCCATTCACAACGTGAGTGTCTCTCCCACTGTCTCTGTCTCTCTGTGCATCACAGATAAATACACACATACATGAACATGACATCCATGTCCTATTGGATCTGCACCCTCTAGACATTCCTAAGTCATGCACCTCTTTAGCTCTCGCTTTTTGTTAAAATGGTTTTATTTTAATGCTTTCTTTAGAGTTTACAGTTCTCACCTCCTACCTTAAGAAAGTTCCTCCCAGTGATATGACATCACTCACGTGCAGGATGAGGACCTCATAACATGGTCTCATCTTCCTCATCATTTGTGCTCTCATTGTCACGTGTATTATTTGTAATCCATTATGAATCAAACACATTGCTATATATTTTTTTGCTTTAAGCAGTTGACTTTTATATACATTAACCATTAACATTGTTTGTATATTTATCTTTGTAGTTATGACACCAGATGCTTTTTATTTCTTTGTGTAGGCTCACATTTCCTTCTGTCACCCTTTTCTTCCATCCGAGGGCCGTCCTTCACTGTCGCTTGTGCTGAGGGTCTGTGGGTGATCAGTCTGGGTGGTTTGCAGTCTGAGAAAGGCTTAGTTGTGTTCAATTTTCAATGCCATTTTCCCTGGGTAAGGAACAAACTTAACAGTGCTTTCTATTAAGATTTTGAAACCATTGCTTCCCTGTATTCTTGCTCACATGGCTTGTAATGAGAAAGGTGCTCCCAGCACGACGCTGGTTCTCTGTAGGGAACACGACTCTCCTCTCTGGCTGTGAGAGTATCTGCATCACTGGTTTGTAGACATTTCATCCGATGTGTGCTGGGCTGTCTCTCATGTTCCCTGTGCCTAAGCTTCGCTGAGCTTCGTGAATACATTGGTTCCTGGGTTTCTCCAAATTTGAAGCCTTTCTGTAAATTAGATCTTCACAGATTTTTTGCTTCACCTTCAGTTCCTTATCTTCCCTCCCACAATCCTTACACTTGCACATTGTCTGGGTGGTGTGAAGGTGTCTTCCAGGCACCCAGCCTTTATAATGTCTTTAGGGTTTTTGCTCTGTATATCATTTTGAATAGTTTCCATCACTGAGACATCAAATTCTATAATCTCTTCTTTGGCGGCCTCATATCCGTTGTCAGTCTCTCCTGTGTATTTCTTAATTTCGGACCATTTAATTTAGCAAAGATTTAAAAGATTTGGACTTTGAAAAATATCTTCCATATCTGCTCCTAAACATTCAGAGGAGATGGAGTTCCGAAAACTGTTTACAAATCCCCTGCCGATCCACCCTGGAGGGTTGGGAGGAAGGGGACAGATTGGGGACCTCATACCTGGGGACCTGGGTCAGAGCTGCTCATTGCTTTGTGCACAGGCCTCCTGGAGCTGGAGGAGGGTGGGACACATACAGGGAAGGGGTTGGTGTCTCACTCCTTGGCTGGCCTGGCCACTGAGGCCTGAGAGGTGGAGTAGTCTTTATTTTCTGATCCCATTCTATACCTGGCACTATGAGGCTTTGCACAGGTTCAGGGTCCAACCTAGATCACAGCTTGTGGGCCAGAGACCAAATAAAATTCATCTTCCCTCAAGAGCACATGGCGTTTCCAAAGCCATCACGGTGCTGTTAGTGCCTGCTCTCAGCTGTGAGTCCCTGCAGCAGGTCACAGGGGTTGTGCCTCAGTATCCCTCTTTTGCAGTCAGGGTCAGGAACAGATCAGGTGCAAAAAGAAATATTGTCATATAAGAGAATGAGAGAGGACCTCAAAGTTTAGTAACTCTTAGAGGGAAGGGTTGTCATAAGTAACTTGTCTTCACATTTGGGGAAAAATATATAAGAAATATCTTAATCTATAAGTTAAGTCAAGAAAAGCTTACCGAGAAAATAACTGTGTTGCAGAAACTGAGAAAGGGAAGAACATAATTTTCCAGTCCCCTGTAGGAAGACCTTCTAAGAAGGAGGAAGAGCTGTGTCCGGCAGGACAGGGGACTGTCAGCACAGGGAAAGGAGGGGGAAAGGAAACATGTGGTCACAGGAAGGGTGAGTGTTTGTGGACAGTGACAGCATTTTGTTTCATTAGGATGGGCTAGGGCTTGGGTTGGTGGGGGACTTTTTGGCTGCACCTGTATTGGAGAAATAGGCAATGTCTCCATGGGCAAGACCGTACACGCAGGTACCCTGAGGAATTTGTACTGGAGAATGAGGGATGACGCTGTAGATAAATGGCCAAAGCCAAATGACCTGAAGGCCTCAGGTACTGTTTAGGACCCCGGGCTGCGTGTCAAAAGCCCTGAAGCCCAAGCCCTCTGCATCTGCAGGTGGTTTTGCCAGGTGATCCCTGCTGTCCCCTGGTGGCCGATCCACACTGCCTGCTGGAAGGGCAGGCATAAAGGTGTAGATTGATAAACCACAGCTCAGTTTCTGAGTCCTGATCCAGTGAGGAATGACTTTTCTATGCATGGCTTCTGCGCCTGCCTCATATTCTGACATGAGGGTCCCAGATTACTCATGAAAACATGAACAGGCTCATTTGGAGGAAAGAGGACTGGTTTCACTGAGGCTTCCCTGCCCATGCGTTAGCATTGGGGAACCCAGTACTTAGGGGATGGCTCTTTCTGGTGCCAACTGTGGATGCAGGGCTGATTGTGTGTGTGTGTGTGTGTGTGTGTGTGTGTGTGTGTGTGACCAGGGACTAATGTCCCAAAGACAGAGAGAGGAGAGCGTCCACGCAGCACACATATGTTCAGACCCACATTGGTCTGGCCCACATTCCATCCTGGGCATTCTGCATGAACAAGACACAGTGCCTACTGAAGAGGGAACTCTGGCACTGGTCTGGTCAGCAAGAGAAACAAGCAGTAAGACATGTGAAGAAAGCCCTGTCCTGACTTCAGGTAGGTGCTGAGGTTGGGAGGGATAGTCGTGTGGAAGAACAGGACAAATCTGAGAGGTCTGAGATTCAATTCCAGTTCCAGGCCTGTGTGGAGATTTCTCTTAGGTTAGCCCTTGGGGCACAGAAGGATGTGTCCGGTGTGTAAGGGGCAATTTCCAGGTAATAAGTCACGTCCTCTGCGCAGCTGCTGGTAACATTGAAGGGCCTCCAGGAGGAAGCGGCTGAGGTAGGAACAGGTTTGGCACAGCGGTGCTCAGTGCCTGGGATCTCCCTAGGTCACCTGGGGGCTGAGGTCGCTCAGGGCAGTGGTTATCATCCCTCCCCTCCCCCCAATACACACCTAAGCCACAGGGACACCAGGGTGCTCCACGTGCTCTGATATTGTCCCCCCATCTTGTCCCCTGTCGATGACCTGCACTGCTTTCCCCAGCATCCACAGACTGGCCAAGCTGAGCTGGAACATGAGGGAGGGGTGCACCTGACAGGGAAGGGAGCCGGGAGAGGAGTCCAGGTCCCCGGAGAGGGAGAGAAAAGAGCAGAAGCCAGCAGGTGCAAGGCAGCAGCTTTCCCCTGCCCCAGGCCAAGAGGGGAGGTGGGCCAGCCTCAGCCAGAACGTTCCAGGTCCAGAAGGAGACAGCTCCTTCCTCTCAGTTCTGCCCGCTGCCTGTGGGGGCGCTGCTGCACTTGGCCACAGTGACACCTGCTGACCAGGGAGGTACCCGCCCGTCCATTCATGGTCATGATGCTGAGAAAGCCTCTGGTGGGAATCTCCAGATTATAATTCCCTAGAGGGACATTGTCATGATCCTTTAACCTGAAAAATCCCTTGACATCTTATTTTAGTCATAGGGATACCCATTAAGAAAATCATCTTTGTTTTTTTTGTTTGTTTTTTTGTTTGTTTCATTAGGTCAATAAGTAAATTTTATTTATTTATTTATTTATTTATTTATTTTTAAGATTTTATTTATTTATTTATTTGAGAGAGAGAGAGAGAGAGAATGAGAGAGCATGAGAGGGAGGAGGGTCAGAGGGAGAAGCAGACTCCCCGCTGAGCAGGGAGCCCGACTCAGGACTCCCGGGACTCCGGGATCACGACCTGAGCTGAAGGCAGTCGCTTAACCAACTGAGCCACCCAGGCGCCCCAATAAGTAAATTTTAGATGAAAGATTCCAATGGCACTTGATATGCTTTTGTGAGGAGAAAATGGGTTTTCTTCTCACAACTCCTTTGAAGATATCGCTCTGACACAAGCCAGGGTGTAAATAGGGGAAGCTTCTGCTTTTCCTTCTTAATAAATTCCTCCTCTGTCATTTGGACCTCATGCTATGCTCTACAAATCAAATTCAAAACTGCAAGTGAAAGATTCATGAAGAGAAATTCAAGTTATGATATAATTTTATTCACATCTTGGAAAAGGTCTCTCCCCTTGGTACTATAGGTGAGGCCCGAATGCAGCCGTGGCCACCACATGGGGTCACATGGGGTTGGGCGTGAGTCCATGTGGGTTGGACCTGAGCTAAGGGTCAGACCTGCCTGGTGCAGGTGACTTGGGGCAGTGGGAGGACCGTGGTGCCAGGAGAAAGTCCCCTGTGGACCCCAAGGTGGTGTCTGCACTTCCTCCAGAGTTTCGTAAAATCTGAGGGCAGGGCCTAGGGCAGCAGGGGCCTGGTCCCCTCTTCAGGAAGCCTCAGGCAGCCCTTCTGCATGTGAGGACAACTCATCCAGGAAGCAGAGGAGACACAGCCCCTGGGGCCCACCTAGGCTGCCTGGACCCAAGGAGAAGAGGAATTCCCGCAGGACTGTGCTGCCTGAGGCAGCTGTCTCCCCTCCCGAGTGATGCGTGATTACATCTGGGGTCCAAGTGATGTGCAATGACATCCTAAATCTTTGCTCTCAACTGTGAAACTCAACAACAGTCCCCGTAGTCAGAACAGCCCCCCACTCTGCCACTGTTCAGTAGGATAAACACAGACTGGAGGATAGAGAACCTGCTAGAGTCTCCCACTCTGCAGGGGCCAGGCTAGGATCAGGGAGGATACCTGATCTGAAGGCCTGAGTAGCCATTGCTCAGAGAGCAGGTGAGAGAGAGAGAGCCAGGCCATGGAGGAGGGTTTGTGCACATCCCTCTCTGTCACTGTGAGTCACGGCCAGACACTCTCACTGTGATGATAGGTGACACAGCAATGAGCAGCCTTGTCCTGGCCCTTGTGGTCCTGGTCATGCTCTGGTGAGGCATGTCCTTTAGTTGTATCCTCAGAATCAGCCAGCAGGTGCAAGGCAGCAGCTGTCCCCTGCCCCAGGTCAAGAGGGGAGGTGGGCCAGCCTCAGCCAGAATGTTCCAGGTGGTCACTCACATCTGTATATATAACCAGCGCGGGGACCTGGTGTGGCTTCTGCTGGTATCAAGATTCAAGTTCACTCCTGAGCTCATCTCCAGAGCAGGGGATCCTGGGCCTGCCCAGGGCCACTGACATGGATGGAGGTGGCCTCAGGTCAGGGGAGCCTCGCAGCTTATGAGAGGAGCAGAGAAGGGCCTGGACGAAGACAGGGAGGCTGAGTCAGAAGTGACTGGCCCAGCCCTTAGGGGAGGGAACAGTGTGGACACAGTGAGGGCAGGGCCCTGACCCCATGGACCCTGAGTGGTAGGGAGCAGGGCACCTGTCCCTCACTCTGTGCCTCTCTGTGGGCCTCTCACCTGTGCTTGGTGCAGCAGGGAAGCAGGGCGAAGCTACTCAGAGTGTGGTCCTCGGAGGACCAGCACCACAGGCTCATGCACATGCAGATGCCCGGGACCACCCCAGAGCTGCATCTGCATCTTGTGGAGCAAACCCTCCCCAGGGGACTATGTGCTCACCGAGTTTCACAGGCTAGGGGTTCAGGCCACTGTGGAAAGTCTCCCTTCCTCTCCTTGTCTTCCCAAGTCCTACCAGGCCACCTGGTTCTTGGGGCTTAACTGTTCCTCTCTGGTCACTGAGCTTGATTCAGATTCTAGACCCTGTAATGATGTGGAAAAGATGGTTTCAGAATAGACTTTTTCACCAGCCACCTGGGGTGTGCATTGTGGATGGGATACCCCAGTGAGATACTGACCGCACTGCTCTGGTGCTTGAGAAGGCACCATACCCCCACGCCCGTGTCTTCCTGGCAGTGAATCACCAGGAAAAGTAGGGGGCACTGGATAGGGGAATCCTGATGTCTATCATGGGGCAATTGGGTGTCTACAACACAACTGGGGTAAGCAGGTGCATGCATGGATTCAGGAGATCCCCAAATACTCCCTGGGACTGTGATTACAGTCATAAATTCATCACAATCCAATGCAGCAGGTCTGATAATGGACCCACCTTCCAGCTAAAGGCTTGCTTGTCCCACCTGGCAGGGATCATGACTAGCTCAGGAATTTTCTGTGGGCAAGGGGGACATGGGGTCTTGAAGAAGGTAATTAGCAACATCACTCTGACCACGAGGTAGTGGCAGAAATGAGCAGAGTGAAAGTAACAAGTGTCTCTTCCTTATGTTGACATGAATAAGTTTGGATACATATTAAGCATATGTTTCTCTTTTGTTCACCTGTGTCATCCCATTATCATCTATCATTAGATGTGTTAACACTAACTAGTAAACTATATCTCAATTTTGAAGTTATGGGATATCAAATCAGCAGGGACAAAAAAAAGGATCACTAGTAGACTAAAATGTATTTTGAATTCTCTTGTGGGGAAAGGGTGAGCATGTTTGTAATTGTTCATTGGATAGTTTCATCACATTAGGTAGAAACATGGTAGCCAACATTCTCTTTATTCAGAGACTGTGGTTTGTGTGGATCTGGGTGAGTGGAGCAGGGGGGACTGTGGTGGTTATTAACTGTCAGCATTGACAGGCTAAACTGTATTTCACAAAATTCCTTTCTGCATTTCTGGGTAGCGTGAGTGTAAAGAGAAATTCTTGGGCACAATTTGGAGGGTAGAAGTGAGGCAGAACCCATTGTGTGTCTCAGTCCCATGGTTGTGTATCTTCTGGCCACTTTGTAGGAGGAGGCAACTCTCCCAATGTCCCTCATTCACCATCAGGATGCATGTGACTCTCCAACTGTCTGTCAGAACCCAGAGCACCCAGTGTGTCTGCATCTTTTTCATTGTTTAAAAAGACAAGTAACAATGTGATCTGTGTGGGGATTGGACACGCACATTGTGGATTTGTGGGAGAAACCAGAGCTTTGTGTGTGTCCACAGGGGCCTCCTGAGGTCCTTGGGGACCATGGTGGTGATAGAGGCTATCCTGCATTGGGTTCCAGAATGCAGACTCTGAGGTGGAGAAGTGCATGTGTAGGAAATGTAGGAGCAGGAGGGAGGTCAAACTGGGCAGAAGGAAAAGTGACCCACACAAAGTGAGACATCAGGTGAGGCCTCATCCCTGCATGGGGGGCTTTAAGCTGAGACCTTCCAGGATATCTGTACTGGGGGTAAGGCCTTGGGACCTTGGCTTCAGGAAATATTCAACTGAATCTGTCTGAGAAGGGGCAGAAACTGGAGGAGGCAGTGTTCTGAACCAAGAGCACTTCCCAGGGAAGAGTTCCCCCATGAGCTTCCAGGGGTTCCAGGCAGAGGTGAGTGCGTGCGCGAGCCCAGAGGAGGGGTGACCACAGTGGGTAATGCACTGGTCTGCTCCACTCAGAGTCCCCAGCTGCCATGCTGCCAGGGCTTCAGGAGCTCAGCGGAGCTGGAAATTTCTGGTCATAATCCTGGCCAGTGGGGTGAAGGAGTGGTCCATGACCACCATATAGAAACGCAAGAATAATGACCAGTGTATTGATGCTTCTTTCTGTTTGTCCTTCCACCCAGTCCCTCTGTTTCCAAACATACTCAGGCCATGACAATATCGTAACCCCAAATCAAGCCACTCTCTACAGGTACTGCCTGAAGGGTGGATGGCTGGGAGGTCTGGGGACCTTGGACCTGGTGACCGGCGCCAGACCTCACTGCTCTGTGCACAGGCCTCCTGGGGCTGGGGGAGAGTGCGACACACACGGGGAAGGGGTTTGTGTCTCACTTCCCCATCTGCCTGTGTCACCGTGAGCATCAGCATTGCTGTCCCACACGTGACAGTAATAGTCAGCCTCGTCCTTGGCCCGGGCTCCGCTGATGGTCAGGGTGGCCGTGTTCCCTGAGTTGGAGCCTGAGAATCGGTCAGGGATCCCTGAGGGCCGGCTGCTATCACCATAGATAATCGTCACAGGGGCCTGGCCCGGCTTCTGTTGGTAGCAGGAAACATTTGTACTTCCAGTGTTGTTTCCCCCACAGGTGATCCGGGCTGTTTGTCCCAGGGTCACAGACACAGATGGGGGCTGAGTCAGCTCATAGGAGGCCACAGAACCTACAAGAAAGAAAAGGAGCTTTAGGTTTCCAGCTCTGGGTCTCATCCCCGGAACACCATCACCTGCCTGGCCTCCAGGGATTCTCCACGCCCTGTTTCCACCCTCCCACCATCTCAGCACCTGAGGCCCTTGGGTCCAGCTGGTGGATGGATTATTTGCCCAAAGGAGATCATCCTCATTTTTCTCTGCCCAAGTCAGAGCCAGTGAGCACTTGGGGGAATTACACGCCTCCAGTCTCTCACTGCATCAGGGTGAGGACCATCCTTCCCTTGACAAGCTGCTCCCTGCTTAGCTCAGAGTCAGGGCCTGGATTGCCCCCGATCCCTGGGGCTGCAGTGGGTCTGACCCTGGGTGCAGCACCTGTGCAATGAGCAAGGAGGCCAAGGAGGAGAGGGGTCCAGGCCATGGTGAAGGATTCTGCTCCCAGAGTCCTGTGCCTGGTCTGGATTGATCCCAGGCATCTCTTACGCCTTTCAGAGGGACAGGATGGTCATACAAATGAGCTGGGGCTCAGGGGCTGCTATTGAAGAGCCTTGTGGTTTCATAGAAGGGCTCAGCCTCAGGGGACACAGAGAGGGGAGGGCCAGCCCTGGAGGTCCACCCTCAGCCCAGGGGATTTTTCTTCACCTCCTGGTCCATAGCCTGGGGTGCCCAACTCCATCCTCTCCATGTCCTGACTCCACTCCCGAGCTGGTCTGTCCTGGCTGAGCGCAGAGGTGGAGTATGTCTGCATTTTCTGAGCATGATAGCATGTTTCCTCTGCAGGAACTAGGAGGCTTAGGTCAGTGCATTGCCTAAGCCATATCTGTGTTGAGGAGCATTAGAACCCGATCAAAAAGTTCTCCCTTGCCATGTGCATGTAGAGTTTTAAGGAGCCATTGAAGTGCTGTAGGTGTCTGTCCTGAGGGCTGGTCACAGATGTTGTGCCTCAGTATCCCCAGGGTGCAATGCATGCTGGAGCAGACACAGCTTGAGCAAAGATCGACAGTGACTGAGTGCAGCAGGAATGGGCTGGGTGGGGAGGCATGAAATCCTGGACCTGTGCTAGAGACAGAGACAAATTCACAAGGACACAAATATGGAGAGCCCCTGAGTCAGAATTTTACATCAGAGTCAAAGGTGATAGTGTAGAAAACCTGCACCCTTTCTTTCTGGTCTCAGGTCCTGGTGAACAACCGTCCCTGTTAGAACTCCTGATGCCAGACCCTCCCCATGGCCAGGTGGCTTGGCCAGGTGATCTCTGCTGCCCCCTGGTGGTCGTTCTCCGGGAGGCACAGGGAAGTCCATTGTCCAGGTGCAGATTCAGAACCCACTGCTCACATCCTGATTCCCAGATCCTTGGACTGCTGGCCCCAGGGAGGAATTACTCTTCTCTATGTGGCCCTTGCCACTTTCAAGGCCAGACTGCCGGAGATCTGAGTATCCATGAAAATCGGAAGAGGCCCATGTGAGGAGGAGAAGGCAAAGCCCATGTGAGGTATCACTGCTCCTACCATTGGGGTGGTGGGTCGTCAGGAGTGTGGTTCTGGGCTGGACACCAGGGGACACAGGACTCAGGCACTGCTTCTTACTGGCCCTGGTGGCTGGTGCAACAAAATAAGGTGGTGGTGGCTACAGCTCCAAGGACAGAGACAGGAGAACACTCACCTGGCTAACCTTTATTCAGACCCACTTTGGTTTGGCAGACTTTCAATCCTGGGAAATCTTTGTGAAGAAGATAGTTTCTCCCTCAGAGTTTCCATGTTGTGGGTGGGGTGCAATAGTGGACACACTTGTTTTGGTGAGACAGTAGACAGCCCCTACCACCTTTTACCTAAGTCTTATCTTCTATATTCATTTGAAAGCCAAACCATTGCTATTCCCACGTCCCTCTTGGCCAGCACTGACCTTGTGGTTCAGCACTGGCCAATGGATATGTCCTTCATCTGGTGATCTTTCTGGGGACTTTTACTGTCATGAAGTAAGGAGACAGACCAGATATATGGAGTGCCTTTCCTGGAGCTGCAACAGCCATGTGAGGTGTGTTGTCAGCAAGAATGAAAAGCAAAGCTCCATAGGTGAGATATTGGGGGGGAAAAGTGAGTAGATTTGGGACGTCATGGAATTGGTGAGTCTCTGGAAAGTAGCCATTTACCTCCAGACTTTGTTGGGAGGGAGTTTGTCTGTTCCTGCCTCTGATCATCATGGGTATGTTTTGCATTAACGTTTTTGTGACCAGTAGGGAAATAATGACCACAAATCAATGAACTAATCACATGATAGGGAAAAACCGTTCAGTAGTAGGTAATATGCATACAATTAAAATGGATATCAGGCAGATACTGTGTGGGGAGAAGCTGCAGGAGGCCTCTCTGGGGAGGTGACCCTAGAGCTGCTGTCAGTCAGGATGGGAAGAAGGAAGGGGCACGAGGACATGTGTTTGGGGACAGCAGGGTCAGTCCCTGCAGGGAAGATTCCTGTTTGTCTGATCCTGAAGGAACAGTGAGCACCTAAGGTGTCTGTGATTTAAACCTTGTCCGTTTCAAGGGAATATGTTCTTACAAATTAAAAATTGGGGGGCTGGAGTGATGTGTTGTCAGAATTCATTTTGCTGTTTGTTTCTGGTTTTGGTGAATCCCAGGAGTGGTTCCTGTGTGAATCTGGAGCAAACTGAAAGGGAGACAGCAGCCTTTTTTGTAGCTGACGGTCACTGTGGCTCATCTGCTGGGTGTTAAGTCTTTTTCTAATGAAGGATGTTGCATTTGTCAAATGCTCTTTCTGCTTCGATTGAGAAAATCATGTGAGTTTTGTATTTTATTCCATTGATACGATGTATCGCACGAATCGTTTTGTATGTTGAAACACCTTGTATTGTTGCAGTAAATCCCTCTTGTTCCTGGTGTCTAATTCTTTCTATATGCTGCTGGATTAAGTTTGATAGTGTTTTGTTGAGGATTTCTGTGCCTGTATTTGTAGGGGACAGCGGTCTATAGTTTTCTAGTGATGTGTACTTTTGGTATCAGTGTAACAATGGCTACATGAAATGAGTGGGGAAGTCTACCACATTCATCTATTTTTTGGAACCCGTTGTGAAAAATTCATACTACAGTTGAGTTTTGAACAAGCAGGTGTTAGGGGTGCTGACACAGGTGTAGTCTAAAACCTGCATATAACTTTTGATTCTCCCAAATTTTAACTACTAATCGCCTCCTCTTGACCAGAAACCTTACTGACGACATACACAGTGGATTAAGA
The DNA here is from genome assembly GCF_029215605.1 of Mirounga angustirostris. Lineage (NCBI taxonomy): Eukaryota > Metazoa > Chordata > Mammalia > Carnivora > Phocidae > Mirounga > Mirounga angustirostris. The sequence continues at coordinate 95,424,026 of NW_026991722.1, forward strand.
CATATTTTCGATGGTATATGAATCATATATTGTATTCTCACAAAAAAAGTGAGTCCAAAAAGAAAATGTTGTGCAGAAGAAAATTAGGGAATTAGGATAGCTGGTGCTGGTGTGTGGGGCCCAGGCAGCCCCTGCCCGGCCAGCACCATGTGAGCCTCTAGTGTGGACGGGCACTGTGCTCACCCTGTGCACCAGTTCTCACCAAAGGACATCGGTGGGGATATGTTTAATCTGCACAATCTGTACTTGTGCATTGTCACCAACAGGCCCTAACAACGTGGCAAACAGACACGAACTGCACTAAGCTCCTCGACCCGCAAGCCCCCTATGCTGAGTTGGGTTCGTGGAGCCTGGCCTTCCCTTGTGACCATCCGGAGAGGCAGCAACCAGGGAGTAATGTGCAGATGGGACAGTCCGCCGATGGCTCTAAGGCCAAATTCCATGAGCACAGCAAGATCTGAGTGACTAGGGAGGTCACCCACCCACTGTGGAAGGGGATGGAAGCCCAGCCCAAGGGGTGGAGCATGCAGGGGAATGCCATCAAATGGACCTTCACCAAGTTCCATATTGTCCAGAAAGCTGTGTGGTGACACGATAATGTCCCACAGAAGGGCCCCTGGTAATAAAGAAGGAACTTCCCTGCCGCCCACAGCTCTGCAGGCGTGCACCCCCCACCCAAGCCCACAGTCCCTTGGAGAGGTCCACACGGTACCCTTACTGTCTCCCTGAAAAGCAGGCTTCTGCTCTGGTGTAGACCCCAGACCAGGCAGGCACCCTCTACCGGAGCAATGTCCCTCCAGCTGCTAGCTGCTCAACACTCCCCACCCCTGGCTGTCTTGTGGGAATAAAACATACAGATTTGGGGGGAAAAGCATGAACAAGAGAAAATACATTTACATTACTGTTGCGTAAACCCTTGTGAGTAACTGGACTGGAGCAATTCAACCCGAGTTGGTCAAGGGTCAACTGTGTACCTCTCATGTTGCTTCTTTCTGGAGAACCTAACGAATACACCTCGTTAGATATAACTCTTTCTTACTGAAAGGTTTTAGTTTATCGTTGCTTTAGGGTTTACAGGAGCAATCTACCTTCCCCAAATCTACCTTCCAGTGATTTTATATCACTTTGCATAGAACATAAGACTATTTTAATATGTTTTTCTCACCCCACCCCCCAATTTGTGCTATGGGGATCCTGTGTTTTATTTTGAGATTCATCATGAACCAGGGCATATTGTTATTATGTTTGTCTTCACACAGTTGTCATTCAGAGACATTAATGTAAGACAGATGTTTAGGTTTGTCCATGTAGACCCCATGGCTGATTATCTTCATCCCTTTGTGTGGGTTCACATTGCTATCTGGTAGACTATTCCTCTCTGTGAGGAGTGTCTATCACTCGCTGTTGTAGCGAGTGTCTGTGGGTGGTCAATTATGTGACATTGTGCAGTCTGAAAGCTTTGTCTTGCTTCATTTTTGAGAGATATTTTCACTGGATAATGAATTGCAGGTGGACAGATTTTTCTTTTTTTACAGATACGTATTTTTTTTAAGATTTTATTTATTTGAGAGAGAGAGAGTGTGCAAGTGGGGCAGAGGGAGAGGTAGGATCAGACTCCCCGCTGAGCAGGCAGCAGGACAAGTGGCTTGATCCCAGGACTCCAGGATCTTGACCTGAGCCAAAGGCAGACGCTTCACCAAATGAGTCACCCAGGTCCCCCTACAGATACATAGTTTAATATCTTTCTTTCAAAAGGTATTTCTCCACCGTCTTCTTGCTTGCGTTGCTCATAGTAAAATCTGCTTTCACCATATTTACCCTCTGCATACCACCCGCATGTTCTCTCTGGCTGCTTCGCAGATGACTCTTCCACACCGGCGTTCAGCAATGTGACTGTGATGTGGATGACACTGTGGGTACTTCCTGGTTCCCAAGCATGAGCTTTGTTGAACTTCTTGAATATGTTGGTTATTGTTTTCACCAAATTTGTAATATTTCTGTCCAATATTTCTTTAAGCATCTTTTCTATTCCCTCCTGTCTGTCTTCTCTGCTCGGGGGCTCCAGTTACAAGTATAGTGGCCTGCATGAGGTGGTCCCGCAACCAAACGAGGCTCTGTTCATTTCTTACAGTCTTTTTTGGGGGGTCTTATTTCATTTTGAATGGTTACTACTTTGGTGTTGTGGAGTTCGCGAATCTCTTCTTTTGCAGAAACTAATCTGTTGTCATCCAGTGCATTTTTATTGTCAGACACTGACTGCAGTTTTCATCTCCAAAGTGAGATGTGGCCCCATTCAAGGGTCATCCACGTCTGCACTGAACATGTTCAGTCATGCTCTGCCTCTTCAAACAAATGGAGTCTCATTACAATGGTAATTTTTGTGTTGTCCCTCATACATCCTCTGTAGAGCCCGCCTGCGGGGCAGGGAGGAGGGAGCAGCCTGTGGACCTCAGACCTGGGGACCTGGGTTTGACCTGCTCATTGGTTTGTGCACAGGTGTCCTGGGGCTGGAGGAGAGGGTGACACAGACGGGGAAGGGGTTTGTGTCTCACTTCCCCATCTGCCTGTGTCACCGTGAGCATCAGCACCGCTTGCTGATGACAGACAGTAATAGTCAGCCTCGTCCTCGGCCCGGGCCCCGCTGATGGTCAGGGTAGCCGTGTTCCCCGAGTTGGTGCCTGAGAATCGGTCAGGGATCCCTGAGGGCTGGTTGCTATCAGCATAGATAATCGTCACGGGGGCCTGGCCTGGCTTCTGTTGGTACCAGTAAGCATATTTACTTCCAATGTTGTCTCCCCCACAGGTGATCCTGGCCGTCTGTCCCAGGCTCACTGACATCGATGGGGGCTGAGTCAGCACGTAGGCAGCCATGGAACCTGCAAGAGAGAAAACGCGAGGTGGGCTTTCACACTCAGGTCTCGTCTTTAGGACCCCCCACCCACGTGACCTAGATCGGAGTTTAGGGATACTCTGGACTTACACGGCACCCCTCCCATCAGTTTCAGCCCCTGGGGCCCCTGAGCATGGCTGGTGAATGGAGCCTTTGAACAAATAAGAATCCTGACCCTCTTTCCCTGGGTAGGTGCAGCCCCTAGGGCTCACGCAGAGCCCTCCAGCCCCTCATCCTGCAGCAGGGTCATGAGCATCTTGCCCCCCACAAGCAGTGCCCTGCTGAGCTCCATGTCAGGGCCAGGCTTGTGACAGTTCTGTGGGTCTGGGTGGGTGTGAGCCTGGGCTCAGCACCTGTGCAGTGAGCCAGGAATGCGAGGAGGAGAGGGGTCCAGGCCATGGTGCAGGTGCCCCGATTTTCTCCCTGAGGCACTAGGCTGGGCACATGCCTTCCCAGGCCTCTCTTATCCCCTTGCTGGAAACACCCGAAGGTTATGCAAATCATTTGGGGCTCAGGGGCTGCTGCTGAGGACCTTCGCGGTTTCAGAGAAGGCTTGGCCCCAAGGGGCAGAGAGAGGGAGGGGTGGGCCCTGCAGACCTACCATCAGCCCAGGGGATTCTGCTTTGCCCACTTGTCCCATAATTGGTTCTGAAATGTCCTTCCCAGATTTTCTCCTTTCCTTGCTCCTAGGTGACCATAAGAGGCTTAGGTCAGTGCAGTGTCTACCCAGACCCCTGTTTGTGAGCATCAGACATGAAGAAAATTCTTCACTTGCTAAGCACACATGGAGTTTTGCAAGAACCACTGAGGTGCTGTAGGTGATGTCCTCACGGAGAGCTCCTAGGGCAGGTCATAGATTCTGTGGCTCAGTATCCCCAGTGTGCACTCATTTCCTGGGATAGATGCAGTGCTTGAGCAATTATTGACAGTGACTGGTTTTTAGCATAAATGGGCTGGGCTGGAGAAAAGGTACTGGACCTTGTGCAGGAGACAGAGGCAAATTCTTAAAGAGACAGATCTGAGCGACACCGAGTCAATTTTTTGTTAGCGGTAAAGGTGACAGTATAGAAAGCCTATGACTTTTCCTTTAGGTCTCAGGTGGTGGTGACGAACCCTCCCTGGCTGTTAGAACCCCTGATGCCCGTACACACCCCATGTCCAGGTGAGCTCTGCTGCCCCCTAGAGGCCACTCCGCATTGGCGGCTGCAAGTGCAGGGAAGACCTTCCTCCAGGTGGAGATTCTGAATCCACTGCTCTGATCTTGAGTCCCTGATCCATGGACTTTTGGCTCCATGTGAGGAGTTGCTTTTAACTAAGTAGTCCCTGCCAGCCTCAAGGTCATGCAGGTGCTGATCAGGTTACCCATGAAAATATGAGCAGGCTCATTTAGAGGAGGAGAATGCAGGGCTCATCTGAAGTACGGGTTGTGGGTGGTCATGCATGTGGTTTTGGAGCTTGGTACTAGGGGACGCAGGACTCAGGGACAGCCTCTTACTGGTGCCAGCAGCTGGTGCAGGACCAACCTGGGGCAGAGGTGACTTGCTTCCAAGTCAGAGACAGGAGAACAGTCACTTAACAAACATTAATCAGACCCACTTTGGTCTGGCAGACATTCTATCCTGGAAATTAGTGTGAGCAAGATGCAGTCACTTTATCAATTTCCATCTCGAGTCTGGGGCTGCAGAGTGGATATATGTGCTTTGCTGATACAGCACATAGACTCCAACCCCTTCTATCTGCATCTTGTCTTCTACATTCTTTTAGAAGCCACACTATGGCTATTCTCAGATGCCACGTGGTCAGCGTTGACCCCATCCATGGCCCAGAGCTGACCAATGAATGTGTCATGTGCCTGGGGACCTTTTGGGGCACTTTTGCTCTTGTGAAGAAAAGAAACAGTATAAATGCATGTTGTGCTCTTTCCCTTGTACTTGGGTGTGATGGCTGGAGCTGCGGCAGCCATCCCTAGGTCCGCTCAACAATAAGGCAAAGCAAAGCCTCTATAGTAGTGATGGTGGGAGAAAAAGTGAGTACCTGGAGAACCACCATCTGACCTCAGACTTATTTCTGTGGGAGAAAAATAAGTATCTGAACATTCATGCCTCTTGTTGAGATGTGCGTGTATTGCCTTAATCTTCCTGACCAGTTAGGATGACAATAAACACAAAATGATCAATTAATAAAATAATTATAGAAGAACATGTGCAGTGTTGGGTGACGTGCAGAGAATGAAGTGACATCAGACAAAATGACAGGCAGGGAGTATGTGGGGAGAGGTTAGAGGAGGCCTCTCTGCAGAGGGGACTGTGGGGCTGCTGTCAGGATGGGAAGAAGGGGCAAGAACTGAAGTGTGTTTGGAGTCAGTCCCTCTGGAGAAGAGTCTGGTTAGTCTGAGGATGCAGGGACTGTGAGGACCTAGGTGTCTATGATTCCAAACTAGTTGAGCTCCAAGGTGACATTTTCTCCTAAGTTAAAAACTTGAGGGGCAGGTGTGATGGGTTAGAATCCTCATGCTGTATGTTTCCAGGAAAAGTGAAACACGAGGGGAGCCCTGTGTGAACCTCCCTGCGAACTGAGTGGGAAGTTGGAGCCCGTTTGTAGCTGGCAGTCAGTGTGGCTTCTCTGAGGCTCACCTGTGTGTTTTTGTGTGTGTCTCCGCATCACATCAAATTCCTGCCACACACCCCTTTATATTGATAGACGTACACAGACATGAGTATACTTGTATGTGTGCACATATATACTAATTGCGTCTGCTCTGTGTATGTTTGTAGATGTATGTGTGTGTACATCCTTTTGCAGTGTATACACATATATTTTCTAGAGATTCTGAACTCTGCCTGGGTACCGAAGGTGCAGTTGATGTGATTTTGGTTTTTTTAGGAGGCATGTGGTTACATTTTATCAGTAATGATAAGGTGGGTGTGGTTGCCACAAGAAATAGTGGGATCAAATACTAATCAGACTCATGTGACAGAGGACACTGGTATCATTTAGTTAATGATGCTATTCCTAGGCCTGAAATAGATGGACAGCTTACCAACTCTTCTCGTCCAGTAAAACGTGAGACCCATCCATAGCATTTCAACCTTGGTTGTCACCTAACAGTCACTACTCTGGTTATTTATTGGTGGACTGCCTTCTCCGGCCCCTAATTGTACCATATGGCCATGCTGTCAGTCTTTGTATTTCCTACCTACCGACTCCTCCGGTTTCTGATAACTCTGAATATCTCCTAGTCTGTGTATTCTCAGTCCAGGTGGGCTGCTACCTCCCACCCTCTGCTGATGGCATCTTTCCTCTTTCTACTGGCCAGGTTGGCCTTTTTAAACACTACTTGGTGTTAATGAACTGTAATTGAGCAAAGTTATAGTTAGCAGGGAGAGGGGAAGAAGGAATTCCTCCAGGGCTGCCTATCTCAGACTGCTACCTAAAGGAAAATATCGGGACTTAAGGGCTCCTGCACAATGGCTTACTAACATTATGAGCACAGACATCATTTTATATATCTGAAACCCCAAATTTTCCATCTATGTTTGTGGATAATAAAGCCTGTCCTGTCCCCATATGGTTGTTATGAGAGTGAGAGTGAGTCCACGATGAATGCAAAGGACTGAAAGTGTAAGCTAATGTCATCACTCTATTACTGAGAAGGTCCTGGTGCTGGCTTTTAGTCCCTTCATTTAAAAATGTACTTATTATATTATTTACACACAACTTGCATTTATTATTTTTAAAAAGTCCCTCTCCCTTTTCTGTGTCTCCTGAAAGCACAATAGTCAATGGACCTTCGAGTTACACTTTGTTGTAACCAAAGAATTGTACATCAGCTACTTGTCTTCCAGCTATTAAGGTAACACAAAAGTATTCGCCTGGCACTCTTGAGCATTTCCAGTCATTCTTCTACTCCACTCATCTGCAGTATTAAAGGTGCTTCCAGCGGAGCACACTGGGATGGAGGGGCATCTGCAGATTTCAAGGTTAGGGGAGAGGTCTATGTCAGGATGAGTTTATGCATGAACATACCAGCTTTTTGCAGAAGCATGCTCTTCATACTGAAAATAAATGCCACTGGGTACAGAATCACATGTGTTTATGAGATATTAATATTGATCTTTGCATATCGAATAAAAATGGCTGAACAGGCATTTTAATGTAGTGGAATGACTATTGATTCTTACCACTCAGGGAAGTATATTTGTTTCGTCTTTGGGATTCATTCTTCTAAACTAATGTGCGTGTGGGAGAGGGAAATGTGAATTTAGCATTTAGCATAAGAGACAATCTTGAGCATTTATTAAGCTACTATGTCTGGTGAGCTAAGGGAATCTATCTTTATTCAACATCTCTGTTTGTAAAACAGCAGTGCTTACCCCACACAAATGTCTTGGAGCTCTACTCTAAATGACAAAAATCAGTAAGAAAATTCATTGCTAGATTTCTCCTCAATTACCATGCCAGGCGCTTGATTCTTCACTGGGCAGCAGAAGGGGCTTATCTCACAGGAAGTTGTGGGGAGGGGAGGGGATGAAATTTAAAATAAATTCCAACTTAACTGTCACTCGCAACAACCATTTTGAAACTTATGAAAACGACTCGTTTTGCATATGTGCCAAGGTAAGAAAAGTCAAGTCAAGTTGGCCATAGTGTTCAGTAAGTCTTTACAGATTCCTAATTGGAGTTAGCCTCAAAAGGGAGAGAATGGAGTAAGAGTCTAAGACCCAATAGTTTCAGGTGCCCATCTGATGATCGCTCACGGTAACATTCCCTTTCCTATCCGCTCAGATAACACTGAAGCACTTGATCTGCTGCAAAAGGAGGTCCAAGGGTGATTTGAAGTCCTGGGTGGGGTCCTCAGGCCCAGAAATCAGGCCTCCAGGCCACTTAGACTTATTTGCCTGTTTTGTCCAATGTCAAACATTGTAAAGCCTTGATTTAAGAAATTCCTGATTTAGAAAACATGTTTTGGATGTAGAGGAAATACATTGATTTTTTTTTAACAAAGATCATTAAATTAGTATTTATTAATCAAATGCATATTCTGTTTAAGAGGGTGGGCCACGCCCTCTGAGAAATGTGGTACCTTATACTTTTTATTCAATAAGTTTCTATTTGCCTGATAACTCAGGATATGGTTATAGGAATAAAAATTATAGATGGAAAATAGTTAACAATAGTCAGTACTTGGCATTGAATCTCTTTCCTAAATTAACACCTGGTTCTTTCATTCTTTAATTTATTCTTAACTTAGTTATACCATTTTTTAAAATTTAAATTCAATTAATTAACATATAATGTATTATTAGTTTCAGAAGTAGAGTTCACTGATTCATCACTCTTATATAATACCCAGTGCTCATTACATCACATGCCCTCCTTAATGCCCATCACCCAGTTACCCCATCCCCACACCTCCCTCCCCTCCAGCAACTCTCAGTTTGTTTCCTGAGATTAAGAGTCTCTTATGGTTTATCTCCCTCTCTGATTATGTCTTCTTTTATTTTTTCCTCTCTTCCTGTATGACCCTCTGTTTTGTTTCTTAAATTCCACATATGAGTGAGATCATATAATAATTTCTTTCTCTGATTGACTTATTTCACTTTGCATAATACCCTCTAATTCCATCCACATCTTTGCAAATGGCAAGATTTCATTTTTTTGATGGCTGAGTAGTATTCCATTGTATATATATACCATATCTTCTTTATCTATTCACCTTTTGATGGACATCTGGGCTCTTTCCATAGTTTGGCTATTGTGGACATTGCTGCTATGAACATTGGGGTGCAGGTGCCCCTTCAGATCACTGTATTTGTATCTTTGGGGTAAATATCCAGTAGTGCAATTTCTGGGTCATAAGGTAGCTCTATTTTCAACTGTTTGAGGAAACTGCACACTGTTTTCCAGGGTGGTTGCACCAGATTGTATTCCCACCAACAGTGTAAGAGAGTTCCCCTTTACACGCATCCCCACCAACATCTGTCATTTCCTGACTTGTTAATTTTAGCCATTCTGACTGAGGTGAGGTAGTATCTCATTGTGGTTTTTTTTTTCTCTTTTTTTTTAATTATGTTATGTCAATCCCCATACATTACATCATTAGTTTTTGATGTAGTGTTCCATGATTCATTGTTTGCGTATAACACCCAGTGCTCCATGCAGAACGTGCCCTCTTTAATACCCATCACTGGGCTAACCCATCCTCCCACCCCCCTCACCTCTAGAACCCTCAGTTTCTTTTTCAGAGTCCATAGCCTTTCATGGATCATCTCCCCCTCTGATTTCCCCCCCTTCATTCTTCCCCCCCTGCTATCTTCTTCTTCTTCTTCTTTTTTTTTTTTTTAACATATAATGTATTATTTGCTTCAGAGGTACAGATCTGTGATTCAACAGTCTTGCACACTTCACAGCGCTCACCATAGTACATACCCTCCCCAATGTCTATCACCCAGCCACCCCATCCCTCCCACCACCCACCACTCCAGCAACCCTCAGTTTGTTTCCTGAGATTAAGAATTCCTCATATCAGTGAGGTCATATGATACATGTCTTTCTCTGATTGACTTATTTCTCTCAGCATAATACCCTCCAGTTCCATCCATGTCATTGTAAATGGCAAGATTTCATTCTTTTTGATGGCTGCATAGTATTCCATTGTATATATATATACCACCTCTTCTTTATCCATTCATCTGTCGATGAACATCTTGGCTCTTTCCACAGTTTGGCTATTGTGGACATTACTGTTATAAACATTAGGGTGCACGTACCCCTTCGGATCCCTACATTTGTATCTTTGGGGTAAATACTCAGTAGTGCAATTGCTAGATCGTATGGTAGCTCTATTTTCAACTTTTTGAAGAACCTCCATACTGTTTTCCAGAGTGGCTGCACCAGCTTGCATTCCCACCAACAGTGTAGGAGGATTCCCCTTTCTCCACATCCCCACCAACATCTGTCTTTTCCTGACTTGTTAATTTTAGCCATTCTGACTGGTGTGAGGTGATATCTCATTGAGGTTTTGATTTGGATTTCCCTGAGGCCGAGCGATGTTGAACACTTTTTCATGTGTCTGTTGGCCGTTTGGATGTCTTCGTTGGAAAAATGTCTGTTCATGTCTTCTGCCCATTTCTTGATTGGATTCTTTGTTCTTTGGGTGTGGGGTTGGATAAATTCATTATAGATTTTGGATACTAGCCCTATATCTGATAAGAAAATAGGGAATATCTTCTCCCATTCTGCCAGTTGTCTTTTGGTTTTGTCGACTATTTCCTTTGCTGTGCAAAGCTTTTTATTTTTATGAAGTTCCAGTAGTTCAGTTTTGCTTTTGTTTCCCTTGCCTTTGGAGACGTGTCTAGAAAGAAATTGCTACAGTTGAAGTCAAAGAGGTTGCTGAATTCCATGTATGAGTTCTAGGAATTTGGGGGTGGAGTCTTTTGGGTTGTCCACATAGAGTATCATGACATTTGTGAAGAGTGAGAGTTTGACTTCTACTTTGTCAGTTTGGATGCTTTTGTTGTTGTTGTCTGATTGCTGAGGCTATGAGTTCTAGTACTATATTCAACAGCAGTGGTGAGAGTGGACATCCCTGTTGTGTTCCTGACCTTAGAGGAAATGCTGTCAGTTTTTCCCCATTGAAAAATTCACTGTGGGTTTTTCGTATATGGCTTTTATGATATTGAGGTATGTTCCCCCTATCCCTACACTGTGAAGAGTTTTAATCAAGAAAGCATGATGTATTTTGTCAAATATTTTTTTTTTGCATCAGTTGAGAGGATCATATGGTTCTTGTCCTTTATTTTCTTAATCTGATGTATTAGGTTGATTGGTTTGCAGGTGTTCAACCACCCTTCTAGCCCAGAAATAAATCCCATTGGTCTTGGAGAATAATCCTTTTAATGTACTGTTGGATCCTATTGGCTAGTATTTTAGCCAGAATTTTTGCATCCATTTTCATCAAGGGTATTGGTCTGAAATTCTTTTTATTGGGCTCTTTGATTTTGGGATCAAGGTGATGCTGACCTTATAGAATGAGTTTGGAAGTTTTCCTTCCATTTCTATTTTTTGAAACTGCTTCAGAAAAATAGGTATTAATTTTTCTTTAAATGTTTGGTAGAATTCCCTTCTGAGCCAATCGGCACTGGACTCCAGAAAACTAATAGCACAAACTTGCCTTGCTCACCCAAACTAGGCTGTTTTCTGCCCTGTGTTTGGCCTGTGCTGAGGCTTCTGCCAGAAATTCTCCTGCACAAACCAACTTCCCCCACTCCTATCCCATCATCATCTAAGGATCCTTGTTATTCCACATCTGGTCCCAGCATAGACAGCATATGGGGGCCGTGCAGGGTCTCAGCTCCACAACCTGAGGAATCTGAATTGTTCTGTGACAAGGTCTCCAAGAGATTCCAATGCTCTTTAAACTGTGAAAGCACCATCGGTAACTCCTCCTCATTGATCAGTATTCGGCTCAGAGGCCTCCTCCTCCGGAGAGCCCCCCTGCCCTGCCACCCCACCCCAGCCTGCAGCAGGGACAGTTAGAGAGGCGGGATGGCCCAGCAATGAGAGCACATGCCACCTTCAGGAGCACTTCCAGTCCCCGAGCCTCTCTCTCCTGCTGCCTGTGACTCTGTGGGAGGACACGTAGTATTTGTTGTGGTTCCCACTGGTAGCAGCGTCGGCTCCATCAGGTAGGATGTGCGTCCCCTTGGAAATCCTCCCCCTGCACTCCAGCCCCTCCCGAAGCTGCCCTTGGGGTCCCTGTTGTGGGAGCAGCTGGGAGGTGAGACCACCTGCTCACGAGGGCCGTCAGGGACGGTGGAAACCTGGCGGGAGCCCGAATGGACAGGCCTACTCCACGCCGCACTCCTCAGAAAGCGGGCTCCCCACTGCGTGCAATGGGTCCATGCCATGCTGACTCTCCTCAGGGTCCCACGCAGAGATTTCTCTAAGGGTTCTTTGAGGACGCCCAGACAACACACAGCGATCTTACAGAAGGTGGGAGTCTTTCTTCCTGCCTCTCCTCTGACCCCCCAACTGCCCCAACACAGCCCCGATCTGTCCTCCCCCTCCATCTCCATGATGACCACCCCAGTGCCAGCCCCCAGTGCTCCATGCAGACCCCATGAGCCCCCTCCCAGAATCCAGCCCCGTCTCCCCCTCCCTCGTTCCCTTGTCCCCAAAGCCACGCAGATCTGTGCAGAACACACATCACACCCGTGCCCAGCCTCCAGCCCCTGTCTCCAGGTCTACACCCGCCCCGGGTGTCTGTACCCTGCACGAGGGAGAGCTCTGTGCAGGGGCCCTGCTGCCTGCCCCCTTCCCTCTCACCTGTGCCTGGTTTCCCCAGCCCTGGCAGCACAGCCCTGCCTCGGCCTTTATACTCCTGTGCTCCCTGCCTGGAATATTCTTCCCCCTGCTCTCCCAGACTACCTCCTGTGACCTTCATCTCAGCCTGAATGTCCCCTCTGGTTGTGGCCCCTGACCCCTGTAGTCATCACCCTACTGGAATTCTCTGCAGAACAGAGATTGCTATTCCTTGTCCCCTTGTTCTTGATTCTCTGGCCTTGCCCCCACTAGGACAGAAGCCCTGGGGGTCCTCGGGCCCCATCCCATGCTGCAGGACAGCGCTAAAGACATCTTAGAAGCTGCAGAGATACTCACTACATATGTGGGTGCGAATGAAAGCAAATAATACACACAGGCACACTTTGGATCAAATAGAATCATGAGTGCACGTCCTTCTCCAAATTGCTCCTGGACCCTTTTCTGCCTGCCCTGTGCCCGAGGCTGACTCCCCTACCTGCACTCAGGCCCTCTGGGGGCTGCCTCCTTGCCCAGCAGTCTATGGAGGTCTGGATGGCAGAGGGGGGCACTTTGCCCCATTCCTGGGACAGCCCCCCACTGGGCTCAGCAGATGCCACTTCCCTGTCCTCCCTCCAGGCCCAGGGTTGGGACCGCCTCCCCCTGTGGCTGGAGGCTGGGAGCCCCCTCCTTGGTCCTGCCCTCCTCCCTCCTGCACCTGGGGACTGTCCCCGGGCCTCTTCCTCCGGACCATGTGGGAGAAGCGCTCCTGCCTGGGATCTTCCCTGGTCCATCGGGACACTCTGCTCTCTGTGCAGAAGATCAAGGAGACTTTCCTCTCTTTACACATTACACACACGTTTTTTTCCTTTCAGTAATTTATTTATCTACAAGCAATTAATGAAATGGGCAATTCTATTTTTACATTTTCAGGTACTCACAAAACAACTACAATAGTCTAGATTCTGCATCCTGGGGCGTGTGCGTGTGCACGCGTCCACGTGCATGGGAGTGTATGCTTGTCATCGGGAGAAGACTTTGTATTTTGACTGCTTAGAATACATAAGTGTTAAACAATAAATAGTATCTTAAACAAAACAACAAAGATTAAGAAAAAAAATCATGGAACAAGGTAGAAATGGTTGCAGATTCTTAAGCTTTCCTATCTATAAGTTTAAGATTAAACTAACCCCATGAATTTAGGACTAAAATAAGAATTAAGGACTAAAATATGAATTCATAACAACTACAGTAGTCTAGATTTGCATCCTGGGGTGTGTGCATGTGCACATGCCCACGTGCATGGGAGTGTATGCTTGTTATCAGGAGAAAACTTTGTATTTTGACTGCATGAAATTCACAAATGTTAAACAACAAACAGTATCTTAAACAAAACAACAAAGGCTAAGAAGAAAAAAATTGCAGAACAAGGAAGAAATGGTTGCAAATTCCTAAGTTTTCCTATCTATAATTTTTTTTTTTTTATAAATTTAAGACTAAACTAATGCTATGAATTTAGGACTAAAATATGAATTCAGAACTAAAATATGAACTTAGGACTAAAACGTGAATTTAGGACTACAATTTGAATTTAAGACTAAAATTTGAATTTAGGACTAAAATTTGAATTTATGACTAAAATATGAGTTTTAGGACTAAAATTTGAATTTAGGACTGCACTAACTATTTCATACAGTTTGAGTGAGATGTTGTTTTGTTTAAGTTTTTTCTCTCTCTCTTTTTTTAAGGCAATCACATAAATACTGAGTTATTTCTGCGGAACTGTAAACCTAGTCCTAGAGCACAGAAATGGTCTTGTTTGAAAGTCTCTGTCTATGTCCACAATAGAGGATGTCTTCAGTCCCAGTGGCATTAATTTAAATCCGACCACCATACCTACAGCCGAGAGTTGTAAAGCGTCCGGCAGGGAAGCTATGTATTCATGACAGTGTGGACAAAGCTCTAGTTACACAGTCTGTGATGGGGTTCCACCGCTATCCTGCAGAGAGTCACTGTGGCGTCAGTTCCGAAATAGTAGCCGTTTCACTAGAGAGAGAGCCATCAGACGTTCTTCATGGAGCTCCGCGCAGATGCTGAGCCGGGCTTTGGCTGCTCGGAGCCCGGCTGCCCTGAGCCCGGTCACCCTTGCAGGCGACTCCGGGTCCCGGGGCCCTCACGGTGGGCCTTCCATCCCCCCTGGGGGCCCGATGACCCTGGGGACCCCCTGACACTTCCCAGCCTGCGTGGGCTGTGGGCGGAGCAGCAGGACCAAGAGGGTCCCTCAGCACAGGCCGGCAGCTGGACTCCACACCGGCTAGCATCCGCCTCAAGTGATCATTCTCTTTCCTTAGCTCCTGGAACTCCCTCTCTCTGGATGCAGCCACCACCCAGCTCTTTGCGACTCTGTCCTGATGGAAGAGGACCAGCTTGCGATGATAGTAGGAGGTGGTTCTCTCCAGCTCCTTGCCCAGGTCTTGGGCCATCTTCTTGTAGAGGTTGCGAATCTGGCACGTGAAGTTCATTTCTCTGTGCGCGCTGGCCAGTTTCTTCTTCATTTCCAAGCACTGAGCTTCCGCTTGAAACACTTTTCGGTCAAGTTGCAGGATGTATTGGTCCTGTTCATCCAGGGGGTTCTGAAGTTTCAGCTTCAGCGGCTGAATCTCCTTGTCCAGCTGTGAAGTTTCCTTCTGCAAAGAGGCTTCCTGGGTTTGCAGGCTGTGGATTTGTCGTGTCAGCTCCACGATCTCTTGCTTTTCTGCCCACAGTCGTCTGGCTCTGTGTTGCTGTTCCCCTTCGGGACTTGGAGGGGACCCAGGGCAGCCAGCATCCTCAGGGACGCCCTTCAGATCCAGGGCTGCCTGATGGGCGGGCTGATCACCATTTCCTGCTCCCCTCTTTGGCTGGACTCCCCGGGTCCCGGCACCGTCGTGCTCTGCCGGGAGGTCAGGCGGGGGGACGGCCTGCATCCCGGGTCCGGCACTGGACGGGGACTGGCTGGCTTGATCTTTCGGGACCAGCTCCATGCATGCCTTCGACGGCTCCCGGCTTTCTTCCCCCTCCTTCTTCTGCCCTTTCTGCCTCCATCTTGAAACTTCTTGGTTGAGCGGTTCGGGTCCTTCTGGAAAAGGAGTGTTTTCACTCTGATCCTTCATTCTTTTCGTCAGAAGCTGTTCTCCATCCTTCTCCGATGTTCTGAGGATGGGTTTTTCCCCAGGGACCTGGGGCAGGTCGGGAGGCTGGTCTAGTTCCTTCAGTGCCTTCCTCAAAAAATGGACAGTGTCCCTATCCACCAGCCTGCTCAGTTCTGTGTTCATTGCCGACAAGCACAGGGCTTGTAACAAGGGAGGCCTGGCCACCACCGCGGGCGGCCTGAGGGCGGCCTCGGCTTGTGTGGTTGGGCCACTCTCCTCACGGCGGGCTCCACACACTTCGTGGCGGGCAGAGCCCCTGTGGCCCAGCGTCTTCACGCTTCTTCGAGTGAGTTGTCTCTTCACTAGGAGAACCAGCAGCACAGTCCATATGAGCACCATGCAGGGCAACACGGGGAGACTCGGGCTGTGTCCCCAGCTTTCAGAAATCAGCTGCAGCGCCCCCCACAGGTGCTCCAACACCAGCTGGCAAGTGGATCTGGCGGCCAAGAGGGGGCCTTCCATGGCTGCGTCGGGCTCCACAGCTCTGTCTCCAAGTGCCAGAGTCCTGTGACCGCAAAGGACCACTCAGAACCCTGTGGAGAGTTCCACCTATGAGGTCAACGGTGCCCGGCAACCAGGGCAGAGCAGTTGGGCTGGGGGAGGAGAGGCCAGCCAGGTTCCAGAAAACTGTTGCCCCTGACATTGCCGTGAAGTAGAAAGTTGTCTCAATCACACAAGCCCTGGGGGAGGTGGGAAGGGCTAATCCCGGCCCGGAGCTCAGCCACTCAGGCCCACCTGGCCCTACAGCAAACCTAGGGGCTCAAGGCAGGGCCAGGTCACGTCCGTCCGTGCGCACAAGACAATCAGGGCAGAGTGTTCAGGCCTCCTTCCCGGGCGAGGCCCGTTCTCCTGATCTGAAGTTTCCCTTGGCTTCAGGGACTCCTGGTCCTGCTTGCAAATGTCCCAGGGATCTCCCTCCATTTTTAATTGCATCACATTAATAGCCTTTTTGATTTCAACATGAGCAGATTTTAGTTCTTTTATTTCTCCAGAAAGAGATTCTGTAGTGTCTTCTATGCTTTTTTCAAGCCCATCTATTATCTTTATAATCATTATTCTGAGCTCTAGTTCTGACATCTTACTTACCTCCATACTGATTAGGCCCTTGGAAGTCAGTACTGCCTCTTGTTCTCTTTTTTTGAGGTGAGTTTTTCTGTCTTAGACCATTTTGTCCAGGAAGAATAGATGAATGAAAGAACAAAATACTGCAATGACAGCAATGACCCCAGAGAAATATACACTGAACAAATCAGAAGAGATCTTAAACTAAAAAAAAAAAAAAAAAAAATTGAAATTGAAATTAAAGAATCAAAAGGAGAATATAACCAGAGGTGAACAGAATAGAGCAATACACTGGATCCTGTGTGTATTTTGGTCTGTTTGTTAGAAAACTAGATCCCAAAATTGTAAAGTAAGAACAACTTATGTGTGTACTATAATAAGATTAAATACAGTGAAAGGATAGAATGTAACTGTAGAAATGAAAATTAAAAAAGAAAAAAATGAAAAAAAGAAGACAGGAATATAAACAGGTGAACAGAACAGAGCTATACATTATATCCTGAGAGTATTTTGTTCAGTTTGTTTGAAGAAACTACATCTCAAAATTATAAAGAAAGAATAACATATATATACAAAAATAACATTAAATACATTGAAAGGACAGAATGTAAGTGTAAAGATGAAAGTACAAAAATGACTTTAAGAAAACAAAACAAAACAAAGACAAAAAAGAGAGAATACGATCAGATAGGTGAAGAGAACAGAACCATATGCTAGATTCTGGGTGTATTTTGGTCTGTTTGTTAGAAGAAACTGCATCCCAAAATTGTAAAGAAAGAAAAACTTATATATATACAAAAATAAAATTAAATACAATGAAAGGATAAAATGTAAGTGTAAAAATGAAAAAAAGATTTTAAAAAAAGTTGATAAAGTAGTTTGGTCTTCCAGTGGGCAACAATGTCATATACAGGAAAGTCAGGGATAAGTGGACTCTGGAGGGCAGAAACCAGACTGATGTTTTGGTCATATTAAGTTTGAAATGACTGCTAGATATTTAAGTGGTGAGATCCAGCAGGAAATTGTTAATGAAAATCTGGAGCTCAGAGGAGAAGCCTGAGCTAAGGATGAACTTTTGGACTAGAAAGAACACATGTGGTATGGGACTAACTGAGCAGACCTAAAAATGGAGCGTAGTTGGAGAAGCAAGAAAGACTAAAGTCAATTTCCAAGACAATGCACCATTTGGAGGTTGCATAGAGAAGAGCAGGAAACAGCAAACCTGACAGAGAAGAAGCCCCAGAATCATGGGGATGAAAGCCAGGGAAGCACAGCGTCAGAAATTCAAGAGAGGGAAATGTGTTGTGAAGAAGGAGTTGGCCAAATACCCCAAATACAGCTGAGTGGTCAGATGGGAGGATGATACACAGGTGCCACTGAATTTGGCAGTGGGAGGCAGGTCATGGGCCTTGGCAAGACAACACGAATATCATGCGGACAATGGAGGACAGGACCAGGATGGAGGGCGGTGAGGTAACTAGGTTCAGACAGTGAGTCATAAGTATAGCTTGCTTCACAAGAAAGAGGAGCAAAGAAAGGAGAAGCCTGAGCTGGGTGGGTGAGGGGTCAGGAGGTGCATTTTAGTGATGGATCGGTTTGTATACTGGTAACAGCGATCTGGTAGGGAGGGAGAGAAAAATTGAGAATAAGCAAGTAGTGGATGGTTTGGGAAGGGATAGTAGGTGGCAGAGGATTTCCTGGCTTTGTGGGCTGCAAAGGAAAGGAAGCAGAGAAGATGGACGGAGGTGGGGGTGGGTCTGTAGCCTTGTTGGTGGGTGGGTGAGGGAGAGCAACGATTCCTGGCAGCACACGTCCCCTGGCCTTTCTACATCAGCTCGGGAGTAATAATCGCAACATTTAGATGCAGGCAGAGAGATGACACTGTGTCACTTTGATCCAAATGGCATTTTTATGACTGTACTAAGTATGTTTATGACATCTGTAAGGAGAAAGTCTAGAATGCTGAGCAAAATGACACCATTGGGAGAGGACGTTGACATTTCTACTGACAGAGTGACCACCACACTTGCCTCCTTGTTCCCAAGGGACTTGTGTTTTTTCTAGTCTTTTTATGGTGAAGCATCTGAGAGGCTGATCATGAGGCCATATCAAGGGACCAGTGTCTCTGAGGTGTCATCCCAGGATTGGCAATGGGATCTCTGAGTCGAATCACTTGTCTTCCCAGATGAACTGGAACCCAGAGAGAATCATTCCTAAGCTGACATGACAGCCTTAAAGGGGATGGCTCAGATTCTATAGGTCTTTTCCCCCCCTGGGATGGGCTAACTGGACTCTCTGGAATGATTAGTACCTTGCCTGGTCTTAAGGGTCCACAGGGAGGAAGAAAATATTAGAGTTTTTATGACAGTAACATGATAGTAATTTTTATCTTATTCCCTTAAAATGTTAATATACTATAGTATATACCAACTATTAATACAATAATATATACATGCAATTTATGGCTAAATAAAACTCCATGTAGCAGTGACTGCTCGAAACCTTTATCCCAAGAAGGAAAGTGGTCCAGGTAGTTTGTGGGCCACTACTGTAAATAGCTAAGCCAACCGGCTAAGATATTTTTGTCCTTCTTTTTTTTCTTCAAGAACCCTGGTTCCCAAGGCAGGCTGTGATTGGCTGTTTGAATAGTTTTGCAGGCTGGCAGGAACTGAAACCCACTCTCCAGGATGAGCAAGATCTGGGCCTGGTCCCCTTTATAATGAGGGTGCTTTGGCTAGGAGACCATGTGTGCAAGAGCAGAGTGGGGAGGGGAACCAAGACTTAGATAACTCCACGCCCTCCTGGCTGCACCAACGTCAAGGCAGCATATCGGGCTGAGCCCCGATTTTACATCTTAGACCACAGTGAGATAGTGAATCCTGTAAGCTCAGAGTCCTGCCTCCCTCCGTGTAGAGGGTCCTGTCACCCAACTACAGAACCCTAGATTTCCTCTGAGCACTGCCTGGGAACCCTGTGGAGAAGACCCTTCCTCTGCCAGGGACCCTGTCACACCCCTGCACAAGCTTCCATCCGTGCGGATACTTTGCCCCAGGTCCTGAATCTCAATTTTGCTGCCTGGCTCTCCAGCCCTGCCAACAACTTGTGAAGCCCCAACCTCTGTATGCCCGGCATACCTTACTACCCTATTTCTCATTCCCAACTGCTCATTGCTCCCCCTAACCCCTGACCGAGACACACACGGACACACGCTGTCCTCCCACCCTCCCATCTGATCTCCATTCTCAGCATAGACCAGCTGCCTTCTCTGCAGCCCACCATTCCCCTTAGGATTTTCCACAGGCTCCTCTTTCCTGCTGACCCCAATCCCTGCCTCTACCTTCTTTCTCAGCCTTGCTTCCAACTCTCTTCTAAGACACCCCTGCCAATGCCTTTACCTGGTAGCTTCTCAGCACCACACAATGGGGAGCACCTTCCCTAACTTTTCACTTGACTGTCTTTCTCTCTTCCTTCCTTCCTTCCTTCCTCCTCCCTCCCTCCCTTCTCTCCTTCCTCCTCCCTCCCTCCCTGCCTCCCTTCCCCTTCCTTCTCTCCTTCCTTCCTTCCTTCCTTCCTTCCTCCTCCCTCCCTCCCTTCTCTCCTTCCTCCTCCCTCCCTCCCTTCCCCTTCCTTCTCTCCTTCCTTCCTTCCTTCCTTCCTTCCTTCCTTCCCTCCTTCTTTCTTTTCTTTCTTTTTTTAAAGATTTTATTTATTTATTTGAGAGAGAGAGACAGTGAGAGCAGGAACAAAAGCAGGGATAGTGGAAGAGGGAAAAGCAGAAAAGGAAGAATGTTTGCATCTCTCATAGCATTTGAGCTAAAATGATGGCCCTGCATTATTAACACACATATCAATTAGCATATATAATACTATGTGTATACACCTGCAGGGCACCCTTCTGTACTGATTGATTGGCCCACAGAGGCAATGGCTGCCCAGAGGCCAGGAGCCAGGGAGCATGGGAGCCTATTTCCAGGGCTCCTCACCCTCTGGTGCTCAGTGAGGCCACTTGGGAAATGAGGTTATCAATATCTCACCCATGTGAACCCAAGGGGCTGCACTCAAAGATTTCTTAATAGTAATAGCTAATAACCTTGTGTGTTCACTCTGCACCAGGTACTATTCTGCATCAATGCTCATATCAATCCTTTCTCTTCCGAAACTACTTTGAAAGCTGAGGGAACAGAGGCCCAGGCAGTTATGATTGCTCACAGCTGGTGAGTGGTGGCCTAGGGATTTGGTTTCGTCTAGACTATCTCCAGAACGCTGTGCTGTAATGCCTAACACGTTCTAGGCAGCTGGCAGGCGCACATATGGTGCCCCTGGATTTATAAAGCCCTGTAAGTTAGGGCATCCACACTTACATTGACAATTTAAGGAATGACTTATGTCTGGGAGGAACTATTCTGCCCACTTGGATTTTTCTTGAGAATGTGGCCCCAAGTTTTCATTTCTTTTTGCTGGTCTGCACATATTCTCAGGTAATTTCTACAAGCTAAAATATCCTGTCCTATATTTAAAGGTTATAAGCAGACATGCTTGTAGCTCTGCTTTTGCTTTAATGACCAAAGGAAGGCGGATAGCAAGAGAGAGTGCTCGCCCCACTTACCTGCATTAAGAGTGCTTTCAGGGGAAGTATTTTCAAGAAGCCATACAAAGCCAAGTAAGACCTTTGAAACAATTTTTTTTTTATTTGGAAGTAACATAGATGTTTTGCCCTTTATTTGTTTCATATTACTTGCAATTGAGTTAGCTGAAAATAAAGTACACTTATTTGACTAAATGGCCTGTGTCAGCTGCCCTGATGTGTTTTTTTCCTGTTTTTTTTTTTTTTATTTTATTTTACTTTTAATTAAATCGCAGTACTATGTACTGAACCAGCCCTAGGGCAGGAATGAAGACACACAGTTTTCGGATTATATAGGCCCCTGGGAAGCACCTCTTTGATGGGGGCTGGCTTGAGGTCATGAGTTTTCAAAGCAACTGATAAAGAGTTAACAGAAGTCCTTCCTTCATAACAAGGATGACATACAGAGCAGATTATGCTGGTGAACAGGGCAGGCCTGGGCCCAAGGCCACATCTGACTCATGTCGACAGTGTTTTGCCCAGAGACTTTTATGGCCCTCTCGGCCCTCCGCTTGACCTGGCCTGGTCCAGCTGTGGTCACTCTCAAAGCATGCCACACATTCACATTTGGTCTTCTCCTTTTCTGTAGTCCTTCAGCTTCTATGAAAAAGACTGACTTTCAGCAGGCTCTGGGAGGGGAAAGCTCCAGCCCTTCTCCGTGGGTTGTGTCTCTAGGCTGTGTAGGACCGAATATTGGCTTATTGATGAAGGGGGCAGCTAAGAACCTGCCCACCAAGACCAGAAGGAAGGGGTCAGGCCATCCTCCCTTCACCTGCTGTGGTTTCTCCCATTTACAAAGTTGTGTGTACATCTCAGGCAGGTGAGCAGCATGGCCCTAGTTCTTCAGGGATACACAATCGATCAAAGCATAACAGCTAGAATAATGTAATCTGAAGAATCATAAACAAGGCTCCCAACGTTTATTCCATATAGAATGCATATAAATACCTTATTGCCCTCCTCAGCTTATACTTAGTGGTAGAGGATTGGTAATCCCAAATTACTCTCTGGAAGGGGCTTATGAACAGGTACCTGGTTGTGTCGATGGAGGTACTCAGGGAGTTGTCTTGAAGACATGCCTGTATAGCAAGCACATTGGTTTTATTTAGGTTGTATGTTTATTTGGATAGTTTGGAGATATACCCACCTAAGCCACCCCTTGGGTTATGTCTTAGAGGTCAGAGGGTCCCTCCTAGAGAATTTGATGTGAGACAATTAAAGAAAAGCTATCGTTTCAAACCTTTTAGAATTGTGAGCACAAGGTTAACAAGATTGACTCAGGAGATACCCCAAAGGAGCTTTGTATTTATGCAGATGGGCACCTGGTATCAAACCAGCCCAAAATAAGAGTACTTGAAACAGAGATTCCATTTTTGGCTTTTACATGTTAGGCCAAGGAGTTTGGGGGCTCAGGGAGGAAGAAAACTAGGCTGGGTCTAGACCCAGAGGGGAGGACTGGCCACAAAAAAGTAAATGTCATTGCCATCGGCTGCTCTGATTATGTAATGTTAGGAACAAAGCACCCAAAGCTGATAGCTTAAAATATTAACAATTTTATTACAGTCCCAATCTGCAGGTCTCATGATTCTTTGGCTCCATCAGCCAATGACTGGGGTCACCTAATGGGATTCAGCTGGTAACTGGGCTGTGCTGGAGGGAGGCTGGGCTCTGGTCAGCCCCTCATCTCTATTATGAGTAGGTTTTGTGGCCTCTCCACATGGTATCCCCTACAGGTCAGTAGGATGTCTTGCAGAGCATCTCAGGCTCCAAGAGCAAGGGTTCTAACAGACAGGAAGTGGAAGCTGCTGGCTTTGGGGGGGAATCAGGTGCAGCACCATATCCACCATATTGTATTGGCCAAAGTCATCACAGTACCACTCAGATTCAATGGGGGGCAAGAGATGCTACCCCTCCATAGGAAAAATGTCAAAAACTATGTGGCCATCTTTAATTTGCCATATCTGTCATTTAGTTTCAAATTGGCTTTTGTTCTATAGTTTGTTTTAGTCCACCTCTCTCTTCCTCCAACACTTAGTAACAGCGAGCAGAAGAAGGAGAATAGGCTGTGTTCTTGCCTGGGACACAACTGGGGGCCAGGAATCCATGGGAACAGGGATTGAGAGGGAGGTGACCAGAGGACTGTAAGACACCCAAGGGATCCTCAGGAATATTTGGGAGAGCTCTGGATGTCCCAAGTATGTGAGATGAGCCTGGGCATCATATATTTGGATAATAACAGAATACTTGAGGACTTGGTGATATCTTGTTCCTATAATAAAGTACAATAGAAATCACTTTTGAGCTTCTTCCCCTCCAGAAGATACGCTTCACAAAATCAGGGATTATATCTGCCTCGTTTGTTTGTCATGTCCCAAAAGCGCAGCGATTACTCAGTTATTCTTTGTTGAATAAATAATAGCCATGAACTTATTACTTGCTGTGTGTTTTTGCTCTGTTGGTATTTTGCATAAGTAACCACATTTAACAAAATGACAATCCTACACTGTTATTATCCCCACCTGACAGATGAAGATGATTACCTACCCATGATTGCTTAAGTCCAAGCATGTCCAACTCCAAGCCTTCAAATCAACTAGGCATTTTGGTTCTCCACTTACAAGTGTAATATGCACTGCACTGAATCCATCCCTAGGGGAGTTATAGTTTATTTAACTGAGTAAGTGAAAATAAATTCACAAAGAGTGACATTGTGATAATATAGTAAATAATGATTGAAATATGTCACAAGTCAGTGCAGGAATGCCAATAGACAAAAATATAAGGATAGTAAATTCTGTGAGTTTGGAGGACCAAGCAATTTATGGACCACAGGGGCTTGAGGAAGCTTCATGGAGAGGTTGAGACTCCTAGTTTGGAGAAATTGTGATGGATTGGGGGTTGGGGGTAAGATCAGGGGTACCTGCCATAATGTGGGGAAGTTGACAGGCAGGGAGAAAAGCATGAGTCAGGATGTGGAGGCAGGAAAAATACAGGGCACCTTGGAGGAATGGTGACCAGGTTCAAGAGAAAGTCCATGCTGGATTCAAAACTGTTCCCACAAATAACATTCATGTGAGAAGCAGAAGTCTAAGAGATGGAGAGATGATTACTGTAATACGATTTAACATTTAAAAAGTAACTCCAGTTGACCATATGTAATCATAGGATCTATCTATCTATCATCTATCTATCTATCATCTATCTATCTATCTATCTATCATCTATCTATATCTATCTATCATCTATCTATCTATCATCTATCTATCTATCTATCTATCTAATCTATCTATCTATCTAATCTATCATCATCTAGCTATCTAGCTAGCTATCATCCATCCGCCCATCCATCCATCCATTTATCTATCTAATTTATGTGCAATAGAATCTACTCTTTCCTGGACAGTTTTATGAATTTTGACAAATGCATCGGGTCATGTAACCATGATCAAAATCATGACACAGAACTGTTCCACCATTTCAAAACAACTTCCTTGTGCTGTCCCCTCCTGCAGCCCTAATCATAGGATTGTAGCTATATGTCCAGTTATATATTTGTGGTGACAACTGAAATCTCCTTGTACATTTTTCTTTGTTATCCTGTATGGCTTAGTGCTATCCACACTTTTGTTGGTTCTCAGATAGGGGATGAAAAAGAAAGTGGCTTTGAGTTTTTGAAAGAGAAAAGAAAAAAGAAAATGAAAACTCCTGAGTGAGAGCAGAAAACAAGCAATGCGTGGTACACTCCAGACACCTTTTAGAAAAAGATTATCATGCTCTCTCAGGAGAGTTCAGACAACTCAAATTACCATTATTAATATGCTTCAATAAGAAAGAAGTAGCTCAGGCCCATTTAATGATAAACATCACTCAGTTGTCCTAATTTCTTCCTAGAAAAGTCACCACTTAGCTAAATCAAGCATTTGTTTTTCACATTTTATGTTTTGACTTGGGAGCTGGATATAAAAGAGCTCTGGACCAGAAGCTCTAAAGCCTGAGGCTGAGACATTAACAGGTCTCAGGACATGGGGGAAAACATTTAACTTCTTTGGGTTTTCCTTTTGGTCTCTGCAAACTGTGAGCATTTGATTAGAATGACTTCCAAGTTCCTTTTAACTGGGAACAAGAACTGGATGGATAATGCTTGTGACATGTTTCCCAAATACATTATCCATCCTACTCCATAGTGAAATACAAAACCCACAGGATTTTGGTCTCTACTATTTCCAAAATTTTCTGTTTTTCAGACCCAATATTCCAACTCTACCATGTTTTCAGATGAGTACTCCGTGATTCTCTCATGGTCCATTTTTAAAAGAGGTTAAATAAAACATCTTAGTTGCTATGACATATATTCCTTTTACAAATTCACTAACATGTGTCAGTTAATTTCCATGATACGTGTTGATCTCAGTGTGGTGAGGATGAAACCGAGTTGAGAACAGGAAACTAAAACAATCAACAAGACACAGTCACAGAAAATAAAACAAGAAGGAAAAGGAAAGTTCTGGGCCCCCAGTGCGAAACCAGGGGAAAAATGGCAAGTCAGAAGTCCTTGGGAGTTCAGTACCAAGACCCATAGCACCTCCATTCTTATAGAAAATATTCCCAGGGATTCAGTGTTGACAAATCCTGGGTGTGTATGACTCACTTATCCTTGTAAGAGAATACTAACTTTAGTGGAAAAAGCAGATAAAAATAAATGCATGCCACTCAGGTCTATTGCCTTTTCTTGTCTCAAAAAATGGAAATAACTCCACATTGTGTATGGACTTTCTCATTCCTGTTCCTAAGAAATTTCAGGTTGTTGGCTACTCAGGCATTACATTCCAAACCTCTTCCCCTCATCCCACCTGATGGAAGCACAGCCTGCTTTCTGCCTTCAATATCGTAATGCCATTTTAAGGACAATCACGTCACCTGAATGTGTTATTATTTTGGCTTGCTTTAAACCAAGTAAGCCAGCCAAATGCTGATAAAGGAACACCTCTGAGCTCCCCACATTTATTCAGAACCCAGAGGCGTTTACCTCTTATCTACCAGGAATATGAGAATGATAATAGCAGGACACTTAAGCCAGAGACTGCTGTTTCTTATTTAATATCTTTAGACACTAAAAGATTTGCATTGAGTTTAAATGGAATCACCCTGAGAACATTTAATTCTGACAGTTTAAGGAAAGTGTTCCTGTGCTCAGGACTATTTCTCATCGTTTCAGACGTGATGGGTGACAGTGGCTGACTTTCGTGTTTCTCTCCCCAGCATCCCCACTGCAGACTGAGCTGAAGTCACTGTGGGAGGCTCCAACCTGCAGCATAGGATCCAGAGCTTCTGAATGCACAGGGAACCAATTTGCTGGACCATCATTATTATTAAGAAAACAACAGGGATTTGCAAAATTCTGAGAATCCTGGCAGCATATTGAATATGAAATGATCAGGACCATGTCTTTGGAGAGGTGAAATAACTGTTTTCTTGAGAACCCCGAACATCCGATGAGCTGCATTTCTCATATTCCTCACCCTGTGTGCAACCAATGTCAAATCTATCAGTGTTATGTGTTCACTGTTTTCCCTCTTCCTGGAATGCTCTTTCCTCCTTTTTCTTTGTAGAAACTATTCATGTGTCACAACCAAATTCAAATGCTGGTCCCTCCACCAAACCTTCTGTCTCTGACACCTCCTTCCCCGATGCCAGGAAGAGCAAATCCTTTCCTACAGGAGGCTTTTATTATCCTTTCCTTGGTACCTCGAGGTTTCAACTTAAATTGCCTGATCTCTATGCCCATGTCAACTCCTGGGGGTGCCCTGCTTGGGGAAGGAGGCTGTGTTTGCCAGGGCCAAGGTCATAAGCATGTAACACTCAGAAATCCTGAAATCAAATGGGCTTTGTGTTGGCCCCTCTGAAATTAGGTTTTGAACTTCCTTCACTCACCCCTTCTCATTTTAATAGGATAACTCCTGAACAATTGGTCTGAATTCATGAGACATAATAGCATCTATTAGATCAATGGTGAACCATTGTTCAAAACATGAAGACGATAAATAGGAGCCAGGGAACTGACAGCATGTTTAGAGTGTTTGTTTATGCGGTGATGAACATGAACTATGTGGGCACTGAGTGAATAACAGAATCTCAAAAAGGGACAAATATATCTGCCCATAGCATTAATCTGTATCTGTAGGCTAGCAGGAGAAAATCAATGTGGCTTCTGAGAAGAGAAGGCACCTCACCAGGAGATCAGTAGCTTGAAAAATTAAGACATTTATAGTGAAAATTAACAAATATCCTTTTTTAAAACTTTTAATTTTGAGATACTCTTAGACATTCAGAAGAAAGGCAAAAAATAGTACAGAGTTCTTACATCTCCTTCATTCAGTGTCTGTTAATGTTAACATCTAACAAAACCATAGCACAATGCTCAAAACGAAGAAATTAACATTTGCACAATGCTGCCAACTAAACAGAAGACTTTATTCAGATTTCACCAGTGTTTCCACTGATGTCCCTTTTCTAGTTGAGATCAGTCCAGAGTGTCACCTTGCATTTATTTGTCATGTCTGCTTGGTCTCTTCCAATCTGTACCAATTTCCCTGTCTTTCCTTGTCTTTCCAAAACTTGACCCTTTGAAAGTAGTGGTCAGTTATTTTGTGAAATGTCCCTTAAATTTGGCTTGTCATGATTAGATTGAGCTTGTACGTTTGGGGGATGAATATCACAGGGGTGATGGGGCCTTAGTTCATCATATCAAAAGGTACATACATGATATCTATCTGTCTTACTGCTGGTGAATTAACCTTGACCACTAGGCTAGGGCAGTGTCGGCTAGGATTCTCCATCATAAACTTACTATTTTCCCTTTGGAATTAATAAATATTTACTTTGAGGCAGATCCTATGAGATTACGAAAATAACCTATTTCCTTTTAAAATGTTGCTAACTCTAGCCTCTATTGGTGGATCCTTATTGTGGGGTTCCAGTGGTGATTTTCTATTTTCCTCATTCTTTCTACTTTTACCAGTTGAAATTTCTCTAGGAGTAAGAATTACCCCTTCTCTCTTATTTATTTATTTATTCATTTATTCATTTATTTATTTTGCAACAGTATGAACTCAGAGTTATTTATTCTTTGGGTTGAATTCCAATACTATAATTATTTATTTTGTTGCTAAATTGTTTCAGATTTGGCTACTGGGAGCTCTTTCAGTTTGACTCCTGTATTGTACACACTTTCATCCGCTTTGTTTGAGCACATCCTCGTTTTCTGGCATTACCAAGCCTTCACAGTCATCTTGCATATTCTTTGCTACAGCTGTGGAATCAATCACTTCTCCATGAGCCCTGGTTTCTTATATTGCAAAATAGATTTAGGAGCCAACATCAGGGCACTGCATGTGCTCATTACTACTGGAGTATCATTATTTCCAGGTCTGCAGACAGACCCAGGGAATGTATGTACACACATATCCGTATTTATTTCTGCATATTTCTACATGTACGTATTTTTTATAAAAACATGAGTCTGTATTGATACTTCTGAGTCCAGTCCAGCAATCACATGGTGCAGTCTAGCCACCCTCCTCCTTATTCATAACTGCTTTTTCCCACTGAGAAACCTGACTCTCATGAAATAGGGTACATTTCTTGCTTGTTCAGTCCTGGTACACACATAAAGTAGTTTCAAATTGCTAACTTATGCCCCAGAGAAAAACAAATTTACCAAGTAAGGTACTGTGTCATGTATAGTTTTTTTTTTGTTTTTTTTTTTTTTGTCTTTAGCCTTTCAGTAACCAGTCAAAACAGATTTCCCGAAGATACATAGATCAGCTCTTCCCCAGTCTGATCAGTGAGCTTGCATGATTCACTTGTGACAGTCATTTTTCATAATCTGCATCCCCGCTTGACTGCCCCATCTACCCAACATGCTTGTTGTTTTTTAAAAGTGTAAGTTACATACAGCAAATTTGCTCTTTATGATATACAGTTTTTTATGGATTTTTGACAAACAAATAGTCATATGTTGACTGCCACAGAGAACAATTACATTCCCCCTACTATCACCCAACTCCTGGCAACCACTAATCTGCTTTCCATCTTTATAGCTTGGCCTTTTCCAAGATGCTGTATGAAGAGAATCATATAATATGTAGCTTTGGGGGCTGGACTTCTTTCTCACAGCAAATGAGTTTAAGATCCATCCATGTTGCTGTGTCAATCAATAGTTTGTTTCTATTTATTTCTGAGTAGTATTTCATTGTATGGGTGTTACCATAGTTTATCCATTTTCATTTGAAGGTCATATGGGTTATTTCTAGCTCTTGGAAATGGTGAATAAAGCTTTTCTAAAAATTCACCATAGGGTGATTAACATAATAAAAAATGCAAAAAAAAAAATTCACCATAGGTCTTTATGTGAACGTAAGTTTTCCTTTTGTTGAGTAAATAACTAGGAGTGGAAATGCTAAGTCATACAGTAAGGGTATATTTAACACTAAGAAAATGCTCAAAGGTTTAGCAAAAATGTTTACCATTTTCTTTTCTCACCAGCAAACTAGCAATGTATGAAAGTTTGAGTTGTTCTGCGTTCTTGCTGGCATATGGTAAGTGTTTTGGGTTTAGCCATTCTAATAGGTGAGTATTGGTATTACATTGTGATGTTATTTACATTTCCCTAGTGACCAATTATATTAATAATTTTTCATGTGCTTAAATGCCATTATTGGCGACATGCCTATTAGATCATTTGCCCATTAAAAAATTGGGTTGGCTTATTTTCTTATTTTTGAGTTTTATGAGTTCTTTATGTATTCTGGATACAAGTCTTTTGTCAGAAATGTGATCTGCAAATATCTTTTTCCCAGTTTGTGGCTTGTCTTTTCAATCTCGTAAGTGTGTCCTTTTCAGCACAAAAGTTTTTAATTTTGACGAAGTCTAATTTATGATTTTTTTTCTTTTATGGATTGAGGTTCATTATTATAATTAAAAATTACAGAACCAAAGGTCATGAAAGGTTGCTCCTATGTTTTCTTATAGAAATTTTATAGTTTTATAATTTAAATAAGTCTATTGTCCACTTTGAGTTATAATTTATTTTCTATAAAGTATGAGGTATTAGTTGAACGCTTTTCTTTTTTGCATATGGATGTCCCACACGTCCAGCAGCATTTGTTGAGAAAATGATTCTTTCTACATTTCTACATTTGCAACTTCATTCAAAATCAATTGACTGGGTTTTTTTGGTGGGTCTATTTCCATATTCTCAATTTTGTTCCACTGATCTCTATGTATGGCCTTTTGTTAATATTACAATATCTTAGTTACTGTAGATTTATAGCAAATCTTGAAATCAGGTGGTATGAGTCTTCCAACTGTGTTTTTCTTTCCCAACATTGTTCTGACCATGCTAGTTCCCTTTCTTTTCCATATGTATTTTACAATTAATTTTCAGTGGCTATAAATAAAGACTTCTTGGATTTTGATTGAGATGCCCTGAA
The DNA here is from genome assembly GCF_029215605.1 of Mirounga angustirostris. Taxonomy (NCBI): domain Eukaryota; kingdom Metazoa; phylum Chordata; class Mammalia; order Carnivora; family Phocidae; genus Mirounga; species Mirounga angustirostris. The sequence continues at coordinate 95,454,584 of NW_026991722.1, forward strand.
TCTATAGATCAAATTAAGGAGACTTGACATCGTAAGAATATTGTCTTCTAATTCTTTACCACACCATATGTCTTCATTTATTTAGATGTCTGATTTTTTATCAGAATTTTGTAGTTTTTAGTACACAGATCCTGTACCTATATATTTTGATTTTTAATATTAAAAAGTTTTTTTAAATTCCAATGTTTCATTTCTAGTGTATATAAATTGACCCTTGCATATTGCCTTTTTATGTTGTGACCTGGATGAACTCACTTCTTAGGTCTTTCCAAATGTGTGCTGCTTACTTTATAGGCTAGGAACCTAATACAGTATTGGATAAAAGTGTTGACAGAGGACATCCTTGCCCATTGATGGTTGGAGGGCGAAAGCATTCAGGCTTCACCAGCAAGTACAAAGATACTTAATCTTTACATATCCTTACAGGGTAGGATCAGTTCTTAGGTTGCTAAATGTTTTTATCATAAATAGATCTTGACTTTTTTTAAATGCTTTCTCTGCATATATTGATGTGATCATATATTTTCCCTTTTTAGTCTGCTAATGTGTAAATTATATTGACTGATTTTTGAGTATTAAACCAGCCATGGAACCTTGGAATAAACCTCACTTTGTCATGATGTTTTTTAGTGTAAGTTTAGAGAAAAAATATTACTAGAATAAGTTCACTGTTAGCAGGAAAAATCCCTATGTTCTGGTGTAAACCAAAGACAGAGACCACAGTACAGATGGGAATCAACCTTCTCCCTAGAAGTCACACAAAGCAGGGTAACTACAAACAGGGCTCTCAAAGACAAGTAGGCAAGGTGCTGCACCCCTTTTCTCCCTGTCCTGGAAATAGCTGGAACCATGCCAGCCTTACCTGACCTCATCCATCTCCTGCACAAGGCAGATTTCTAATGCTGTGTCCTGAAGATGCCATCCCCTGGTTATTTGATTAAACACCAACCTTGGTAGTGCTGTGAAGGGACTTTACAGATGGATTTAATTAGGGGGCTAATCAGCTGACTTTAAAATATGGTGATTATTTAATGGATTATCCACTGGGCTCAATGTAAATGCATGAGCCCTTAAATGAAGGAAAGGAAGTCAGAGAGATGAGCAAAAGGGGAGGTTGAGGAGATTCAAAGCATGTGAAGGGCTTGATCGGTCATTGCTGGCTTGAAGGTGGAGAAGGGGAGCCACAAAACAAGGAACATGGATGGCCTTTAGGAATAGGGGCTGGCACCTGGCAAAGGGCCAGCAAAAACAGATTCAGTCCTACAACTCATGGACTGCAATTCTGCCAACAATCTGAATAGGTTTGGAAGCAGATTCATCCCCTAAACTTCCAGAAAAGAACACAGCCTTGCTGATACGGGGTTTTGGAGACTCAGCGCAGAGAAGTAGCCAAGCCACACTGTGCCTGGATTTCTGATTTGAAGAACTGTGGCATAATAAATGGGGGTTGGTTTAAGCCACTAAATTTGTGGCACTTTTTTATGGCAGCAATAGGAAAGCAATGCCTTCATTGCTGAGGAGCTTCTGTGTGTCTGGGGCTGCTAGGTGCTAAAGACACGGAGATGAGAAAGACAACTTCTTTCTCCAGGGAGCTCACAGACTAGAGGGAGAATCTGACACCTAACAAAACAATTAAGTATTCTGAAAATATGCTACAAGGGAAAGTTTCTTGTGGTTGCAAAGAATGGCAAAGAATTCTGGCTAACTTGAAGCAACCAAAAAAAAAAAAAAAAAAAAAAACAGGGGGTGGGAAGGGAGGAGAGAGGAAGAGAGAGAGGGAGCGAGCATGTTTTTAATTTTAACAAGAAAGATACTGGAAGATTTTCATAAATTAAGGAAACTTTAAAGATGTCAGATTTGGGGAAGGAAGACCAACACAGTTCTAAGACCCTCAATAATAGGAATTTGTGGACTTTCTCCTGTTGCTATGGCTCAGCCCCCACACTTATTGTTCTTCATTTCCCTTGCCCCCAAGTTCCAAATTATAAGGGGAAGAGAATATGGCCTAGCTTGAGTCAAGTACCTACCTTTGGATCAAATGGCTGTGGCCAGGAGACAAGACAAGTCCTGTGTGAGTGTGTCTATATCTATCATCTATCTATCTATCTATCTATCTATCTATCTATCTATCTATCTATCTATCATCTATCAATAGAGAGGGAGAGAGAGAAATTTATATTGTTTCATGTGATTTTGGAAGGTGGTACATCCAAAATCTGCAGTGTACGCTGGCAGGCTGAAGACCCAGGGAAGAGTGGATGTTGAAGCTCAAGTGTAAAGGCAGTTTGGAGGCAGAATTCCCTCTTCCTTGGAGAACCTCTGACTTTTTTCTCTTAGGGCCTTCAGCTGATTAGATGAGACTCATCTACACTGTGGAGGATAATCTGCTTTACTCAATGTGCACTGGTTTAAATGTTAATCTCATAAAAAAAATACCTTCACAGTGACATTTAGACTGGTGGTGTTCGACCAAACATCTGGGCACCTTGGCCTAGCTAAGTTGATCCATAAAATTAGTCATCACGACCTATGGCACACATGGCCCCTGGGGGTCTACCTCTGTGAGTAAGGGTCTCATCTGCAGAAGGAGCCATGTTATGAGCCCCAAAGCCAGGCCAACACATTCCTATAATGCTCTGACTCGACACCAGCCTCACTTTCCTTACCCCTAAAATGAAGATAGCAATATCCATAGGGCCTTATTCTTTTAGTAAAGGATTAGGAGGGTAAAGTCACAGTATTAACCGTTAAGTTATATGCATATGTGAGTTGCCATTATGCATTTTGAATTAAAACTCAAGGAAAGTTGGTAGACTAGATTTTATGCTTATTACTTAAAATGACTTCAAAAAACCCCAGAGCCTCACGATGATTTCAAATGCTTCCAGGAACTCCTCAGAGCAACATTACCGTGTGTACACTTCAAATTGAGAAATGAAATCTTTGTTAACCCTCCCTATTAGGAGGAGGCATGGGTGGCTGAACTGTGTGTGGGGTCAGGGTGTCCCAGCCCAAGCTGACAAAGGCTCACTGCCTTGAAGGAGAAAAGGGGGAACAAACCTAAACAAGAGTTACAGGCTGAGCCTGGGGTGTTTGTGGCTAAAAGAACAAGAGACTTTCATTTTCTCTCAGGCTTTCTAGTCTTTGCCTAGTGAAATGTCAGGGTTGTGTGTACTGATTATATTTTGCCAAAACTATCAGAAGCCTTAATGAGTCTCACAAACTGCATAGCTGTCACACCACAATCAGCCCTTGCTTCATAGCAGGGCTGGATGCTGGCCTTACCCTGTACTTTTTTTTAAAAATTAGAATTGATCAAAATTGCAAACTTTTCCTCATCCCTCCCTTCCATCCTTGCAATTTTGGTAGAACGTAACGTAGGCAGAATTCCGATATTTATGTCTCCAAACTTGCCATTGTCGGTATCAGTCTAAGTGTTCACGATGGTTGCTGAAGGGTTGCATCAGGCTCATTCTCCAAGCACGGAAGCCCTAGCCAGACAGTTGTCAAGGCAACAGAAAATGCACACTGTGAACTACCAAGGAAAGGCCCTTTCTGGCTGCTTACAGTCTGTACGATGTTGAAGTGCAAACATTTTTCAAGCTTGGCAAAAAGATCTCTTTTATGGCTAATTATAAAATGCACCCAAGGTTATTAGACTGGGTGATAGATGATTGCCTGCTAAATGGGATGTGAAAAATTAAGGCAGTTTTCAAAGCAGAGGGACCTAAATTAAGTGTGCCTAAAGGATCAATTGCTTATTTTTGTCATTCTGCATAACCCGAACAGAACAGCTGTGTGTGTGTGTGTCTGTGTGTGTGTGTAGGAGCTTCCAAACTCATATTTATTTGAGTCACATCATACTTTTTGCTTCCAAATGTATTCAAAAGAAGGTAGGAGGTACCCAACCCATATTTCGATTTTTGGGGGGAAGAAGACTTTAAATTAAATCCCTGTTGATCAACATTAAGAATTTTGAATTACTCCTAGCAGGTGAGATTATAAAATCAGAATTTTCCTGCTAATTTCAGATGGTTAAGTGATATTATATCTTCTCCTTTTTTTTTTTTTGCCTGCTATAATTCTCTTCTCACATTCTTGCTTGCCAACAAACTCCAAATCAATACTAACATGTTAATTTGATAAAAGATGTGGTGACTCAGGATCAAAGGAATCAGGGCAAAAACCCTGATCTACTAATCCACTGTCTTAGTTACGTGTTCCTTTGAAAACAGACTGTCTTTAAATCTGACTTGATATGAACAGCTGATCCAAAGCCTGGTGGCCAGTCTGAGAGTGAACGGGAATTCAGTGAGTTAGGCTGTGGAATGAGCTGATGTGAACATTCATCTTTTCTTTCTTGGGTGAGCCCCAACTCTTGGTAAACAGGCCAGACTTGCACTGAGGGTGACATGATCAGGTACGTTTCCTCGGGCTCTCACCCTAGGGGAAGACAAAAAACGGAACTTCCAGCCTTTAGAAGAAGAAATAAGATTTACCTGAGGGAGAAGTAAACTCTTGTAGACTCCACTGATTGACTATGGAAAACTGTAGTATTTATTGTCTTCGCATAGATAGAGAAGGCTCTTGAGGTTGATCTCCTAGAAGGTGAAAATGTCATGGAAACTAGTTATGCATGAGCCTGTAATGTATAGCACATTTACCCATACATGTGATGGCCACATGTCTCTCCTTAGCCTGAAATGCTCCTGTGACTGCATTTTATACACTGGGTGCATCTCTACAGGCAGAAGAGTGGGAAAGATTATTATGCGGTAAATAGACATGTCAATCAGGCGTGTTTGGACAACGCACAGCAATAAACCAGGTTTTTCATTTCCTCTATAGCTTTTTGGGATATTATTATTTCTCTTTATAGCCTTTCCATGTGTGTTTAAATAGGTCCTAAATGTAGTTGTTCAAGATATTAGAATTAGGGGGGCCTGGGCGGCTCAGTTGGTTAAGCAACTGCCTTTGGCTCAAGTCGTGATCCCGGGGTCCTGGGATGGAGGCCCATGTCAGGCTCCCTGCTCAGCGGGGAGCCTACTTCTCCCTGTGCCTCTGCCTGTCGCTCCCCCTGCTTGTGCTCTCTCTCTCTGTCAAATAAATAAAATCTTAAAAAAAAGATACTAGAATTAGAGTGTCAGAGAGGAGTGAGTATAATTGACTCTTGACTTAAATTCCTTTCCTGTTTTCTAGTCTTGCGTGGAGGTAGTGGGAAGCGGCAGCAGGGAAGAATGACCTCAAATAAAAAGGTGAATTGAAATGAAATGGCTGAAATCTGTTCCCTAACAACCAGCTTTCTGAAATCGTATGTAAAATGCAGGACATATTTGGACTCCTCCTCGGAGTGGATCAATAGGTTCCAACAATTCCTCAAATGGGTCCTTGACCCCCAAGAGATTAATGATGAACACAACCCAAGAGTTTGTAAAATATGCAAATGGACTAGAATGCTACCAAGTAGCACTGAGTCAAAGGAAGTTCTGTCTGCAGGCACCATGCTGGAGTGGGCTGCCCCAGGCCCCGGTGAGTGACTCGGGAGGAGGGAGGGCCGGGCACATTGGAAGTCCTTGTCCCTTAAGCTGGGTGCCCGGTATGGCTGTTCCCAACTCCGTTGAGTGTCCTCTCTCCAACCTCCCGTCAGCTCTCTACTTCAGCATTTTATTGCAGCAACCAAGGAAATAACATGAATAGAGAGCTTGTAAACTCTGAAATGCTTGATAAATGTTTATCATTTAAAAGGGGAGAATTGGCATCACAGTTTCGTGCTGCATAAACGTCGATCAGTTCTGCCCATCACCATTGGAAATGTCAGTGACATCCAAAATGCCTGTTAATGCTTCCATTCACTCATCTTTTTGCTAATAAGCTAGTTCATAAAATTAACACGCCCAGATACTAAGATCTGCTATCAATACATACTGATGCTTTCCTTCTCATCTCGGGCTGGGTAGGATGTCCCCTGAGAGGCACTGAAAGATGGTGGAATGACTCAGACGTGGAATGCAGAATGTAATCTAATGGCACTGAAAAGCGATGCAGTCAGTTAGAAATAACATCCAACTTTCCAGGCAGCTTAAATGATGTTGAATTAGCTGCAGTGGCCGCATGGTTATGTCTCAACATTGCTGTGACAAATCTGACCAGGAAGGAAGTCCCGCATGCAGAGAACAATAGTAACAAAAAGGTCTAATGGGATGAGTGGGATATGTTTTGGAAATGATAAAGACAACGTGTTCTATAAATACAAAGAAATTTGTTGTCACCTTTGTAGCTTATTTGAGAAAACTGGGCACATAATTTATAGCCTGGATTCCCATTTGAGGTAAAATGCAGTCAGATTGCAAGAACTGAGATTTGAGCCATAGAACTGATTACAGAGTAGATGGAAGTGGATTCCCTGCATTTAGATTTGCAAGGTGAGCGACAAGAAATGACCGTCTAGTAAATATGTTTAAAATAGCCAGGGATAATTTAACTTCAAGCAAATTATCCATCAAAGATTACTGAACACATTTTTTTTTTTTTAAAGCAGATTTTACAAGCATGCTGGCAAGGAAAATTAAAAGGATTCCCATCTTAAATGAGTTAGCGAAGACATAGATTTGATTAGTGATATCCAATAAGCAGATGAAATTACATGTTAGAATGACTGAAGGTAAAACTATCACTTTTCTGTTGTGAAGGTAAAATGAGGAGTGTTCTAATCACAAGGAAAAATACAAGTAAAGCAACATAAAAACCTGCGTGGGGTTGTGTAAGGACTGGATGTCTGTGTCCTCCCAAAATGCATATGTTGAAATCCAAACCTCATAATAATGGGAGGTGATGAAGTGATGAGGGTGGAGCCCTCATGGATGGGATCCTATAAATCTGCCCTTACAGAGGGACCTCAGAGAGTGCCCATGCCCTTCTTCCACACTGTGAGGACACAACGGGAAGAGCCCTTGACCATGCTGGCACTCTGAACTTAGGCTTCCAGCCTCCAGAGCTGCGAGCAATAAATGTCTGCTGTTGATAAGACATTCAGTGTATGGTACTCTGTTATAGCAGCCTGAACTGACTATGGCAGGTTGGAAGTCAGAACTCAGATTCTCTGAATCCCAGCCCTGGCTTTCAGAGAATGTCAACTGTGGGGTGTGTGCATGTGTTTCTCAGGGCTGCGCCTGGACTCCTAATCTACAGCAGAATCGGCACAATTTCTGCTGCCTTATGGGTAGGAGAACAAAGGTAAAATGAGATCACTGTACAAAAGCATTTTGTAAATGAAATGTTATCTAAGTAATTCATTCATTCTTTGGATATTATCTTGAAATTGAAAAAAATATATATCTATAAGGAAATTTTCTCTGTTTATCACCACTACCTTCTACCCTTACTGGAAAACATTTTCATGAGCTATTTGGTTCAGAGTTAAAAAGAGAGTGGCAAGGAGAATAATTATTCAACCATAATTGATGTCAAGCAAAGTGGGAAAATCTCTTAATTTATTGGAGTCTAAATGTCCTTGGTTATGAAACCCAAATGATAAAATGCAGTGTTTTGTAAACTCTAGTGCTTAATACAAATGTATTTATTTTAATTCCTCTCTTAATCACTAGAACCCATTTCTCTAATTTTTTTTTGCTGCTGATATATTTTTGCTCTAATAAGTTTGAAAGAATTAAAATGCATTATTCCTGGATTCAGATACCTCCTTGGGAATTTGGTAAGAATACAGCGTATAATACACACAACATACAAAATAGATGTTAATTAGAAAATTATGTTATCAGTAAGGTGTCTAGTCAACAGTAGACTATTAGTAATTAATATTTGGGATATTTAAAGTCATATCCAGATTTTCAACTGCACACGGTACTGCTGCCCCCGACGTCTGCATAGTTCAAAGGTCAACTGTACATTGAACTATATCTGCATTTCCTTCTGATAAAACACCTCAGTTGGTTTGCTCCAACCCTAACCATTTATCTCATGAGCTTACATCTCACCCTTATCTCACCTTTTGCCTTGGGAACTTCAGCTCCATTCCCATTTAAGCCAAAAACAATATCTAATTTTCCATCCATTAAGGTAATGTCTTGTGATTCAAAACATACTTCAAGATTCTCCTTGCTGAGAAAGCTTGTTTCAAGGTCCCTGGAAGAGTCATGAGGATGCATTTGATTAATAATTGTAACTCTTCATATTCACAGAATGCCTCAATTAAAGAGTGCTTCTTCATATGTACATGACCTCATTGATTTTTCATTTATATAAGGAAGAAAGTAACATCTGTAATGAAGCTTTTTTACATGCATCCTTTCATCTGTTATAAAAGAATACCACCAATGTTTAAAAGAGGTGAAGTCCAGTATTTCTTGGCTAAGAAGCAGGACAGCTCAGATAGTACCCATTTCTATCAAAACCCAGGGCTCTTACTTTCAAGATTTTCTTTGGTTTGCTGCAGGTTGAGTATGATATGCCTAGCTATGTCTGTTTGTTACTTATTCTGCTCTGTGTTCTCTGAGCTTCCTGGCTCTGTAA